>NC_135499.1:133987551-134323006 GCF_052857255.1 Amblyomma americanum
GAAGTCCGCCAACACTGGTAATAATATGCCGCAAAAGCCATATTTTTACCCAAAATGGCTATTTTTGAAAATTTTTGAAAGTGTTCGCTGAAGTGCACCCGGTATGCCCGACGCACATGAATGTAGACATATACTGGCTGTGGTTGGCAGACATCCGGTGTACATTCCCATGTCTCATCGTCTTGTCAAGCCAAGAGGAAGGCCTCTACTAACAAGTACGACCTCGACATCGGAGTCATATGCATGCACACTCATCTCGTCCATTCCAAGCATTAGGGGCTAAATCGAAAGCAGGCAGTCAACCCGTTCGCATTTCTCAAGCGCGAAGCACCATTCTAAAGATTAACTTGGAGGGTGTGCGTGCGCACTATACGGGAAAGACCATTGCATGCATATGCACCCACGAATATAATCACGAGCGACACTGCCACCAGGCATGGATGCGAACCAAGCACAGGCCGGCAGCCTCGACAGCTATACTCGTAGTACGCTATAACACGCGCATCGATCACCATGCAACCACGAAAAACGCGCACCGCAGAGCGCCGGGGAGTCCCGCTCCGTGTCATTAGGTAGTGGAGACAATCCACCCCATGTTGCCCCTGGGGAAAGCATTCCCCGCAACGTAGGCGGACAATACCAAAAAGCCGGGTATGCTTTCTTTGTTGTTCATTCACTTACACCGATGCTGACAGGCGAAGCGTCTGATGCTGGGGCACAAGCGCGGTGGTGTGAACATTGTCACGCTGCTAATGTGACAGCTACTCTTGCACAGTTGGTAAACGAACCCAATAAGATGCCAATTTAGCACGGTGAACTTATCGGTTGAGAAACGGAAAGTGGCAAGTTTTTTTGTAGTAATGTACTTGCGAAGAAACACGCGCCATCGCGAAAATAATAATGAAAACCGAGAAATTGCGGAATATTAGCGCTGCGCCGGACTTTAGGGAAAAACGTGATTCCAAGCGGCTCTTCACCGTTGCCCGGAAATAACCCTATCTGCTCCTATGTGGATAAACAGCTACAGAGCACACCACATTGACAACGCTCTTCTGGAAATTATGCCTACACACGAGGACCTAAAATTAATACAGGGCGCCGGAAGTCAAATCGTTCCCCTTGTTCGGTTGGCCTCATTCCGTCTTCCTCCGCTGGCTCCATTTAAAAGCAAATTAAATCATCCATCTGTCTCGCCTTTTGAGCTCGCTCGAATCATATATACGCTCAAATAAAACCCTATCGAGAGCTTTAAATGACTTCCCCGTCAGATCGAAGCAGCAAAGGTGAAGGGGATCGGCGGTCCACGAGTTGCCCGACTTGCACATTCTGAACACACTACATAGGCTGGTCGGGCATCGTGTAACGGGACGCATGCTGTGCCGACTGATCAATACAACAGCTTGGTACGCACCCGCCCAGACGGCGTGCGTGCTGCTACTCCTTTATTCATTCGCCCCGCGTGTGCCCGAGGCCATATAGACGGAGAGAGCCGTGCCATTTACAGTTTTGCGTTACACGTCAACGTCACTTCATTTGAGCCGGCGACGTGCTGGGTTTCCTCGTTCGTCCCGCACAGCTATTCCTCCCTCTCCCGTCCGAGTACGCGCGGTGCCTGATGTGGATCCGAGCGGCTGAAACACAAAAAAAAAAGAAAAGGAAAAAGGAACAGCTAACGCACGAATGTGAAACGAAAGAATGTGAGTAACTCGGGGAGGACGTGAGGAACGAAGGCGGGGTATAGAAGGGGGGGTTGTGCGGTAGGCTGCGGCCGGGGGTGGCTCCCGCTGCTGCAAATATGGTTTTTCATCACGACGCGTAGGCGTTTCCACCCTACTCAGATTCCCCTTCTAATGCGGTGCTTGGGGAACTTGGGGACAGGGGACGAGGGACGCTCCTTCGTGTCTTCTTTTTTTCCTTTTTGAAAAAATAGCCCTCTCCCACTTCTTGCCTGCTCTTACCCGATTTTAGAGAAACGAGCTTGGAGGGCATCAGTAGCTTTAGTTTTCCTAGCCGAAGGGACAAAACGATTCGAGGGACAAAACAGAGGGGAATAGCAAGAACACGGAAGAAAACGACAGCGCAAACTAGTGAGAGGGGAAAAAAAGGAGTTGGGAAGGGTGCGCGGGAGATGGAGCATAGGGAGAAACATCCCAAGGGAAAGGAGGAACGCAGCTCGCCCATAGTCGGAGTAGGGATAATTATAAATATACAGCAAAGGAAAGCGGAGGAGCCTACAGAAGGGGGGGGGGGGGGGGGTACGCGGGATAAGCGTCATTTTTCACGTGAGCGCCGCTAGCGTACCCCAGACAAAAGAGCGCGCGGCTAGGATGGGGATGAACGGGGGAGGGCGAAGCCATGCGCTGGTCCCGCATCCCCAGCCGGTTCGTTTGTTCGTGATAGGACTCTAGACGTAATTTGCCCGCGGGTGCATTCATTACGGCGTGGCTCGGGAGAAGGCAAGAAGGCGTCGTAGCCAATATGCCCGTACACACCGCGTAGCCGAACTGTACACCGTACATCCGGCAGCTCCACCCCCCCCCCCCCCGCCCCCGTCCCCCACTTTCGATATCCAGCCAGCGTAAGCGAGCAAGTGACCGTGCATATCTGGCCTGCGCAGGCTTCGCGGTAGACGTAACAAGGAAACTGGGCGGAATGCTCTCGGGGAGGGATCGGGTTCATCTGCTTAACTGAGTCGCGTTGCCAGGCGACTAAGCCACTTAAAGTGCCGCGGTAATTCGCGCTACATAACTAATGCCATCACTCGGGACATGTCAGAGAATATGAACGTGACAAGAAAAGCCTTCCACCGAACTTGGACACGACGACAGTCGGCGATCTAGCGAAGCCGCTATCCCTAAAGGGTCGACACCTTGGTGAAACTGCGCAGACTCGGTTACTTAGAGTTAGACCGGTCACAATTCTCGAAAGGTAACCGGCGCCTGTAAGGTATGGCCCGTGGAAGGCCTGGACCATATTTGTTCTCTGCAGTGTCATCATCATCAGCCTTACTACACCCACTGCTGGGCAAAGGCCTCTCCCATGTTTCTCCAATTAACCCTACCCTTTGCCTGCAAACTTCTTAATCTCATCCGCCCACCTAACCTTCTGCCGCCCCCTGCTACGCTTACTTTCTCTTGGAATCCACTCCGTTACCCTTAAGGACCAGCGGTTATCTTGCCTTCGCATTACATGCCCTGCCCAAGCCCATTTCTTTCTCTTGATTTCGACTAGGATGTCATTAACCCGTGTTTGTTCCCTCACCCACTCTGCCCGCTTCCGATCTCTTAACGTTACACCTATCATTTTTCTTTCCATTGCTCGCTGCGTTGTCCTTAACTTAAGCTGAACTCTTTTCGTTAGCCTCCACGTTTCTGCCCCGTAGGTGAGTACCGGTAGGATTATGCTGGATTATGCTGGATTATGCGGTAGGATTAGCAAATGAATACTCTGCAGTGTAGCCCTTGTTATTCGTACGCCAATTTCGACTGATGCGTGACTGAAAGAGCTTGGTGACGAAACAAGTACGTTGGGACCACCCTAGAGTACTTCAGCAAGGATTTCATTTTGGAATACGCAGCGCCCAGCTACACTTGGAATCCTAAAAACAAGAAAGTCGAGAAGAAGTAAACAGGGCATCCGTAAAATTTAGCGGCGTCATCAGCGTCCCTTCGAATAAAACTAGAGTCACCGCGCCTACCGCGGTCTGGTCGTATGCAGCGCTGTTATGAATTATTATGAAAAGCAGCCGTTTGTACAGCCTACGATGAGTTCGGGAAATTCTAGGGATGCATGAAAAGAAGACAGCAAGGCCATCTAGCGGTGTATAACGGTCTTAGTAAGTACTAATGTCACAGCTATGCAAACCGACAAGCGGCATTAAGTGGAGCGCCCAAAACAATTCGCCACAAACACTATGATATTTTCTTGCGACACCATGACACGATGAAAGCTAGCCTCACTGATTTGCCAAAGCCAACGGTGGTAGAAAATCGCGAATGAAAGAGGACAGCTCCAATCTCTTTATACTGTAAAGGGTGAAGCTTCAGCAAACTGAGCATCATGGCAGTTCCCAATTGAACGAGAACATTTCCACTCATTTTGTAGTGCAAGGTTTTAATATTCCGAACATACTGTGACTACAGGTAACGTGTTTTGGACGTGATGGCGACTACGATCACCAAACTATTGGTACTCAAGCCAAACGATCACGTAGTCATGCCTCTTCGCAGGGTCACTTAACTCACTTCATACACCACACGAACGAGCTTTCAATGGCACCGCGAAAAATGGTTATCTGTGGATTCGTATAACCAGCGCAAGCAAATTAATGCGCCACCGGAGAGCACGCCAACAGACGTATTAATACAACTGTAGTTTAGCAGTTCCTTTTGTATTTCATCCCCTCCTTCCTACTAAACAACCACACACAAAATGAGCGCCGCGAACACAATTCGAGGCCAGCTGGCGTCAGCGAAACAGCGCAAGGCAGCGATTCACAAATGTCACCTACGTGTGCGCGCAAGTGCGCGGCGCACCCCAGCAGCAGCTTTTTTCGAATGCCGAGCAATTAGCACCCTTCCCGGAAAATGGGACGTACTACGCGTAAACAAAGGAGCCCTCCAATAGGGCGATTGGTTCCAGGCGCCCGCCACGCGCCGGTTAAATTCGTCATGCACGCGCTATAACACGGGCGAATAGTCTGTGCTGAATGAGCGAACTACGTCGTGTAAGCGTGTTCCACAGAGTCGGTACGTGACGACCGGCGACCGATACTCAAGCGTTGTTCCCAACAATTTTTTTGTTTTGCTTTTTATGACAAGGGGTGTCCCTATTCCTCCACGAAGCACGGCTTGACTCCCGTCTCGCTTTCCCGTCCAGCGACGATAGAGGAAAACGAGAGAGAGACAAGGAAGGGATGGGAGCCTCGAAAAGCGAATGGAGCAAAGTGGCACAACTGCCTGCGGCTCCCAGCCCTTGACAATGGGCCCCGCCGAAGCCGCACATGTCCCCGAGCTGCTTCCAGGCGCTAAAGTGCTGGCTGCCTCCACTTTTTTTATTATTATCTCCTTTGCCTCCGCTTTCTTCCTCCTCTCCCTCCCTCCCTCTCTCTCCTTCTCCCACCTCTCAAAAAGAAAAAAAATCTTTTCCGAGACGCAAACACATAAAAGTCGCTTCCAGCATGGACGACTGCAGCGTGTCGCTCATAGCGTTATGCGATGACAGGTTCAACAGACCCCAGCTGAGACAAAGTAACACACACAGTTCTTCGGCGAACCATTAATCCGTTCATCCGTACTGGTGATTTCCGGCGCCGACTCATTCGGCGCGCCCACGGGACTTCAACGAGACATAGCTTTCGCGACAGCGCGGCAAGTGCAGAAAAAAAAATAAAGAACGGCTTTTGGTGCCGCCAGCACTGGCGCCGCTTCGTGTGGTTTACGCGATTAGCCTTCCTTGCTTCTCACGGGGACAGCGCGGCGACGCAGACAATCCAAATCAGAGAAAACAGCTCGGGGGGAGTGCTTGCGCACAGCAAAAACGTCTGAAGCCTTTCAAGCATGCGTGACAAAGGCGTCTCGTAGCCCGGACATAAATAAGAGCATCGCTACAGCCTGGAAGACGGTTCTATATAGTGCTCCGATTGTGTACAACTAACGTTACACGTAACGTTGAAGGATAGAGTCGGTCGTGAGTCAGAAACGCGCACAAAATATCTCCCTATAGCAGCGATTGGCGAGCTGGCCCTGGCTGTTACTCTCCGTTAATGCTTGCATTCTATCGCTTCAGGGTCGCACGGCACCAAACGCATAAAGCTATGCGATACGGTACGCCAACAGGAGGCTAAGAAAAAGGGGAGATAAAGAAAACACTGTCTGCATTCACGAATGGTTAAAGCGCCTTCCGGGAATAGTGGCAGTGGTACGCAGTAAACTTAAGAGCAATAAGAAAAAACAAGAAAAAATGCCGTCAGGAACCTGAAGTTATACCGCTCCGCAAAAAGGAAGTGCCCCCCCCCCCTTTTTTTTTACACGCTCTTTTTGTTTATTTCTGTCGTGTTTTTTTTTTTTGGCTATGCGGGCAATGTGAATTTGTGGAGACAGTATAATAAAATGCCGTCGTTTCATAGACAGAGCTAGATAGCTAGAGCCCCGAGCTTAGCAAATAAAAAAATAAAAATAGGAATGAAATAAAACATCCCTTCCTAAGAATGCGCTGCACCCCCTTCCTACTTGAGAGCTCTACAGGGGAAGCGAAGCTACCGTCCTCTCTTAACAGAGCTCCTAGATTGCACCAGCTTAATTCGGAACTCCCCATAGGAGCTGCGTATTAAATCCGCCTCTGATTGGTCGAAAGCTCTCAGGTTAGCCGACTGTTACGCCACTCGCGGAAATGAGGTGAACTGCCCAGCGCTGGTGGAAACGTAGCGGGCTGTCACCAGATAGATGACTGCACAGCACGCAGGTGGCGAATTGATCAAAGAAGCCAGGAAACCAGGCACCAATCACGACCGGATTTTTATCCGCAGTTTCGTTGCTGTAGACGTAAAGATATTATCTCATAACCCTTTCATTCCTCCATCGAGGCATAAATTTTCCTTGCCCGATATCGAGCGTCCCAGGAATCGCACCCCGATCGTGGCACCTAAAAATAGCCGCGGCCACAGAGCAAGGAAGCCGGAGAAAGTAGCGCGGTCGCGTGATTCACGGCCGTGACACCTTGGTGT
Source organism: Amblyomma americanum (assembly GCF_052857255.1). Taxonomy (NCBI): domain Eukaryota; kingdom Metazoa; phylum Arthropoda; class Arachnida; order Ixodida; family Ixodidae; genus Amblyomma; species Amblyomma americanum. Next base: position 133,994,276 of record NC_135499.1, read on the forward strand.
TCGCCTGGACCCTCGAGCGCTCAGAACTCTGGCCGCTGTCCCTGTGTTTGATAACAGAGCTGTCAACGCGCGGCACGCCTGACCGTGCGTTCCAGATGACGCGTAGATGAGGGGCTGGCAAGCGAGCGTCGGGACATTGTGCCACTGCATTCTACCATCTGTATCCCCCACAATTTTTTTCTTGTTACGATGAAATCCCACGTATCCAGTGTCAGCTACGACACGCAGACACGCCCATATACCAGCAACCCCCTTTCCCACGCACACCCACACACTTACACACATATACACACGCACTTCCCCATAACAGCACAGAGCCTAGGCGGGTACTTTCCAGGATGATAATAAACGGCATTGGTTGCTTTGAACTTGCCATTCTGTAACAGCGCGATAGACGGAGACTAAGAAATAGTCGAGACAACACTGCACTAACAAATTAACCCTTTATTCACAAAAATATTTTTATAGACTCCAGATGAAAGCAAGCATAAGCAATGAAGACTTCCTGAAGTTGAAAAGGTAATAGAAGGTTTAAATAGATAAGATGCCAGCGTGGCATTTGCACGTTCCCAAGTCCTTCAAACAAAAAAAAACAAATGAGGTGAATATGGCAAGATGCACAGTCGGAGTCAGTCGTGCCTTGCAAGCGCAGATTGCAGGTGCAGGAACGAAATCTCATTCTAATGCCGGCTCGCTGAAGCCTTTGCCACACATGCTTCCCCGCCTTTCATGACAAAAAATGCCAATACCACTTCACCCGAAACTTGGTTCCGATTTCTGTGTAGTATCCGCGTGCCTTCAAATCTGGTTGACAACACCTGCAGTTCCGGCTGTGCAGAACGAGATTAGAACTAGGAAGTTTGTCCAGCAAACCCATGTGTTCTTTTAGGCGTGTATTCACACAATTCGCAGTCTGCCCTATGTATGTCTTGCCACAGGAAATAGGAATTGGCAGGAGGAATTGGTCAAGCGCGCCCTAATGCATAATGTTTGCCGCAAGTTGCACTGTCACCTCTAGTACACTGTACCGAAAGAATAATCACGCCAACAGCTCACGTGTGACGAAAGTTTACCGAAGGCAGAAGTTTTCTAATAACAGAAGTGTTCCGTCTCCGAAAGTTTACCGATGCCAAAAGTTAATAGACACCAGAGGTTTCATCAACGAGAACAGTTTCGAGATGCCAAGGGTTTGCCGACGCCAAAAGGCTACCGATGCCAAAAGTTTACCGGTGGTAACTGTTATTGCCAAACGTATTTATTTATTCAGAAAGACAAAAATATAGATGTTTACCTATTTAAAAAAGTTTAGAGACTCCTGAAGACACTGACACTAAAATTTGTCCACGCCAAAAGTTTAGAGATGCCAAAGGCTTACCGACGCGAAAACTCTACCGATGACAAACGTTTATTCATGGTGAAATTTTACCGATGGTAAATGTTCTTGATAAACGCCGTATTCTGCACCCCCAACTCCAAATAATAAAATATGTTTACCGATGTTTAAAGTTTACCAATATGCCATAAGTTTATCGATGTGGAAGTTTAAGTATGGCGATTTTTTTTAAGCTATGTTTATTGCCTCAGGGCATAAAAACTATGAAGTGAGAGATGAGTAAGATGCTTAAATAAATGAAAAAAGGTGGGCTGATTTGATGAAATCAAGAAGTGAACGATGATATGGACCCTGTGTCCAGGCGATATAGCAACCCGGATTGTCCGGTGAGAGTCCAACTGCCGCCAGGGGCCGAATTCTCGTCGGCTTCAGCGCCGGGCAGTCCCACAACAGGTGGTGGAAGTTCACCGACGCAAAAAGTTCACCCATGGTAGAAACTTACCTACACAGCGAGATGAAAGGTAAGGGGAGGGGGGGGGGGGACGTGGGCGAAAAAGGTCACCCAGTAGGTCGCCGCACATGGGATTGGGTTTCTCTAGCAGCTGTCGCTTTGGTGTGAGCTCGTATTCTACGGCCTAGTTAAACCAAGGTCGCGTACGTTGAAGAGGGTACTGTTGCGGGCTAATTGGTCTCACTCACATGATAGAAAGGAACAGCGCAGGCACAGGCCGATAGTGTCGCTCACCTTCATCGTCTTGTGTCTGCGCTGCTACTTTCTGACATGCGTTGGCCTCTTTATCAAAATTTGCCCCAGTACAGCAGGGCTGTGCGTGTACGCATGTCGTGTAGATGCGCACGTGCGCACATACACATGGCTGAAGCAGACGCGAAAAAAAAAGGAAGATGTTCACTGAACTCAGTGCTCTATACTATACCGTTTCATAATACACTCTTGTTTCACGCACTCGCTGTAATGGCAGTGCGACTGTTACTGCCACTCCAACCGGTTTTGGTTTATCACAGCAACCCCTTTATCTCAGGTCGTCACTGAGGAGACAACCTCTACACAGCAGCACAGAGGGTCAATACAACGGGTCATTAGTCATGTTGGGACGCGTCACGTAAGTCTGGGATCCCTGCAAGGCGTGGTTTTGCCCTTTCATGAGTTATGCGCATGCCTGACTTATCTTCCCTTTCTAGGCAGCGTCGCTTTGGCTGTGGTGACTCGGCAAACAACAGCGCTAGTACGCAAAGAAACCGCAACTAGAATTTACACAGCTTATTTTGTATCCACTGAATATGCTGCTAAATATATACTGAATGTACTGCCACTGAATATCTGCTAAATAGAGAAGCACCTCTACTTACTGTTTTTAAATGCTCTATAAGTATCTAACCTTGTGTCTGGCGCATGATAGCCACAGTTGCTTATGGCCCATAAAACCCCATATAACTAAATATGTTTATAAACGACCTTTTCTGTTTTCATATTCGTAAAATATCTCTAAATCTCTGTTTTTATACCATTTTCGTTAGTGACATTGTGAATACAAAATTTAAGAGTGGCTAGTGGTGGTGGTTCTCGCGTTACAGGGTCACGTGACCTACGTGGCCCACCTGTCTCCTAGGTTGCTTTTCCAGCGCGCAGAAACACAACGAGACGCAATGTGCAGCCCGATTGTTTAATGTGAGCACTGTCAACGAAACATTCGTGCACACCGAAAGTGTACCAGTGCCGAAAGGGACGTGACGAGCCACAGACTCGCATCGTACGCGCATGTCAGATTCGTCACGGGAGCACATGCTCACCGCAGCCGCAGCTCGACAGCGCTGATGCCACAAAATGTTCACGTATGTGCTGCCCTGAATGGGCTCAACGAGGACTAAAACGCGAGTTCTTGAAACGCGGTCAGACAACTGAAAAATATAGGCGACGCTCAGTGGTGTCGGCGTTGGTTAAAGAGCGCTCGCACCAGCTGTGCACATGCTGGCAAAGCAGTCCTTCCAGATTTCCTTCGCTACGTAGTCACGGGTCGCAAAACACCCTTACCCCCAGGGGGACGCTATCAATGGAGTTGCTTCGTAACGTGCCGAAAGGAATGGCATATTGCTGGCTCCGGAAAATCAGCGAACGTTATTTATTAATTCGCTTTCTTTTTTTACATTTTGCCAGACACCTAAAGCTTGTATGAAGAAAAACAGTACGTCAGTAGGTTGGTATACAACACAGCGGACAACGCGTGACTCGTTCCAGGATTCCCAGGGGAAAGTGCTGAGAGCGTGCTCTGCTCCTCAGGACGCGTAGTACTCTCATCCCGTTTACGATGCTTTACACTCCGTTCTGTCGGGTTTTCTGCAAAGTTCCCACAGATGGAACGCAGAAAAGTTTTGACCATACGGGCAGTGAGCGCGGCGCACTCGACTGAAAAAAAAAAAATCTGTAACGGTGACACCAGAGGGGCAGCTGTGAACGATACGGGGCGCAGTTAAGAAGGCTCCATTGTCTGCTTTCATGTCAAGGCTAGCAGAAGCCATCTGTACACGGATACCGCTCATACAAATATTGCCCATTTTATAAGGGCACAGACACCAAACTTCGAAAGCTAACAAACGAGGTGATTTCCTTCACGGGCGTAAGGCGATGCCTTCTAGCAACTCTCAGTCGCAGGCGTTGAGTGGAACATAATTTAATATGATTTTGGAAGTTGTGCGGGGAGCAGCTCGCAATTTCAGTTCGCATCGAAGAAGGTCAAGGTTCACTTGCCCCAATTGCTGTGACGGCACCGAAAACGCTGGTTTTTTATAGGTAAAATCAGCGCTTGCCGCTGACGCGGACATCATCAGAAATATCGTAGCCCGGGTTGGCCGATCAGCAGTGACGTGAAGTTGCACTCTGGAGCTGGCGCCTACTGAGGCCGAAGGTGCCGGAACAAAATCGTTCGTAATTATTCACTCTGCGCAATGCCCTTTTGAGTTTCCTTTCATAATTACTATGCCCATAGGCATCTTTCAAGAGAGAAACAAAAAAGACGGGCACCCAAAGATTCTGTGCCTGCACTCCTTTAAACTGCGTATATTGTCTTCTTTACCGGCAATGCATATATTCAGCGCAATGTCTACGGTTTTTACCTAAAGGCGTATACGTCCTGCCGCAAAATACTTCGCTTCGTGCACGTGCTACTTAACTTTCTGGTGCGGGAAGTGCGGGGGAAAACAGATGAGCCCAACACCGTGCACCAGCTGCGAGGTGGGGGACGCACTTGCACGACAACACCCTCCCCCGCTTCCCTCCCGGTTTCTCTTCGCAGCAGGGCCATAAAGAAAACCCCGTGACTCGAATACGAATCACCGCTGTGCGCTTCGGCGGTGCTTCGCGAGATGAGCGGCGACCTGGACGCCATGACCTGCGCCCTCTGGGGCCGCGGTGCGGCTCCGCCGAACGCCTTGGGCCTGCTCTTCGCCCTGGTCAACCTGTTGGTCCACGTGCCTTTCACAGACCTGCCTGTGCTCAGGGACTACGAACTGGGGAAGCTGCGGCAGCGATACGACTACGTCATCGGTGAGGAACGCACTTTTTAACGCCATAACACGTTAAGGAGGCCACGTCGCCGAAAAGCCGACGTCGTTGATCACGTGAGAAAAATTACGAAAAATCCTCAGAGGAGCAACCAATGTGACAGGTGGACCACCTATGTCACGTGACCTCGTGGTGTCATCACAGCCTGCCCTCCAGATTGTGAGCAAACTGACCATCGTGGCAGGTAGCAGATTAATTTATGATTGGTCGCGACAGGTTGCTCCAGAAGAGCAACCTGGTTCGCACAAGTTGTACTGGTGGCGGCACCTGCCACAGCAGGGCAGCGGCTCAGCGCTTAACCGCTGCACCACTGCGCCAGGAGTGGTATGAGAACTGCCGGCGATTTATGAATGTAAGGCACAGAATGACCGATTCCACATATATATACATCCACCCATTAACGCTATCGCGTCGTGCCCTTAAGGTGAAGCTCAATTGCCCCCCCCCCCCCTCCGCCCTCCCCAATATTTAATGAGGTTGTTCGCGGCAAAGAACGACATACAAGCAGTGCTCACGGTAGTTTTCGGAAAACAGACGTTAGGAAAATCATTAATTAGTTGGCAGTGTAAGCATGCGGTCATGAACTTAAGGGTCTGTTGTGTACGTCCCTGTCCGACCTGTGCAGCGTGCCCCAAAATATCAGATCGTGCCTCCAGGTAATAATGAAATTCAGCTTTTTTTCTTCTTATCTTTTGAGCCCATACGCCAACACAGAATTTCAATGGCGTTCACAAGAGTCGGTGAAATGGGGCGAAGGCGATAATGGGCGTAAAGAAGGTGGCTAAAAATCAAGGAGGCAAAAAAAAGTGGAGAAAAATGGGAGGAAATTTGAGCACGCTACGGAAAAGAAAACACACTAAAAGCCCCATATTGCAACAATTTATTTTTGTTTCCATGCTTTTCCCCTCTTTGCCGTGGCCTCCGTTGGTTTTCACACCGCAGCCGGTGAACGACATTCCTTACTGGCTATCAACTATGAGACGTCATAGTGCGCCGGCTGCCAATTATAAAAGGTCAAAACTATAAATCGGGGGAGTACCGGTACAATATACGGCCCTTGAGCTGATGATGAGAACACCCAAAAACGAAAACCTTTCTCTCTCTCTCTCTCTCTCTCTCTCACACACACACACACACACACACACACACACACACACACACACACACACACACACACACACACACACACACACGCACGCACGCACGCACACACACACACACACACACACACACACACACACACACACGCGCGCGCGCGCGCGCGCGACAAACGCTTCTGAAACCTATTCGGCCAAGGAATTCTGGTATAAGCTCCATAAAGCTGGCAACGCATGCATATCAGAACGAGTGCTCCGACAAATTACTGCAAATGGTATCCTACTTTCAGATTTTTTTCCACACGCTCACGCGGTGATACTTAATACACCTCTCTTTGTTTTGTTCTGAGAATTGGCACAACAAAAAGGAACTTCAGAAAGACATTCTTGCTGAGCATTGTGAAACATTTGGTGTGCTTTATTCTTGTTTTGACGTGATGCAAATTATTTGGACGTGACGCAAATCAACATTGTTAAGACAACTCCAAATCAGCTTAGCGCAAAGCCGACCGAATTGACTTAGGTTGCTCTCTGAGGACCAACTTCCAGAGTCATGCCCGTGATTTTTCACTAACAACGCCGACACCGACAACACTGGATTTTCTGCAGCATAGGGCATTTAACGCTACCGTTTTATTAATCTTGCAACGCATGGCGTAACCTGGCCGTCTGAATGTCTTGTCTCGCGGGTTACTGTCTCGCGGGTGCCTCTGGTGGCAGGTAATCCCCAAACTGGAACCCAAACCACATATACAACAGTTACGTAAAAGACCTTGTCACTGGGTCCAACGTCCAAGAAAAACTGTATAGTTACGCAGTGCGTTTTGCACCGAGAGCAGTGCCGGACGTGCAGCAGTACAGGTGCGACGCGGACCGCCTGCTCAGGTTTTTATAATCAAAGTTGTAATACATGAGAACTCTGGCAGCCAATGCTTGAAAGCCTAGTGCTGCCAGCTGGAGGTTTAGTTGAAAGAACAACAACAAAAAAAACTCCCACACCATCCATTTCGCGCGACCGAAATACGAGGCTGCGAAACGAGTGACGCCTGAAGTACGTTGGGTTTAGCGACTAAAACGACAAGGTCAGCTGCAGCTGCAGTTCACAGAATGACTGGCGCGGAGGAGGGGACAAATAGTAGGGCGCGTAAATGTGACATTGTTTTCGTTGTCGTAAAACACTAGCAGGAAAAGGATATGCCCCGCAAGCTTCTACAGCCGGGAGGCAAAGGGATCCCGGTGTACAGCAGGAAGCAAAGTAATGACCGTAACGATAAAGAGTGGAAGGAAAGAGCGTGCTACTCCCTGTGTACTGAACGTTCTCTGAATACCATGGGCATCACCCGCCGCTTCCGCGACAACAGCTAAAGGTGTGCTCGAAATTTTAAGGATTTCAGAACATCCCAGGTAGCTGACGTGAGGTATCAAAACTGGCACATGTAGTATACAGAGCACAAGAGAAACTCAGCAAAACCTGACATCCTACGTGAAGTGCTCTGTTTTTGCTGGTTTTGCAACCCGCGCCAGGTCACCACGGTATAGACCTATATAGTGTTTTCACGTAACGAGGTCTGTGAATACGAAGCTACAGTTACCGATTGGGCCGACGTCATTTCAAAGTTGCGCTAAGTTGTTAATTTTTTGTGGGAAACGACACTTAAAGATGAAAAACATGCCAGGAGACACACTGGAACGACAACGCAGCATTTCAGTATTATTAAATAGCGTGTATCCCGGTTTACCTTTGACATATGCGGGTGCAAAAGTCGTTTGTCGCGTCCAGATGCTGCGGAAACGGACTCCGAACCCCTGCATGTTCGGAGCAAATCTCAGTAAGCTCCCTTCCTCGAGCTACATGTCTCATCACTCTGAATAAATTGACTAGGCTAGAAAAAAAATAACCGTAACCGGAATTTAAGAGACAGCTGAGCTGCCGCGAAATACAGATGACAGTCGGAGTATTCAGCAACACAGGGCACGAGTGCGAAACGTCTTGGCAAAACGCATTTGCGCCACGGACAAGCTCTCATGAATGCCTCGTGACCTCACGAGCGATGTTCGTTGCAATTGGACCTACCAATGACTGGCACTGGCATGGCGGCCTATCAGCGCGGGGCGTTATCATGACGTCGTGCGTGACGTCACTTCCTTCCGACCAATCAGCCTGACGCGTTGCACGCGGTGTGCTGCAACGCCGACACCGTGGCATTAACAGCTGTCGCTGTAAACAAAATAACACGCATGTTATTACTGCTGACCCTCCACATAGGGTTGTTACTGCCTGTTGCCACCCCGTTTATGTACGGCAAACCTCGCCGAAAAAGCACGTACAGATGTGACCAGGCTTCCTTGCTGCGCCCTGTTGCTATGAGGAAGAATAAAGTGAAACATTAACGTAGCTGTTTCGTCTGGGGAACGGAGCTTAATCTTTTGACGCTATAGTATATCCCTGTGGCTGGATTCGAGTGCATGAGCTGTGAGCGAAACCCCGCGCCTGCTTTCAAGTATCATTCCGCTTGATCCACGCAGCACCGCTCGAGCGCTCCAGTTAAGCCTGCTCCCAGCTGTACACGAGCTGCAAAAGGATAAGAGCAAGCTGTCCCGCCTCCGGTAAAGGTCGGATGACGCAGGGCGACATTCTAGGACGGGCAGGCGTTGTACGCCGGGTGCGTCCTTATATCACGAAACAGATGGACATCGAAACTACGTCAGCAGTGGACAGTCCTGATAAGGAACTGTACGCAGCAAAAATGCGTAAACTTCATAACGACCAGCACAAGTATGCAGAGCGCAGATGGTAGCGTAGATCTGTACAGTATCCGCAAAAAAATATTTAAAAAAAACTGGATTGACTACGCTATTTGTTAGACTTTGTGTCACTAGCAGCTGACATCACAGCGCGCTCTTTCACAAGACGCATTATTTTCCGCGATACCTGGCGCAATGGAACAGCTGCGGCAGGTGGTGTTTCGCCGGAAGAAAATTTGCAATCCCAGTGACATGGAAACCGGCCATCTTTCTGTCATATCGTAAGCTGTCCTTGTGTCAGAAAAAAACGGCCAGTGGGCAACAAAATTCGTTAACTAGAGCTTGTCGGCAGCCTCTGCACAGTCGGTGGGTAATTTCTACGGCTAACTTAAACCTTTATCTCCGCAGAAAAATGGTAAGCTGGAGTAGGTGGAGTTGGTGAGACGGAAAACATCGATACGACGGTGGAAAGACACAGAAATGCACATTGTGACGAGAATAAAACTAACGCATATGACGTAGTTTGAAACGCTTCTAGTTGAACTCTAGTGCCTAAGAAAGACGTATGTGAAAGAACGGAGCATGGCTGAAAGCGGTACTGAGGTCACCTGGTGTTTGATTGCAATGATAAATCGCTAATAAAATTAGTACCTTAGTACTACACCGTCTGGTACTTCCACTACTGCAGCGGAGCGCCATTAGACATTTTGGGGAAAGCTTGTGCAGAACCTGTGCTTCACACTACAGCAGCACTCCTCACTAAAGATTACCATAATATCAGTCGACTCCTATAGTACGATACAACTCAAGAACGAAGCGGCTTTCCCCCGTCAAAGGACCGACTTCCCGCCAGTGGCGTCGGCCGATTCTCGTGACATTACTAGCGTGGCAATGAAGGGAGCGGCGCGACAATGCAGAGGGGAGACTATCTCCGATCATGGAGGGAGTGGACTATCCCCTTTTATCTGCCACTCCCAGCATTGTCACGCTAGCAGGATCATGAGAATCGGCCTACACCATTGGTTGGAAGGAGGTCTTTTGACGGGAGAAAGCAGCTGCGTTCTTGAGTTGTATCGGACTATAAAAGGAGGGCAAACGAGGAGCTGAAAAGTGAGTAAAAAGATGGCCACCACCGTAAAGCAGGGAAGATTCAGACAGGGCCCCAGCTATTAGCTTGGTAGATTCCAGCTACGAAGGCCGTCGCTTACTTTAATACCTGTAAACTAACTGTAAAAACTTTTTTTTTTCGTAACTCGGAAAAATTTGTTGTGTGGTTGCCCTTACGGGAACGCTCATGACTTTATTACAGATGAATATTTTAGAACAATAATTTAACCCTGCATTTCTTCACACGCTAACGAGTGCAATTAAGCAGGGGATATAAAACGAGTAACAAGTTTTGGTGTCATGGCCGTTCGTGTAATATGCACTTAAAACGGCCTTTCATTTTCCGAGCTTTCAATTTGTCAAAGACAGCACGTTTCAAACTACTCAGCTAGGAAACTCCGTTGTGCATCCTGCTCATATTATATTGCCTCGGAAACATTTTTTATACCTGGCCTCCGCTTTCGATTTACGGCTGTCGGAACGACGTGCTGGTGGGTGGTAGTGGTTTTATTAAAAATAATAGTAAAAAGGAAGGAAAAGATTTTCGCTACCCCGGCATCTGCCATCGATACTGAAGCACCTGAGCTGGGGCAGCGGAAATAAAGGACAGCAGGCAGAATGGAGAAATTAAATGAAAGAGGTGAAGGGACAGGAAGAGAGGGTAGGGGGGAGAAGTAATATGTACAAACTATTTACACAATAAGAAATGTGTCCAGGTTGTGCGCGTGATTAGTTCATTTTGGAGGAATTAAATCACACACGCGCACAGCACTGTGTTGGTTACAACTGGAGTGGGGCGTCCAGTTATTCTCAGGTTTTTTCAGCGCTGAAAGCAAGATTTTTTATTTCTTTTTTTATGGAGGAAAAACGGTAAGGCGCCCATGTGCTGTGCGATGTCAGTGCACGTTAAAAATCCCCATGTGGTCGAAATTATTCCGGAGCCCTCCACTACGGCACCTCCTTCCTTTCTTCTTTCGCCCCTCCCCTATCCCTTCCCTTACGGCGCGGTTCAGGTGCCCAGTGATATATGAGACAGATATTGCGTCATTTCCTTTCCACAAAAAAAAATAGAATTACGAATTATTCCTTCTGCATGCCCAGAGGACAATAGGCGCTTTAAATGTGGACGATAAATAGTTTAAACAGCAACATTAAGCATTTCCGCAAGGTAAACAGGTAGCATAAATGAGACTGGAAGGAAGAGGGAGAAAACACATCTGAAAGACAGCGCGCAAGCACAGCCCTCAAAAACGACACAGAGCACAAAGAAGCTCATCGCTTATTTTTCTCGCATGCCCTGCTCAGGACCAACGCCTGTAGATTGGTTTCTCGTGCGTCCGTAGTTTTTTCCACATAGAAACTATTTCCAACCCGCCGCGGTGGCTCAGTGGTTAGGGCGCTCGACTACTGATCCGGAGTTCCCGGGTTCGAACCCGACCGCGGCGGCTGCGTCTTTATGGAAGCAAAACGCTAAGGCGCCCGTGTGCTGTGCGATGTCAGTGCGCGTTAAAGATCCCCAGGTGGTCCAGATTATTCCGGAGCCCTCCACTACGGCACCTCTTTCTTCCTTTCTTCTTTCACTCCCTCCTTCATCCCATCCCTTACGGCGCGGTTCAGGTGTCCAACGATATATGAGACAGATACTGCGCCATTTCCTTTCCCCCCAAAAAAACCAGAAAACCAACTATTTCGAACCACGTTATAAGTTCTGTACACGGGCCATAACGCAGTGGGCGGCGGGTCGGCAGGCTGCGTGCTCGCCAATCGGCTGTCGGCTGACCCCAACGTCACGGTGCTCCTGCTCGAAGCCGGAGGGCTGGAGACGGCCTCGCGACAGATACCGGGCACCGTGGGCTTCAACCTCGGAGGTCACGACGACTGGGACTATAGGAGCGTGCCGCAGAGGCACGCCGCGCTCTCATTCAGGCAGCGGGTAAGTGGCTAATGCATTCAGAGCGTCACGTACGCAGGTTTATCAGCAGCATGCACGTTCGGTCGCTAGTCCTCACTTGCAACACTCCCGAGTAAAGACCAGCCCTCTGGAGACCTGCCCCTCACGTGAGATTGTGTGATCAATTATGAGTGGATAGGCAAAATAAGGCGCGACGCTTGATAAGGCCGTATATAGATTATGTATGGAAGCTCTAGGGTGTGAATGAGCCTAAGCATACTTTGGTACAGGGCACTGAGTACAATACAGCAGAAAAAAATAAAGGCATAATAGGACAAGATTAGCCCGTGCGTAAGAGATATAACTTAAAATTAACTTTCCTGGCAAAGGTGACTTTACGCTGAATCGCCAAGTTGAGACCATCGGAACAAGTGTATAGAAGCGACGCTGCCCAGCAGAAGTTCTCACTTTTGCCTTGCTTCACTCAAGGTAATGACCATGCTAAAATGGCCAAGCCGCAGCCTGAATGCACCAGCCCATAAGACCAGCAACTGCGCGCACTGCTCTCCATGAACATGACACGCTTGTCCAAATACTCTGTGTCGGCATTCACCTCAGCCTTAGAAGCGGTTACTGAGTTTTAAGGCCAGGCCCTGCAGCGCTCAATAAGCAGTCACGCGGAGATTGCAAGTTTCCTGAGTCAACGACAAAACCTATCGGATTTTGTCAGAGTTTGGAGGAAATGTTCAGGAACATTATTCTTGGTCTTTCCTTTCTAGACTGCAGTTCATTAAGCTCAGTGCTGGATATAGAGTAATTCAACAGCCTAACAAGGGCCGTATGGATTTATATCATTCTATCAACTCATGGCCTGGCGCTAAAAAAAAGATTTGAAACAGAAAGCGTTGCGATAAACTGTATCATAAACGATAACATTGTAGGAGCCATGGTACGCAGGTATACGACAGCAGAAGTTGCAAGGTTGGGGAAAATAAACGCAAAATTAACGCTCCGCTTGTTTCAGCTTGCCAGCTTCGTCACATCGCGCGCAGACTTAACCATAACCATGCTCCGCACAAATAGGATCCGGCGGCTCAGCAGCGAGCGTGGAGGTAGTTGTCCACGCTAGGAATGGGTCAGCCGAGCTTCGATAGTTTATTTTTTAAAACATGAGCGAGCCAAGAAGCCGACTAGGACCGGACGTGTGTTTCCTTTCGCGTTTTCCTTCTTCACAGCAGCACGCGCAGAATCTGTTGAGGTTTTGGTGACCATTCAGCCACCTTGAAAAGGCTGGGCTGTGAACACAAAGTGTTTCATTGCGATGCATGCAAGAGCGCCAGCCTAACACTTTCTTGTAAGCAAGGCAAGTTTGAAAGGAATTTTTTTTACTCTTTACACATTATCCGTAAGTATATGCGTCCGCCGGTACAGCGACGCAAATTTCCTTCCCAAACTCCGATATACCAGCTGCACCCATAAACTGAAACTAAAAAGATCTACGAAGCGGCCCGCATCTCTCCTCCTGAAGAGCTCAGCAGCAGACCATCGCGGCTGTCTACATTCCAGTCAAAACAACATGCTTTTTTTTTTCACTCCTTACACGCAAGCAGCGACTTCCACTGCCGCGAGGCAAAGTGCTGGGGGGCAGCAGCGTGATAAACTTCCTGCTCTATGTGCGCGGCCACCCGCACGACTTCGACCGGTGGCACCACGATTACGGAGCGACCGGGTGGGCGTACGAGGACGTGTTGCCGCACTTCAAGGACATCGAGGACTTCCGCGCGGAAACAGCTGACGGTGAGCAGGACAAGACAGAAGCAGCCTGTGCTTCTTTTCATGAGCATGCCCCTCATCTGTCTGTAGATTACCGAAACGGGAGGCCTTCCGCTTAGTGCCAGCCACTGTTCCTCCTTGGTTAGCGTTATGCAATGCGGCAGTGACGCAGCCAGAAGTTCCTCCAGTAGAGAAAATAAGGGAAGGAGGCTTGCCCTATGTATACCCGGTTGCTGGTGGAAATGATGGTGCTACTATTACTGCTGCTGCTGTTGCTGATAGGAAGAAAGAAAAAGGAAGGGCACGGGCCTGCCTACTGGCTCAAGCCGAGCCACGCTCGCTGCCGCGAGTTGAAAGTGGGAGAGTTAAAGGATAGGAGAGCAAAGACAGAAAGAAAAGATGATGGTGCGAGCAGAGAGGATGTTCCTTTATACGAGATCCCTCACATTTCGGCGATGCAGGCGCAGCGCTTCAGAGACGTTAATCCTCCCTGCTATCATCGGAAAAATGGAAAGGCCCTCGAGAGAATGTGCATCACCACGTCATATATAGTATCAAAGCTAGAAACAACATAGCTAGCCTGTACACCAAATGCTAGTCCACCCCAGAAAGACCACTCACGAAAGCCACGTGATAAGCGTCAGTATGGGTGCATATCACGTGCGTGTCATGATACGCTGCTTGTTAGGTGGCGCCTGTGTACTGAAGGAAGAGCCTCATCACTCTAGAGGACTGCTACTCTAGCAGCATGCGCAGTATGAACGATGTTCTTTCTTCTTTGCGCCAGGGGAGTACCACGGCACCACGGGCGAGGTGCCAGTGGACTACGCCAACACAAGCACTCGACTCACCCGCGCCTACCTGGAGGCGTGCAACGAGGCCGGCTACCCTTACGTCGACTACAACGGCCCCACGCAGCAAGGTGACCTGAGTGCAGTAATGAGCTCTGAACTCTGACGCCTCTGAGCGCACAGTCTTCTCAATAACGTGCGATGCCCAAGCAGTGCGACCTTCAACCAGTTTTGCTCCCTTTCGTTTCTCTTTCGGCTTTTATGAGTTCAGCGTCACTCACTGAAAAGCAACAGAGCGACGTTTGTAGCTCACGTTGCTTCCCTCACGTCCAGGATGCTCTCGGGTGCAGGCCAACGTGGCAGCCGGGGAGCGCGTCAGTGCGAGCAAGGCCTTCATCAGGCCAATAATCCGGACTAGGAAAAATCTGCACGTGGCACCCTTCAGCCAGGTCACAAAGGTAAGGCACAACTGGAAGCCTGCAACTCTACCTGCCACTTAGCTCACAGACAGTGCGGCCCATACTACCCGAGAAAAACCTCCATACGTCACCTATCAGATACCAAAGTTATCATACGCTCCGTGTTCGTGTGTGATAACTGTTAATTGGCAGTTTGGCAGCGCGGCGGCCCCGTTTCGATGAAGGGGAAACACTCAGGCGTCCGTGCGCTGTACGATGTCAGTGCACGTTAAATTTAGGATCCGCAGATGGTCAAAGCCCCGCAGCGGTGGCTCAGTGGTTAGGGCGCTCGACTACTGATCCGGAGTTCCCGGGTTCGAACCCGACCGCGGCGGCTGCGTTTTTATGGAGGAAAAACGCTAAGGCGCCCGTGTGCTGTGCGATGTCAGTGCACGTTAAAAATCCCCAGGTTGTCAAAATTATTCCGGAGCCCTCCACTACGGCACCTCTTCTTCCTTTCTTCTTTCACTCCCTCCTTTATCCCTTCCCTTACGGCGCGGTTCAGGTGTCCAAAGATATATGAGACAGATACTGCGCCATTTCCTTTCCCCAAAAACCAATTATTATTACTATTGTTAGATGGTCAAACTTATCCCGGAGCCCTCCAATGCGGCACATCTTTCTTCCTTTTTTTCTCTAAGTCCCTCCTTTATCCCGTCCCTTACGATGCGGTTCAGGTGCCCACGGAGATGTGAGACAGATACTGCGCCATTTCCTTTCCCCAACAACCAGTTTGTTTGTTTGTTTGTTTTTTTCAGTTTGGCGCGTTAACTCAAGCGACGAATGGCTAGCGAACAAAATTTCTCTATCGTTGCAAACTGCCTAGATTACTTGCTCGAGAACATCCTAACGTGAGTTCTTGCCTCGGTGAAGCTTCCTGTGTATTTCATCTTCTACTCGCATTTCCACAGTGCTTTTCGAATCCCTCTCTGTTATATGCCAACACTCATAAAAATTCAGAAATGCTGTCTCCACCTATAAAACGCTTCCTACCTCAACCTCCCGCTGATAACTGCACGGTGTTCTTCTTGATGCACCCGGCAGTTTAATTCGTGTGAATTGCGCTAACACCGTTAATAAAGCATCGTGCCTTGTAAAACACATCGATGGGCCAGCCTTAAACAGATTCAGATCGGGCCCAATTCTTGACTTCCTGCTCATTCAGGCGCAGAAACACTCATTTGTGGAGGACGACCTGAACACTGGGAGACAGGAAGACACATAGAACATACTGAATGAACATAGGAATGTGTTATGTTTGTCTTCCTGCGTTGTAACGTTCAAGTTTGCCCCCACAAATGGAATACCACCAACTAGTCCGGAAGAATGCCATTCTCCGGAGATAGCCCACATTACACACAGCGAAGCGACGATTTTCACATCTGTTGCATATGCAGCGAAAAAGAAAAGTTCAGAAGAGTTAAAATCTAGCGGCCGATTACATCAGGCCACCAATCAAAACCGCAAATGCCTACCTATGAAAAATTGCCACTATTTCCAAACCCTTACGATTTCAAAATTTCCTTCCAGTAATAAACTCCCGAAATTTTCGCTCGGACCAAAGTGACGGCGATAGTTGTATTTAAAAACAGCCTCCATTCCCACCCACTGCGCTGCATGCGCGCCAGCCCCGAAGCCAGAATGGATAACATAATTAGGCCTACGTATCCCTTACAAAACCTTCATAAACAGCTCATAGGCTGCGTATAGATTGCCTTGTCAGCATCGCCAGCCTAACTACGTCTCCTGCACGACAGTTAATCCTGTCCTGCGACAGTTACGTCCACCCATTTTGATAAACTTTCTAGCATCCGCCAACCTATCATCCGCCAACCTGCTGCGTCTGCCTTGTCTCGGAATCCACACATTAGCCTGAGGGTCAATCGGTCACCTTACCTTCACATTACAGGCCCTGTTCTTCTACATTTCCCAGTCTTGATCACGCTAGTGTTTCCTTAATTAGCGGTTGCTCTCTAACCCACTCTACTGTCTTCCTGTTTCCCTATCCACTATACATACTATATACGTTCCCTATAGGCTGTCAGCGGACTGGCTAAAGAAATTTTCGTGAGGGATGACGCATTCATGAAAGCACATTCACTCTCTAAATCATATATTCCTTATGATTCAGGCCCACATGGGGAACAGCAGGAGCCGACCACAGAGTTTTAAGGTACGACATACTATACCAACACTGACGGTGACGCAGTTTACGCTGCAGAAAGCCCTTCGTACAACTAGTGGTGTAGACGCGATGGCAGCAGCCCTCACCGAACTCCGCAGCCAACCCCCTCGCGTGCTCTACGGAAACATGCTGGAGTTGTACGCGCACGAGGGACATCATTCTGTCTGGACCTCGTGGTGCAGGTGAACTTCAAAGGGAAGCGTGCTGTGGGAGTGACATTCACCAGATACGGCCAGCCGCAGACCGTGTCGGCAAAGCGAGAAGTGATCTTGTCCGCCGGAACCATAGGTTCCACCCAGCTCCTCCTACTCTCCGGCATAGGGCCTGCAGAGGATCTCGAACGGCTACAGGTAACCACTGAGCGGGGTCGAGTTATTCAGCAAAAAGTTTCATAATTCTGAGGTTATCGAGTCATGTTTTCCAAAAAAAAGAATAAATACAGTATACTAAAAGAGATAGTTTTTGTGCAGGGCATACTTTATCGCTCATTATTTTCATACACTCTACGGAAATGGCAGACTTCTCCGCCAAACTACCTAATCAGATATTTATTTTTCTTATTTATTACAATTATTTTGCCGTGTGCATTACCCTATGCTGCGAAGCCTTCCCGCGTTAGTGCAAGACCTGGCTGCCTTAATTTGCGCGCACCCAAACTATTCATTCCCCGCCACAGCGACCATTTTAAAAGCACAACAGCCTCGGAACAAGACGTCATTAGCTTGGGAAGGGCTTGATACAACGATATCAATAAGACGTCCGGCCAGAGTACTCGTCTTTTAACCTCTCGCTTCCAAAACCTCAAACCAAGCCGTGTGATGAATAACAAGCGTGAAAAGAGGTTTAAAATTACTCGTTAAGGAAAACACCCTTTTTGAACAAGCAGCCGGTATCAATTAATTTTCTTTAGCTGTGTTCAGTAGCCTTGTGTACTAGAAAACTACTTTATCCAGAAGGCTGATTTTTGGGCAGCAATCGGGTAAACTCGATTTAAGAAATCGGTTCGGGGTGAAATAATCGTGTAAAGCCTTGTTTAAACCGAAAATGAAGGGCCCTAATCTGTTGGGCTGCAAACAATATATAGATATAATATACTTTATGGCTCCTAAACACTATATTGCTCCCAAATCTCATGTGATTCCCAAAGCTTATATATCTCGCGAAGCCTGTGGTGCTCCCATAGCATTAATGGCTCCCTAAGAGTATATAGCCCCCAAATATATGGCTCCCAAATAATGCACGACACATAATTCATGTATCATTCCCACAGCCTATATTGCATCCTAAGCCTACAGAGCTCCCATAGCCCAAGATCACCAGGAATACGTTCTCTCGCCATTGGGTGAACGCGGGAGTTTTCACTTACAAGTTACAACACACTACGACGCTGGTGGACGTTGCGAGCATAGCACAAAGTGTCTCATAGAACAATCACAATCACATCCGCAGTCTTTATTGATCATGCGTAAGCGCGTAATAGACGACTTCATGAAGAGATGTGTCTTCACTCATGGCAACCACCGCCGCACGCGATGCAGATTCCAGTGGTCGCCGACCTTCCGGTCGGATGCGGCTTGCAGGACCACGTGAATTTACAGATGGCAGTGCCCGTCAGCACTGACGTGGAAGCTGGCATCCCGCCTTTCACCCTTGATGATATCCAGCAGTACGACGCAAATAGAACCGGTAAGTCATCCATCCTCAAGGCCTGCCTCGGCTCTGGACATGTGACACGTATACGTCGTGAGGGTAGTAAATGTTCAACTACATAAAATCTTCCACTCATATATTGCCATCGAAGCTTCGGTTTTTTCGGTTTTATAAGAACGCGCTAAATATTTAAAAACAAAAGCTGAAAGGTAAAGACAGTAGCGGCAAGAATGACAGGGATGTTCAGTTACATACGCAAAGTGCCATAGATGTAAACTGGTGTTGTGCTGCTTTCTCCAGGGACGATATCAATACCAGCAAGCACAGAGCTTGTGCAGTTCCTGCACACCGACTATGCGACGGACCCGGACATCGCGGACATTGAACTGGCACCAGTTTCGACCTCACCGGCCAGCGAGCTGTTCAGGACCTCGTTGCTTGAACTGGGTATACTGCCGGAGGTAATATTCACGCGGCATGCGCGAATATTCGGCATGAGAGCTAACGAAGTTGTTGTCTGAGCTAGGTGATTTGAACAGGTAGCAAGGCCCGTGAGGCCTGGAAAATTCAATTCAGTGTACTGGTGACAAAAGTTAATAATGAAAACGCAGGTGATAAAACTATGGAGACTGCTGCCTCTGGAAAGCTACCTCTTCGCGCTCCCAACTACAGGTCCTTTAAAACGGTCAGCTGTCAGCACAGAGCAGGCACCACTCGGGGCCACTTCAAGCTATGCGAACAAAAAAATCGCCACGATGCCCTAAAAGACGACTTCACATTTAACGAAGAAGACTCGTCGAGAGAGCGCTTGTAGGGTACACAGCTCCCGGGTTCATACTGGAGCTATAGTCACTAACGGGGGAGAAATTTACTGTTCTATCATGAAAACACAGACCGGAAGATTAACTAAGGCTGATAGATGAACATGTACACACGACAGTATTAGCATGGCAGTCAGTTTCTAATGCCTGTCACAGCCAAGTATATCTCTACTGATCATATTTACGGGAACCGCCTGGATTGAAAGAAAGGCACAGCGTAGGCGGCAAGATAATATAAGAAACTTAAAATGGAGTCACTAAGGTGGCAAACTGGGCATTTTGGTGATTCATAATGGAAATGTACAGCGCAAATACAGACAAGGACACAAGAAAGAATGACATGGAACACACGAGCGCTGACTTGCAACAGGTTTATTTCGAAATTCGGACCAGTATTTATAGCAAAACCAGGCAATCATCACGCATGCGCAGTAGGAGTCAAATGTTGTCTCAAATATAACAGCTCTTTGTTAGAGCAATAGATGACTTGGCCACGCAGGACTCACCCAACCGGTCTATCAATTCAGCCTCTACTATCTCTCGAGTTAGTTGGCAACGGTGTTTGGCAATCACAGAACAATCTTTGTACACAGG
Source organism: Amblyomma americanum (assembly GCF_052857255.1). Taxonomy (NCBI): domain Eukaryota; kingdom Metazoa; phylum Arthropoda; class Arachnida; order Ixodida; family Ixodidae; genus Amblyomma; species Amblyomma americanum. Next base: position 134,014,298 of record NC_135499.1, read on the forward strand.
CCGACACACAAAATCTTCATCAGAATCGCTGTCATCATTACCGTTCTTACGCCTCCGAGAACACTGCAATATTGTGTCTGAACGGCGAGGAGGGTTCCTGGACACTCACTGCAGAAAATGTAAGAACGGTAATGATGACAGCGATTCTGATGAAGATTTTGTGTGTCGGCCTGTGTACAAAGATTGTTCTGTGATTGCCAAACACCGTTGCCAACTAACTCGAGAGATAGTAGAGGCTGAATTGATAGACCGGTTGGGTGAGTCCTGCGTGGCCAAGTCATCAATTGCTCTAACTAACAAAGAGCTGTTATATTTGAGACAACATTTGACTCCTACTGAGCATGCGTGATGATTGCCTGGTTTTGCTATAAATACTGGTCCGAATTTCGAAATAAACCTGTTGCAAGTCAGCGCTCGTGTGTTCCATGTCATTCTTTCTTGTGTCCTTGTCTGTATTTGCGCTGTACATTTCCATTAAAATGGAGGGGCGATCAATTGCATTTATAAGGAGGAAATGCAAGGGCGTTCTTTTCCACCTTTTTTTCTGTTTCATAATAGCCGGTGCTTCGTTCTAACCTGTTTTACGGCATGTGGTCGGTGAATCTAGTTGCTCGGGGCGCTATTTATATTGCACGCAGACCAGCTGTTCCCTGAGAAATTCATCTTTTCCTTTAGCGGATCCTTTTTACTCTCGCCGTTTTGCTAACTCCGGTAACTACGCAAAACGTGTCACACCGATAGATCGCCGCGAGTCATATCACTGTCACAGTAGTACAGCGGTTAAGCGATGTGTTATGGCTCCGGCAGGTGGCTGTTTTAAACACAGCCACTGGTGGGGCTTGTGAGACGTACGTTGCTCTTCCCGAGCAATGCGGAGAAGGAATAGTTCCATCAAGTCTCATCTTTGCGCAGATAGTTCTGCGGACGGCTGTCTGTCTCGCGCGTGGGCCTGCTCTTGCCTTGGTCATTTTCATCTTCGCTGAGTCATTCTTAGTCCGACGTCTCCCTCCTCTCCCATGCAAGCTCAGAGAGGGTCGATTAACAAGAGAGAGGAAAATCCCCCGGGACACCAACTGGAAGGTTGAGGAAAGCCTGTTTACCCTCCGTTTCGACGCTGCCGACCATCATCATCAGGAGTCGGGACACAGCCGGCTGGATGAGGGGTACTGTAGCGAGGGATAAACTTCCTCGTGGTGGAAGCGGAAGCAGAGACGGGAGCGCCACCTCAAAAGTTACGCGGAACTCCGCGGAGCCGGTGAGGACAGCCTCTTCGGGATCCGGCCAGCGTCACGAGCGGTTGCAGCCGCACGCTCTTGGTACCTTCAAAGGCAGGCGCACGCGAAGATTCCGCACCCTGCCGCTGGACTTCTGGTTCCAGGCAGCGAAGCGAGCGCAGTAAACGCACTTTCTCGTCAACTCCCCCGGCAAATGGCCGGGGATGGCTTTGCCCCAAGGACGCGGCGCGCACGGCAAGACCCGGTCGCCAATCTCGGCGCGCGCGAACGTTTGCCGCCGATACCTCCAAAGTTGCGCCCCTGCCCCAGCCGGTTAGTCGGAAGCCCTTCTTACGTAGCCTTCCGCTTCCGAGAAATGCCTCGTTGATGTTTCGTAGATAGCTGGCCTGCTCTGTGTACGATTTTCAGGTTGAAATAAATAGCATATGAGTGATCACGCTTTGTTGTGTCGCCCTTTGTTCCCTCGAGCCCGAACCCCAACGCGGTAAGCGAGCGAAGAAGCTGCATCCGCGGAGTGGTAGTGCGGGGCGGAAGAGTCGCCCCTAAACTTCCACAAGCTGGAGGCTTCACACAGGCCCCACCACCAGACGCTGACGCCGTACAGTTTTCGAAGTCATGGGCCTCCCAATGGTGTCGCATTAAAACGCTAGAAACTAGCCGCAAAAGTAACTACAGGTTGAGGCCGTCATGACTACACGCCACTTGCAGCATATAAGTCTTCAAGTAAAAAAAATTGGTTTTTGAGCGAAGGAAATGGCGCACAGTATCTGTCTCAAGTATCGGCGGACACCTTAACCGCGCCGTAAGGGAAGGGATAAAGGAGGGGCTGAGAGATAAAAGGGAGAAAGGGGTTTCGGAACAATTTCGACCACCTGGGGATCTTTAACGTGCACTCACATCGCACAGCACTTGAGCGCCTTTTGCGCTTCGCCTCCACCGAAACGCCGAGTAATCGGTCATCATGCATTTTTGACATATCATCCCGCGCATCACTATTTGCGCTATATGTCGCCAAGAAAAAGCTACTCCGCCAAGAGAACAGTCCTTGAACAACGTTTTTTTTTATTACAGTCCACAAGCTTTCGACGCCAAGTCAAAATGAAAGTTGATTAGGGTTTACACACGAAGTTAACGCTATTGTGCACAAAAAAGTCCTGTTTTGCTAAATCCCATCATATAACCACGAATGTTCATGTCTCGCAGCTCTGGTCCCCAACAAGAAACAAGAATCAACCTCCTTTCTTTTATTCAGACAACATACGCTGAGTGCTGACCTCCCAACGCTCTCTCGTTCGCAGGCTTACGACCGCTTTCTCGGTCCAAAAGACGGCCAGCCCGGGTTCCGTACCGTAGTCATCCTCAATCGGCCGAAGTCCCGAGGCTACCTCTCGCTGCGCTCCCGGGATCCCAACCAACACCCGGACATCGACCCACGCATATTGGAGCACCCAGATGACATTAAGGCAGCCGCTCAAGGCATGCTCCGTCTTGCGTGCTCTACTCATAAGTGCACTGGCTCCAGTGCCTTGCCAGCAGTAAGGCGAAGCCGCAATTCACTGCTTTTTTTTTGGCAGTTTACTGCGGTAGGTGGCAGGCAGGTGGGCAGAGAGACAAGAGATTTCCGGTGTCTGTTCAGTCTAAGCCACCAAGCATCCCCAAACCCGCGTCAACAAAGTTCAGGTTATTTACCGACAGAAAGATCTGAAGGCAACGCAGTTCGCGTCCGCCAAAGATGTCAGTGCTCTTTTTGCCGTCGTCAACAGCGGATTAATCTTATACCACGGCATGCACATAAATAATGCGATATATCAAAAAAAGGTGTGATGTAGGAAAAGAGGAGGCGCTATACTTTTATTTCTGAGAAGAATTCTTCAAATGAAGCCCAGGAGGAAAACTTATTCAGCGCGTGCTCTTATTTTCGCTACCTGCTATAGAGTTATAAGCTTGAGTTGCTCTTTCCTAGATCACTGCTTTCCTTACTACAGCACGTTGTGTCTTGTGGTTTTTACTGTACTGCATTGTATACTGAAATTTGTCACTTATCGTACCAATGCTGACGTGGTATATTGTTTGGTATTCTCCAAAATAATCTTTCAGCTCCCGAGTGCGTTTGTCCGTCTATGTAACAAGCAACACCCAGCGCCCCTACTAGACTAAAAAAAAATCCAAAGGTAAAACAAGACCGGATTGCCGAGTGAACGTCAGCGGCCATGGCATCCTGCTCCTAAAACTATGTCACAACTCCAACATCCTGCGACGCCGCCCGCATTTTCAAAAACATGTGTACACGCTAAACATCACCAGTGTGGTACTAACATCCCGGAGCTCGCCTGTATGGCATCTCCTCGCAGGTGGCGGTGCATGTGAACAACACCGATCTCCGACGTAAGCAGGATGAGGAGGAGCTGCTCTCATCGGGTTGGGGTAACATCGGTGGGTACAACCCATAAGAATACATAAAAACAAAAATTTCAAAGTAGTTTTCTGAATTCTCAACACACCTGCGAGGTCCCTCCTTTCTTAATAAAAGCAGAGTACATTTCAAAACATAATTTTCAATTAGCAAGCATCATTCCTAAGGAAATGCATTTTTAAAAACACCATAATATGTGCGCGCCGCGGTTATCCCCGAGTGGAGGTTCAGGGTGGGAGCGCGCGCCATAGAAAGAGATGTAAACAAAATTTAGCAAAATTATTTTCTCTTTTCCCAGTCCACCCATGAGGCAGGCCATTAGTCAACCACTGATCAGTGCCTTTAAAACGGTATGAAAGAGTATGGAACGTAATTTCGATGGTGATATACATTTAAAACTTTACGATAAAAATCCGGCATCACGACACACCAATACCTAGGCGCTTAGTCAGGTAGGTGTTGCTCTAAATCGCACAAGCTTCTCGTTGAGTCCGACAGGCTGTCGCGTGCGCTTCATTTGCTCGTTCAGTCGTTCAATCTAGATAGACAGTCGTTCAATCTAGATAGCCTAGACAGCACTGCGTGGAAGACAGCCTTCAAACAGCATGGCAAGCACGCCACGCACGGTAGCAGACGACGGCGCAGAAGATACCCCCGGCCGCCACAGACTATCGCGAGCTCCCCCTACGGCTGTAAGCACGGTGTTGGTCTATGGCTCTGGCATGTAGTAGTGACTTAGTTTATCCTTTAAAAGAATCGGGAACGAGCGGTCGCGCTCGCTCGCAGGTACGAAGATGTTCATCGACGAGATGCTCAGCACGGACGCCATGAGGAGCATCGGTGCCAAGGCCTGGGACGTGGCCTTTTCTCCGTGTGCACAGGCCGGCCCCCTGTGGAGTCTGGAGTACATCGAGTGCCTCTTCCGGCACCTTGCGCACACGGGCTGGCACCTGTGCTGTACGGTGGCCATGGGCTCCCATCCCCTGGCAGTCCTGGACGAGCGCCTCAGGTGAGCTCTATAGCGCTCGAAGAGGCTCTGGCGAAACACGCAAGGCATTGGCTGCTTAACTAGGCTCCTTCACAAGGCAAATTTCCATCGTAGCTGGCGCAGGCAGAATTATAATGGCCCGCCGCAAACAAGGGCACCAGACAAAGCAGTTGTAGGCCTCTGCTATGTAGGGTGCATTGCAAGCCGTAGATAAGAAATACCAACGAGGAACATCACCGGCGAGCTAACCCGCCATTACGGTTCACTACCGGTGAGGGACCTCAGCGTCCCTTTTGGCAAGTTTTGCAGGCATTTCCATCGAAAATATTGCAGAATTCATTAAGAAGGTCGCGCTTTCGTGAAGTGCTATCCAGTTTTGAGTACCAAGGCGAAAGGACCAAGGTGGCAAGTTTTTTCTTATGTCTACAGCTGGACAGCCTAGAATATGAGTTTTTGGTTGAAATTCAGAAGAGTTGTCCAGTCCTGAATCGCCGAAAGACTGAAAGCGGCGGGTTTTACTAATGCGTAGCTGGTCGGCTTGGCAGGGGTGTATTGGCAGCAGTTCACAAGGTCGTGTCAAACCGGGGTGGAAAAACCAGCAGCACGGACCGTGCGTTCGTAATGTGCCTCACAGAATGAAGAAGGCGAAGGAATGCGCAGGCTTCCCAGCGATTTTTTCAGCGCCGATTACGCAAAAGCCTATGCTGACGAGTGAATTGCGAAGACGGCGAGGGCACATTGTATTCGTCAGATGCTGCAGTTCGGTGTTATGTTTGAAATACCAACCACGTGTAGGTCTTATGTTGCCCGAACGGGTAGTTGCATCACTGATCGCCTGTGTGTGAAGGAGAACTCTATGAAGTTGTGTATTGGCAGCAGTTTAGCGATCCACTGCAACACGTGCGGCTATGAACCTATTAAGAGTCATTTGCATTGAGATCCTATATTGACCCGACATGCAAAGATACATCCGAAACTGCAGCCGCATAACAAAGGGGTCTGTTGAGCCAGCAAGCCATCAATACGTGCTAAACAAGTAGCTAGAATACCAAGGTGAATAGGAATGCGCAATACGAATGCCTGGTTTTGCATGTTCGTCTTTCCTGTGTTGCCTGAAGATAACAGGCGACTCTCTAAGCGTTATCTCATACTTGGTCCGAGTAGGCTGTCGAGTAGCCTACCATCATGTTCCGAGTGGGCACGAGTAATCTGCGTACAGCTCTTTCAGCAAGTATTATCAACAGAGCTCTGTCACGATTGGTGCGAAGACCTCGTTTTGAATGGACGCAGCGGAACGCAAGACAGCCAATTTCAGAGGCTGTTAATTCATCGTAAATTCTCGCTGAAATATTAGTCCTCCTCTCAAAAGCGTTCCTTCGTCCACGAGAAAATCTACTCGGTGCCAGCTTTTTTTATGGTACTACGGTTAGAGGCGAGTGTATGTACGGTCTTTCAGCAGCGAAACGCAACACGGCGTTTTTTGCACTCGACCGCTTCAGCGTCTGGTAAAGCTTGGCATTCGATTCATAGCGCATTTCTATTTACTGCGCGGAGCGCCGCAAGGTTTGGTAAAGGACACAGCGCAGTGGAAACTGTAAAGAGAAAACGTAATCGAGCCAGTCGGGCAAGACGTTTGGTTTAGTTTGGTTTATGAGGGTTTAACGTCCCAAAGCGACTCAGGCTATGAGAGACGCCGTAATGAAGGGCTCCGGAAATTTTGACCACCTGTGGTTCTTTAACGTGCACTGACATCGCACAGTGCACGGGCCTCTAGAATTCCGCCTCCATCGAAATTCGACCGCCGCGGCCAGGATCGAACCCGCGTCATTCGGGCCAGCAGCCGAGCGCCATAACCACTCAGACACCGCGGCGGCTCGTCGGGCAAGACGTGCTTCTCTGTAAGCGTTTAGCCAATGTAGTACCTGTGGCACATCCAGCAACACGACTTTTGGTGCTTGAAAGCGGTGCGGCCATCTAAGCTTTGGCACGCCGACACGCTTGCAATGCTTATGCAGGGTCCGAGGAGGTGTGACAGGTATACGAGTGGCCGACGCCTCCGTGATGCCGGACATTACGAGCGGCCACACACACGCGCCTACCATGATGATCGGCAGCAAGGCGGCGGCCATGATCATAGAGGACAACGGAGGACGACAACTGTCGGGACGCAGCCAGTAGTGACCCCAGAAAGCATGTGGCGAGAGACTTTCTAGCTGCCGCGTCTACAGCTCGCGATGAATAACGCACAACTTCCCTAAATCGCCTGAAATTCCATGCCGAGCACGGACGCGTTTTTTTTTTTTCAGAGCAAACGGCAGGACCACTAAGAACGCGCTCCGTATATGGTCGAGTTCCTGCTCTATAAATTATGTCCGTCCTATTCACGTTCTGTGTCAAATAAAATTTTTCCACTCTCTTACTATGACATGGCTCACTACTTCCAAAGGATGCGAATGGCATGGGAGCTTATAGTATACATCGATGTCGCCAATTATGCGTGGTATGCTAATGAGTGGCTTTCTTGTGCCCACTTGAACGCGTGCACGCGTGAGAAAGAGGGCAAGAAAAGAAGGCAGAGCACACTGGTGTCCGACTAAGGCGCAGCGACCAGCAGATATGTCAACAATAAATTTGGACTACGCCGCGCCTATACGACAACGTAAAAAAAAAATCGAAGAAAAACGAGGGTCGAGAAAAGCAGCAACGCACGCGATTCATCGCTCTGGCCTTCCACATCATATACCCTGCGTTGATACAGCACTTTGCCGGTAAGCATGTAATTAAGGACTAAGCTAACGAAACTCTACTCTCTTTTTTTCTAAACTGGTAGCACAGCGGGCTATAGAGAACAGCAAAAAGGACTTTGGCGCCCGACAAAAAGCAACTGATAGACGACTGCAACCCCAGAAGAGGACACCAATGGCCTGTAGCAGCAAAAGCTCATCCCAGCAAAGAAAATACATCGTGAAGGCGCTTCGCTTATTCATATCCGCTGAGGTCATATATGGGTCGAGTATGTGCAGCCAGTGACTTCCCTTCTCTGTCCGGAATAGTATCTAGTGAAAGCAACAAAAGAAACGCAGCCCTCTATAAACACAGCACTATCGCACGCAAAGCACGCGGGGGCCGCATGACACACGACCTCCTCGCTGACGTTACGGACCACTAACGGCGCAGCTTTCTCGTATAGAGTACTGTTTGCTTTATCCTTCCACCTCTCCTTCGCCCTAAACAAACCAGCAAGCCCACTCGCTTTACAAAAAAAAAATCTGAACTTTCAACTTTATTACCACAAGGCATCTTTATGGGCAATGTGCAGGCGATTGAAACGTGTACAAAATGGATAGGTGAAATATTGAGCCGGGGGGCCAAGCTTAAGCAAGCTTGCCCCGGCAACATGACACACAAATAGCGCCCCGGAGTGCTCCCAAAAACGTTGGGGAGAGCCCTGTGGACCGCCGCAATAAAAGCGTGTACGTCGAGTCTGCACAGCGTGAAAACGGAGTGGGACCTCACGTGCTAGGGCGACGTTATAACCGGGGCTCTGCATTTTCAAGTGGTCGCGGGGCCAATCGATGGCGGGGCAGCACGCGATTTTAGATGGGCATATGCCGCGGTTCGTGCGGCCGTGCATCGGAGGAACTCAGCCACGATGTTAAATGTACGGCCTTTTATACGAGGCTGCGGACGCCTACTGGCGTCAACGAACGACGCACTGCCGCCAAAGCTGACAGAGCAAAAGTCGCAACTAAAATGCTTCTTCCTTAACTTAAGGAGAAATCTTGGACGAGTTGCTATAGATGCGTATTGGATAGAACAGCGCAGCCGGACGAAAGATAGACAGAAGTAACTCTCCCCACTCCCCTCTTTATTATCACCTGATATCACAAAATCAAGAAGCGGTTGCCAAATGAAGTTTTAATCTAATTTAACCCCCCAACTCGTTAAACTCGTGCTTGGAGTAGAGCCATATTAAAAAGCACTATTTATCGGCATATTTATCTGGAGTAGCATGCCAGGCCGACAATCAGGCGGACCTCTCCGGTTCCATTAAAGTCCCTCCCCCTCCTCCTCCTATCGGCATGTGCATTTGCAGTGCTCTTCGTCGCACGCTGCTGTAATGAGGAAGGGCTCTACAAACGAATGTTTCTCCTCCTTTGTAAGCGCCGCTTGTACTAGAGGCTTTTGCACTACCTCATATAGTTACAGGCGGCCACAATGCATGTTCCACCAAAAGGACCTATTTGCAGCAAAAACACTTTTCAACAAATTAGAAACACTTACAAAGCGCCTAAAGCTACAAAACTTTTTTCGTTTCCTCAAGGATACCAATAATTTCCTCGAGGTGAAAACTTTTTCCAACTCCTAAAGAAAGAAATAGAGTACTTCGAGGCGAGAACCAAACAACAACATCTAACATGCAACCACTGCGGAAACAAAAAAAAAACGACGGCGGTGGACACAACGGTGACAAATACCAGCGTATCGGAGAGGAGGAAGAGGAGGGGGGGGGGGGGGCACCAAAGCTCCTGGCTAAGCAGAAAACCAAAGAACAACGAGGCAAGCACGACACGACTAGCCACCCATTAAGGCTCCCGAGAAGAATAAAGAGTGCAAAGCAAAACGTCCTCAGTACAGCTTACACGTACTTTTCTACCATCGCTCACGCGCAGAGGAAACATCTTTTACGGCTGTCATTCAACCCACCACCGAAGCTTTCTGTCATGATTAGCCGCGAAGATTGTCGAGGGAACATCGCAGTTCCATATACGCGCGGAAATATGCGCACCGGCCGAAGCAGCAAAGCACGACCGCACAATACACGGACCTGAGCTCGCGCCGCGGTTTGTTTCTGGACGGCGAATGGCGCGCTGGACTACGTTGTATCGTTTATCTTTTCGCCAGACCGCACTCCGTCGGCCTCAGCCTTCCGTTGCCTTAGCATTGATAAATGGGGGCAAACGCCCCGCTGCGGTAACCGCGCAGAAAAAGAAGCGCAAAAACGCCTACCCCCATCTTCTCAGAAAGGATAGCAGCAGAACAAAAGGACTGCTCCCATTCTCGGCAGGGCAAGTTATGGGAGGCATAAAGACGTATAGCGTGGACGTCACTCACAATGCTATATATTTTAGCCGCAGCCAGAAACACTTTCAGTCCGTCCTGTGCGGTGCGCTATCTTCATTGCGTCGCATTCCTATACATGTCTTTTTTTTCTCACTAGTGTAGATCCCTGTGCAATTCATCACGTTACACAGCTGAGTTCTTACAAGGAAAAATATCTAGCGTTTCGTAGAGGTCCACCATTTTTGTTCCCTTTCCAGACACAGAATGTGCAGTCGTGGTGCAAAAGTTTAGCGTGATACGGATAATGGCACATTGTTGCGTAGTCGCGCATTTTCAGCGTTCTGCAAACGCCACAACTATACGCTCTTAATCTCGGTTCTGTAAAGACTTTTTCCTTCCACAGAAATTCCGCTAAAGCCCCTGCTTCACATATTTTATATAGCACGAGGCTCGTTTCATCCTGTGTTGTGTGGAACACGAACTTTCGCGGCGCCATTCTCGACTTATTAAGTGCAACTTATGCGGAACAAGTTGATATTACTGGGACAGACCGCTCAGCGTTTTTTTTTTCCAGCTACCTGCCAGCATGGGCAGGTTCATCACATTCCAGTAGCCTTGTTGCTACCTACTACGGTGGGTAGCTTGTAATGACGTATCATAATATAACCGGAACGGCGTTCCAGCAGATACGCATACTGTTCTGTATAAAACATCTTAACTCAATTCCAACGGTGTTCCAGATGTCTTGTTGTCTTCTGCATTTATAATGTTGTTCCGGTTCCTGAGTCAAACTTTTTTAAAACAAAGTCCCACTTAAGTCGTAGTTACTCGCCAGAATTTGGAGCCAGAATAAGAGTGCGGTGAGTCCGAGTTTGTAAGATCGCGCACACTGTAACAAATCCTCCGTGTTGCTTTGCAGGTCTGTTACGATTTTCGTAAGGACTTTCTATGAAGTAGTTAGAAATATGCAGCATAACAGAGCGGCAAAAAAGGTGATAGTAGGCGAGCCGCGGTGCTCGAAACAATTCATGCTGACCAGGCCACTAATAGATGACGACCGTGGGTGTAGAATTCGCATGTGGCATCCTCTGTCGGAAGGTAAAGAGCGAAAGAACTAACCGCCGTACCAGCTACGCGAGAAGATGACGCAGCTTACAGCGATCATCCACCACTTGCACTGCTTTCCGCCTAAAATTTTTGGCCCATCCGCGGTAGCGGGTTTTTTATGCGTTAGCATTAGAACTCCCTTGTTGGAAAAATCTGCCTGTCCGTCCGTCCGTCTGAAGCCTCGGTCGACTGGTGGCAAAGTGGAGGGAGAATCTCGGCCTCCATATTATGAGAAGGGGAGAGTAAAACTGGGAGAGGAGGGAAGAAGAGAGAGTGGAGGGGTAAGGAAGAGGATGGGAGAGAGCGGAGAGGGGATGTGGCGTGTCACAGTGTGATTGACGGACTGGATCCCGCCACCCGATCACACAGACGGAACACAGCAGCGGCTGCTCCGTCCGTAGGGGACACTACTGCTGTTGCATACTTTGTCGCATCAACCGCATTGATCCTCTATAAATTTTACCAGTCAATGAGGCTCTAAACATCACAGTGGCCTATAAACCCCCCGCGCAGCGGTTGCAACCGAGGAAAGGGCAGAGCTCGACTATCTGAGGTAAAGCAGCCCTTTCTGCACAGAGTGGACAGGGCTCCATAAGCCGCGCTGCCGAACGGTCCCACAGCGCCGAAGGCAGCGGGCTATTCCCCCTCAGTCGTACGAGGCCACAAGTCCCGGTCTGTGTCTCTGTGTAGGCCTGCCTACGTCTAAATGACTCGCTGGCGTCACGAATGGCTTGGTGCTCGAGGCAACCAGCCTCGCGAGAAATCACCGTCTCGCTGGGTCCCTGCTCCCGCTGGGACTCTATTACACGCTCGGGCGCACCGCCGATGCCGCCACCCAATGCGAAGCTGCGGAGACTGCCTGCTTCGCTTCCGGGTGGACACAGCTGTGTACGAGGCTGGCTGATGGTTCGCGCGTTCCACTGAATGCGGGGAATTTGGTCGTTAAGGGCGCGTCCGAAAGGAGGGCCATCGTTCAGTCTAAACGACTGGAACAATGCCGTGGCTGTGCTAATAAGGGAAAAGGTGGTTATATACCAGTAGGAAATAGAGGGAAGCATGAGAGAGAGAGAGAGAGAGATAGTAACATGCGATGACGGCTGCTTCTTCCGTGGTTTATTCGTCCAGCTGTTGTCCTGTGTCTGTATTTCTTCAGTGGTTCTTTCTATTTCTTGCTGGTTTATTTGTAACGCCCAGGAGTTCAGGAACTATGATGTGTTGGGTTTTATGGCACATAGGCAGCTAAGGCCATCATGCGCCATTGTTCAGGAACTAGTTAGTGCTCAGGAACAAAGGGAGATTGCCAATGATCCGCCGCAGGGAGTCGCGGTGTCGTCTTGGATCGACTCAGGTAAACAGCACCAGGACCACTTACTCATGTTTTTTTTCTCGGTGAAACGCTGATCATTTGATTATTCAGAAAGGCAAGAACGGCATATTAGGCATTCTTTTTTTTACTGCAAGTGCAGTTATACGGAGCTCATCCCGGCGGATTCATTATTCACAGCGTCAACAACCAGTTGTCACGTGACCAGCGTCTTCTTGTTGAGTTTTTGCTGTTCGAAGCAACTTTAGCCACGCGCACTACAGCATATGATGTGACTCCTTTCAGATATTGCTTTTGTTTGGTTTCCTTTAATTTGTTCGCAATTATTACAGTGCATGCACGATAGTGCGCAGTGAATTGTGATGTTCATCTGCTGCTAAATACCACAGTTTTGCTAAGTGGTGCCTGCCCAGCACACAAAAAACTGCCTGTAAGCTTTGGAATAAAAATTGCAAGTCTGCGCTCTCTGTCTGCAAACGGTGACTCCTTGTGGATGCTGCAACACCAACTACGAATACCAACGCGCAGCTAGCATCCCAATTTATTGAAGGCGAAAGATAAGTGTGTCATCTCTCCTTCTGTCTTCGTTTCCACGCGCAGTTTTCAAGCTGAACCGAGCGTCCCTCGCGATTGCTGTGGTCACCCAGGTTTCCACAGTCTGTAGGCCTCAGACTTTACCGTTGGCCTTGGGCATTAACAAAAGAGAACCGAAAACACGGCGACAGCTTTCGCTGAGTTTAGTGTGCCACCATAAACAGTGGACATTTTTCTCAACTGAATGGAGCTGCAGACTACGCGAGTAAGAGAGTAGCTAACGTCCGAAATGGGAGAACAGGTCACGCTGGAAACTGCACAAGCACCTCCTCCCCCCCCCTCCCCCCGAGTGTAGGCTCCTTCGTGTGTCTGTTGTGGCGTTCATTCTTCACTGTTTTGAAAATGATGACAGGAAACTGCTCTGGAGGGGAAAATCTTGTTAGTACAATAAAATATTCACAGAAACACCTAAATCCATTATGTACGTGTTGACAATGCGAAAGCATTAGGCAGCTGTTGGCGCCTTTGCCGGAAGTGACGCCATTTCCGTTCCGGTGGCGCCATTTCCCTCCATGCAATGGGAGTGCTCCGGTCTGGTGATCTCACTTCCCTCCAGCCAATCAGCGAATTAAGCTTCCCACGACACATTTTACTCCCAACGAGGACTCTAATGGTATCGCATTGATAGCGACGTCATAGTGAATACCGTCAAACCTTCGGTAACGACGACTCATTGTGCCTGAATGAATGTTGAAGACCACTAGCGTGCCAGTAAGAATGAACGAGCACGCATACAGCTGAGTGTGTGCAAAAGTATTCTCCGAAGCATGTCGGCACGTCTTTGAACAAGTGAAGCGGGCAGCGGTGGTCCTGGTGTGCTAGCGAGTGAACGAGAAACGCACTGTGGCCTGCCTGGTTTGGGAACTTCTTCAGCTAAGCAGATACTGTACAAGCTTGGGCAAGTTGGTGTGACATTGCTTTTCAGCAGCGCAAGGGTCAAAGAACGAGACGAGTGCACAGACACTGCGCTGTACTAACAACTCTTGTAAGTTCAGCGCCGCGTCTGTGCACTTGTCTCGTCCTTTGTCCCTTGAGCTGCTTAAAAACAACTTCAGCTAAGCAGCAATCCCAAGACGTCGAGAATGCCCACCCGCCAAAGATTCAAATAGCAAGGTGGGCGTGCAGGCTATACAGATGCGCTTCTGCAAAACACACGCTAACGCTACACCGTGATACAAGATGGGTGCTGTGGTACAACCGTAATGATGTATACTCAGACGATTCACATCGAATACGGAAAGCCTGTACGGAAAATTTCGAATCTGCGGGAGAAAAAAAAACAATTATGAAAGGAAAGGGGGTGGGGGGGGGAGAGAAATAGCTATCAATATAGACCCATTTTATCTCCACAATGTTCTTTTACTAGTGACAGCTACACTTTACCAATCCGGCACGCTACAGTGGAAAGCTATATAAGGAACAATTTCTACCCTTTAGTGCTGTCTAACGTGCACTGACCGCCAGTTATGTCCATGACCTCTTGCGCAGCGACGGAGCGCCGAAGTGGACCAGTGCAAGGGACAAATGACAAGGTTTGGAAAACAACTTCGGGCGCGGCATGAACTGTCCCGGGCAGTACGGTAGAGTTAGCTACAACAACCGCATAAGAACCAAACAACGCAAACGTACCCTATGACGTACGCACACTCTTCTTTTCCATTTTTTTTTTCTTTCGCGTGCGAGAGAGCATGGCTTTATAATCAGCCCGTTAACTTCAGCAGCCACCCGTATACGCAAACCACCGCCGCTCCACACGTGATGCATGAGATAGCTTAACGAGCCGCGGTTTTCAGAGACGTTACTGGGAGCTCTGCTCGAATACTCGAAGCTCTACGCGGCATAGCACGGGGCAACGATAGGCGGTCTACGTTCCCTGCTTATCACGAGCCCGAACACCAGGCGCATAACGAGCCTAGGGAGCCTTATCGATCGCCGAAAGGTGGTCCGCGTGTGCCGTGAGTCAAGACGGCGGCCATCGCACGCAAGAAGGCCGATAAAAATATGGGCCGCGCAGCGACTTACGTGCCCACTGAATTTACGCCCGCCCGTCGAGAAAAAAAAAACGGAGGATTGATTATAAGGAGAGAAAAGAGGGAGTTAGACTTGACGGGAAATCGATGGCGCGACTTCGTTTTACAAGGCGGCGGAGTGAGGCCGCCGAACGAGTCATTTCTTTCGTCTACGTTCACAAAGAAAGAAAAAAACGCTGAAAGAACGAAATTGTTCAAAAAGAAGTCACCGCTATACAGACAGTAAAGTCATATTTTTTTTATGTGTGTGACTTGGTCAGCCCCACAGTTGCTGAGTCGGGGCACGTTCGAGGCCATCGTGCAGCGAACGTGCAAAGTCGGCAGACCGTTTAAAATATATCTCGTAAGTCGCGCGACGTGTCATGGTTTCTTTTTTATTTTTATTTATTTGCAGCTAAAGCAGGTATCGATGACGTATTGCCATCGTTATTGGTATAGCACTCAATCAGCTGACCGCCCAGCCCTCTATTCATTGCAGCATTTCCTTTCACTAAAATTTGCACGCAATGCGCATTCTTCAGGTGCCGAGCACGGCATTCGTGCCTCTGCTGAGGTGTGGAAGTTTAGCTGCAACGCTACACTCAGAAAGAAGAAAAGTTTTTCAGAGCGCTTTTTTTTTTCGGCATAGCATTGCCAGCGGTGTAGTACATTAGAATACGGCTAATATGTTCTATCACGCTGTTTAACTAATACTAAATAGTTAACTTTTTACCTACTGCCATTAGGCTGCTTAATTATTGAGAGGCGTGTAGCCCACCCTATGTAATATCCATATCAGTTTTTTAGAATTTCTAAAACGCCGTTTCCCTCGGCGGTGTGGCCCAAGAAATTTTGGCTGTATCGACGAGTTACGTGCAGTGGAGAGGTTGCTTTGCCTGCAAGCTTATCAAAAGCGCATGAATTTTGGCCCGATGTACCAAAAATTTATTCTGCCACAGCGCCGAGGGTAACCGCGCCTTCGACGTTCTAAAAACCGATATGGATATTAATTACGGTGGGCTACACGCCTCTCAAAAATTAACGAGCCTGTTAGTTGAAACGTCTTAGCTGTATTTTAATGTACTACACAGCTGACAATGCTATGCCGAAAAAAGCGTTCTTCTAACTCAAAAATCCTGCTTTTAAAAATTGTGTAAAGTCTTGGGTGAAACACCCTGTATATGCAGTATATGGTATACGTGGCTACCCATGTCAGGTCTGCGGTATATGGACTCAAAAGGAGTGAAAGTCTGGCGTGGAAGCCACCGTCTATTTCCGCATTTTAAAAAAAAAATCTGTCGTCCGGATTAAGAGACATCTGCCAAGCGCAAAGAAATCGGAGGAACTATCCGGCGGACATAGCTTTGCTTGCCGGTAACTACGTTATAATGCAGACAACGTCATTCGAGTCGAATCTTCCGACGTCCACCGAAAGGAAGGAACTAGTAGTGTTGAAATCTGAGTCAGTTGGTACATGTTCAGGAGTAAAACCAGTCAAAAGACGGGACACAGCGAAGAGACGAGGCACACACACGACGACTGTCATTCGTGTGCGTGCCTCGTCTCTTCGCTGTGTCCCGTCTTTTGACTGGTTTTACTCCTGAGGAAGGAAGTGCTCGCGACTTTCCACGCATTCGCGCTAAGCGACAACTGTGCGCTCCTTTGTGCAAGAACCAGCCCAGCGGCCCTCTACGCCCAGCCGCGATATCAATGCGAGTTAGAAAACGTTCGTTGCGGTAATCGTGACGATTCGCCGCTCATTACGGTACCTGCCTAACGTTGAGACGCCGTTCCGACGTGAGCCATACTCCATGCAAATACGAAAATCGCCGCGTTCGCAGCTTAGCCTGATTCTAACCCAGCCAGCACACTTCAATGGCGATCCGACGATTTTGTAACACCCCCTCTAAGCGGAATGACCGGAAGAAAAAAAAGATCTCCTGCGATATAACCTAGATGAAAGACAAATGCAACAACCAAAGTGTAAAGATGAACGGCCCTCCTCTGGAGAGATGAAATATTAAAGTTTCTTGAATAAAATAAGCGGAGGGACTGGCACCTTAGCTTCCACGTCGTCCGTTTGGCGCTAGAGCAAGCACCCATGCCAGGTTCATAGCACTCTCTCTTCATGGTTCATGCACAAGCGCCTGCTCCCTACGCGACAGTTTTCGACGTGACGGCAGCGGCGAGTGGGTAAAAGGAAAGAGAAAGGCACCCGGGGTCCCAAAGAACACAGCCGACGAGCGCCCGGGCGGGGCTCGGCAAAGGCATTGTCCTCTGGCTCGGGGCGCGCAGATGATTGACCCTCGTTGCACGGAAGGGAAGGGAGAGCGGCCAGTCTGGGCGACGAGCCGGCGGTGGGGCCGGCTGGCAGATCTCTCTCCTTTCAGAGTCACGAAAACGGAGAGAGTGAGAGAGAGAGAGAGCAGAGAGGAGTGTGGTAGAAAGGGTGAGCTCCTCGCACGAGTGGCCACGCACCTCGTTGTCGGCGATTAGCAGCGTGCGGAAGACATGACACCGCACACGCGGAGGGCGACCCCGTCGCCTCCTCCCCGATTTTGTACAGAGAGCGAGAGAGTAAAAGAGAAGCTGAGGGACGGGCGGCGGCGGAGGCAAGGCGACGCCGACACGCCGTACACGCTCTTGATGAGGAAGCCGAAGCCACCCAGGCGAGAGCACAGGGCTGCTGCACCGGAAAGCGGATGAACGAAGGAGTCGAGCTACGAACGACGGCACCTTGCCTCAACAGCGGAGACCCGTAACAATGTCAAGACTGACGGCAGTGTCATGACCGCG
The DNA here is from genome assembly GCF_052857255.1 of Amblyomma americanum. Classification (NCBI taxonomy): domain Eukaryota; kingdom Metazoa; phylum Arthropoda; class Arachnida; order Ixodida; family Ixodidae; genus Amblyomma; species Amblyomma americanum. Next base: position 134,031,828 of record NC_135499.1, read on the forward strand.
TTGAGACAGAGGGGAAAAAAAGGAGCCATGCACTCTTGTGCGAGCGACTATAACGGGCGCTTACCGCCAGCTTGCAAATCCTAGTCTACACTTCCATGCAGGAAAAGGAAAATAACAAATGACCTGTTGATTGTATTTTTTTTACTTCATATACAAAAGCCTGACTGCTCTAGCATCAGAAACCCGCAAGTGCGATAAAAGCGCACTGCACTGGCGGCCACAGGCTGCTATTATTTTTGGTTCGATTTTAGATGACTGATGAACCGTGATGCGAGCTTTTTTCATAAGACATCGACCTGAATGCGTGAATAAACTTATTTTGTATGCAGAGCGCGCCTGACATCTCGTACGCAGAACGGAACCATCCTTGTGCCCCGTCAAGTTCGTTACGAGTAAAGTTCGTCGCGTTAGTATTTTCGAGAATCTCCACAAGAGCTGCGGTGTTCCAGAGAAGTGAGCAGAACGGAGCCAGGTGTGCAACGTGACGGCAGATAGCTGCCGAGGTTCGATACGCCCTTCTCGGAAATAAAAAACGATAAAAGTAAAAAGAAAAGAAGGAGGCAGGCAGACCCTTAGTAGAAAGACACAGATGGTGTAGAGTCGCTAAATATAAAGTCCTGTAAACGTCACCACCCCGCCTGTGGCGACACAAGTTAGGCTTCGCCTCAAAATGACAACTTATGCGGCAAAGCCCACCGCTTCTTTCGTCAGCATAGGTTTGTTACCGCAACATGCGCGTTTTCGCAGATAACTTTAGAGAGCTATTAATTGAGTCGTTTGTTAGTTATTTTCCAATGTAGATTATTTTATAACGGTTAGCAAAGCATCATTGCAGTTTCTTTACCCAATAAAATGTAAGCAACATTCTAATGCTTGTTGCTGTAAAGGTTTTCGTACCGTTACCTGCTGAAGCTGACCAAGTTTCAGCACACAGAATAGAAAAACATGTTGAGGCTCTAGTAGCATCAGAGGTCGGTTCCACGATTGCGACGACGGCATGCGATCCCACGGAGGCGTTAAAGAAGATCGGGTTCTCTAAAGCTGCAGGCGCATGTCTAGCGTGCCAGCTAGCGGATTCCCGGTCTACCGGAAGGAACTGTTTCCCTGCGTGCAATAAGTGGGTTGCTATCTCTGAATTAGGCTGAGTGGTTCCTCACAACACAGCCAAGGAAACCCAAGCGTAACAGCTCTAGATTAACTTTGGAGCTAGAAGTTCCCGCGCTGAACACGACGCGTGCATATACCAACTGTCAGTTTTGCACTACGCTATTAAGAGGCACTGCATATGTTGCAGTTTTACCGCGTTTCCATCTTCTATCTGCACTGTTAATGCGCCTTATTTCTTGCAAGATGGTATTACCCCTCTCCGTAGCTTTACTAGGCAAGTGCGCGGCATTTCATTTACCGAGTCTTATATGCATTACGCCTGTCGGACCACGCTACACTAAAGGGAGGCTTCCACTCGTCCAGGATTAGTGCGCCGAAGCATTATGAGCCCACAGTTACATCGGTGGAAAATTAACAAACGACATCCGAGAGACCGAAGCTACATCTTCCCGGACTAAACTCTCTTCCCGTCCTCTGGAAGCACTGCGGCTCATAGCAACAATCCACTCGCAGAGCTGACCCCGCGCGCACAGAACACATAGAGAAGCGTCTGCCTTTCCCCAGATGAGCGCACGGGAACACGTTCCGCAGATAATTCGGATAAACCTCAGCGACAAGCGGCAATCCCGCCTCAACGACAGTGCCACGTGTACCCCAGCAATACCCAAACCCATACGGCTTGCTCTCCACCAATTTCCCTCAGGTTCCCCTGAACAGCCTTCCTCCAACTCCCGTCACCCTCCCCGCCTCAATCTCCTGGCGAGGCGGGAGTACTTACACGGGAACGGCTCAAGCATGCCCGGGTGGGGCACTTATCCAATTTCCGCCTAGGCCCTCGCACTCTCCGATTGCTGGGACCACGTTAATGGTGGCCTTGAATGGAAGGTGCACCACGATGAGCGAGCTCGTTTCCACTCGAGAGCTGGGTGCTTCGCTAAGAGAGGCCAGACGACTTCCCGAGCGGCACCCCTTATGCGATTCGCCGAGGTTAAACGTGTCCCACTCTGCTTGCGCCGCCTCTGCTACGGGCCGTAGCGAGAGTGGGGGTTCATTAATAAGGAAAGCCTAAGATGGCACACCACTCTGCGTGTGAGTAGACGAATTCAGTAGAGAAGGAGAGCAGTAACGACGATGCATGGGATTAAGGCGGCGGTGCTTCATAAAAGTACGGGGAATACACCCGTTTGTGTCTCGTGTCTAGATTGCCCAGACTCAGAAGCCCCCAAGCGGTCATCATCGTTTAGCTAATACTTCCTGGAGCCTCATGCGTGCAAGACTCTCAGTATCGAACACTAATCGGTAGCAGATGTGATAAGCATGCAGTCAGTTTCTGCAGTTCTCGTGAGCAGTGCGGAGCAGAGTTCCATTCAGCAAAAAACGTCCTTTCAGCATCACGTACCGTCATGCGAACGCCTCACTCTCTCTCTAAGCAACACTAGACTGGCTAATTTGAGTAACAGGCACTATCTTTTATACAATATTTTATCTGAAATCAAAAAGAAGATATGGACACTAGATTGAAACGCAATGCTCATAACAGACAACTGGCAGTCTAAGTAGAGAGTCACAAAGGATATAGTGATGGTGACGTTTGTGATGATGGCGAAGTCTACGACGATGGTTAGGCCAGCGCAGCAGGCGAGCCCAACAACTCACTCTGACTCTGATCATAACGTCGGCATGCAGGAACTATTGTTCTGGCAGGGAGATGAAACTGGGATCAGGATAGTATCTTTGACACTCCACTTCCGGACCTGCGACTTCGCTTCCAACCAGCACACAGTGGCCAGCAATACGACAGAAAGTAGGCCCGCAGCCACAGCTGCTCGCTGTCTTGAACAACACAGCGCAGCCTTAGGAAACTTACAAGCCCCATCACGCCCGTGCTGGATTCATTAACGTGCAGCGTCAGTTTCTCTACATAACCATATGCCACTGAAACGCGCTCCTAAATTATAAACGAACGATCTGTGGGATGGATATAATCACTGCCGCCGCCAGCGTCACTCAGCGAACGAGCCAGTAGTCATCAATCTACTCGGATAGTTTCCGTACGCAAGTGCATCACCAAAGACAATGGACGTTGGAGCGACGGCGTGAGCACATTTACCCACCGCCAAACTGATTGTTTGCATACCTCCGGCGTTTACAGAGTTTTCCTCAGTTGTCGTAGTGTTATCTCGTAACCGGAAAATTAAGGGCGAAACTCCTCACGTGAGCAATCTCCGCAGTTTGTGCAGTAACAATACTTGCCAGAGATAACGTTTTAGCTTTCGTAGTATCACCTTGCATGGAGGGTCACTGGCACGTGAGCCAGGGCGTAGCTCTTTGAATTGTTCTCGTTTATAAGGACAACCAGTTGCAGCACTTTCTTAATGACCTGTTTCACCCTTGACCAAATACAATGCTAGTCATGTGAGCCTGGAACAAGGCTGAGAAGACAGCCATGATAGAAAGCACGGGCTTCTACAGAAGCTTCCGCTCGAACCCAAATATACCGTCCCGTCATCCCTTCCACTTTTCGTTAGATCCGCGCCATCATCGATCAGGATGACAGATGGTGCTCCGGGGTAAGTTTGCGAGACAGAAGATGACACCGCCGCCACTGGGGAACGACGAATTGCTCTCTCTTGGTCCGCAGGTCATTAAAATCATATCATCCTGCAGTTTCCCTCGTCGGCGCAGCTCCCGCTGGCCCTACGAATACTAAGTACCTGAAGGTCGTGTCGGCATGTCAAGGCAACAAAATATCAGTTGTTATCGTTTTTATTCTCGTTTTCTCTTTTCAGTTCCTTTGACTTCAGGAATATAACCACCCCAGCAATGCAAAGCACCACTTGACAAAACCAACGCTTTTAGATAATCAGAACAGCAGGGACGCCTAACACCATGTTGCGCAAGCGCGCGGAACAGAAAGATGCGAACAGCTTGCGATGCGGTCACGAAGCGAGGTCCCACCATTAAGAAAAGCTGATTGCTAATGTGTCTTGCGGAGAAGCCGTTACTACATTGCAAAGAATCGAAAAAAATAAAGGCCACAGACCACTGGAGCGGCATAAAAACTAAATTCCCTGGCAGCCCAAAGGCAAACATGCCGCTTAGAATGCAGACGCCGACGTGGTGGTCTCGGACACAAGCGAAACCCGCAGCTCTCAATTCCAGGCTCTTGCATGCCCGGAGGCTGCGAGTAAAAGCATTCCTTCATTTCTTATGCTGTTTTTTTTTGTGTGGCTTCAGTGTGCCGTATAAGCTCTCCCCCCCCCCCCTCCCAAAGTGCCTGCGTTGAATAAGCATGCGCGGGAGTTCAGGAGTCAGCTAGCAAAACAGAGCTTCCCTCCTTCGTCTCCGCTTAGGCAGGGATCGTCCCAAACAGCGCACAAACAGACGCAGTGCGCGAAATCAGGAGCCTTCCTCTTGGGAGAATGCGAGGGGCGCTTCGCACAGGAATAATCGTTGCACACAGAGAGACGGTGCCAGGGAAGCCGTGGGAAGGAATGGCGTGGCGCTGCGATCGATCCAAGTCGGGCGCCGTTCCTTTCATTCCGCCCCGCTCTCTGCGGCCGGGGCACCCAGGTAAACAAACAGAAGCCGTGACGTCACCCTCCACTCTTGCTTTCAAGTCCGGGTCTCCCTTCGCAAGGCCCTGCGGTTGTGGCTGCGGCTGTGGCTATGGCACAACCCCGGCGTCGACGTCGTGAGAGGCCGTTTACGCTCCTTTGCCTTCGTCACCATTAACCCGCTGAGGGGGTCGTCGCGGCCGTGCTGGATAGTTTCGCACGGAATGACGCCTCCTGAGCAGTATAAGGCGTGCCAGTGGCGAAGGAACGCTGGAACGCATCCGCTTAAGCGTGCCGCCGTAAAAACAGCGTTGTGAAGGCCCGTCACTGGTGGAAAGAGAAAGCTGACCACCGAAGGAGGAGCGCCTGCAAAATCTATTCGTAGAACCGTTTTAGCAGTGCTGGACGTTAACAGCCACCAAGCTTACCCTGGCTTAGGCGGGGCAGAGACAGCCGCCCTAATTTGGAAGTTTATACCGCGTGTTTAACGTACGATATTCAGCAATTTTTAAAAATAGCCTTTGAGTTACAAGGGCGCTTTTTTCGGTATAGCAGCGTCAGCAGTGTAGCGCATCAGAATACAACGAAGATGTGCTAACTAGTAGGCTAGTTTACTACAGATCAGTTAGCTTTTAAACAATTAGTGTTATTCTCCTTATTTACTGAGAGGAGTGTAGCCCACCGTTATTAATGTCCATACCGGTTTTCAGGGTTTCGAAAACGGCGTTAGCCTCGACGCTGGTGTCCAACAAATTTTCCCCGCAAGGCTCCAAAAGGCTTGCAGGCAAAGCAACCCCTCCAAATCACGTAACTTGTCGAAATAGCCAAAATTTGTTGGGCCACAACGCCGGGGATAACCGCGTTTTCGAATATAAAAACAGGTACGGTATTACAGAGGGCTACAAGCATTTTAATAAATAAGGAGAAGTAGTGGTTTAAATGTTAACTACTCAATATTAGTTAACCAGCCTATGTATAAAGTTAGTACGTGTTCGCTATAATCCGATGCGCTGCGCCCCTGACATTTCTATGCCGAAAAATGCGCTCTTCTAACTCAAAAATTATATTTTCGAAAATTGCAGAACAACGTAGGTGAAACACCCGGTATAGAGCGAACGTCGAACCCACGGGCTAAAACCATTTGGTTCAAACAGTGTCTAGCCTGCCCAACCAGCACTTCAGTGATCGGCTTGATGGCAACAGCAGGCACTGCACGCTGGAATACACGTGTCACACCGGCAGTGGACCGGCAGTGGAAGTCGTGCCCTGCTACGAAGGCCGGTTGTAGCACTGCCGGAAGCGAGGCCGCCGTGGGTGCATCATGCTTCACGTCGACGCAAAGCCCCCATGCTGACTAAAGGGCAAGGTTTCATGCATGTAAAGCAAGGTGATCGCGCACCGTCTGAGTTAAAAGAAACGCGAAAACAACGTACTGCAATTTCTAATTTCTTAATCAAATGTTCAGCAGCTCTTTATACTTCAGAGATGATCTTTTATGTCGACTAAGGAAGACAGATTGAAGAAGTTGGCGCGGAACAACGAGGACAAGCGAGACAAACAATGACGAGCATATCAACCAACTAGCCCAACTTTCTGCTCTCCTAAGGAAGACAGCTCCATCAGAACTGTCACAGAAAAGCATAACCCTATAGGGGTGAAGAGTATGAACAACCCTGTTGGATGCTTGACAGCACCACGTTGGTTGTGCTCTGGCGGACGTCTCAGGGAAGAGCTACCACTCGGCTGGTGACCACATTAAGGGACAAGTTTAATTCTGCATTTAGCATCAGAGGGCCGATCACGGCACCTTTGCCAACAACACTGCGTTCTAGACAAGGAGCAAAGGCCAACGTTTAGCGCCACCGCGGATGCTCAGTTCCTTAAAAGGAATTAAGTGAGTGAGAAATGTCGTCTGGGAAGTCTTGAAGACATTTTTTTCAAAAGAGTAATGAGTCGTTTGAAAATTATGAATTGACTATAAGGGTCCCTGCCGACGTCGACGCAGCAGTAGGTTCGAGCGTGAGCTGGTTTCATGTTATACGGCCACTGCATGGCTTCACACTCCTGGAATACATTCGTCCTTAAACACCTCCCTTCGAAAATATTTCCACGCCATCGTAGATCAGTATCGGTCCCGCCAAGGCTCCCTCAATGCCCTGCGCGCACGTTACTGCACTGATGTCAAAGCTAGAAACCACTGCCCGAAACCCTTTCTGAGCAAGAGTTTGTTTCGAGCTAGTTCGCTCTCACGAGACATCGCTAAAGACAGAGACTAACTGGGACTAGAGAACGAGGACGAAACACCATGATGTCGTCACGACGACGTCGTCGTCGTTGCTAGCCACCGAAGGAATGGAACATACCCACGGTGGAGTTTGATTTCGCGTTGGTTTTCTTCCGCCAGTTCGTATTTCTTCAGCTATGCCGTGTCTGCTTGAGACAGATTCTTCACGCCCATGAGTAACGGGATTAGTGGCAGCAACTTTCTGCTTTCTTCATTATCACACAGACAGTGTTCCTTTTGTTGAGTTCTAAATAACCGGGTCGGTCCTAAGCGAAGGCCTCAGACACTGAGCCGCCACACTTAGCAATGGCGGCGAGGTCTTTTGAAGCTTCCGCGACCGCGCGGCGCCAGCCTCGTTATTATACAAGGGGATCGCGATAGAGCCCCGCAAGAGTATGGCGGCGCCAGGCAGGAAGCGGCAGGGAGGTTCCATCTGAACTGCCCTGGCAGGAGCATAAAAGTAATAAAGGGGGAGGGGGCGTTTCATACAGGAAGGAAGCGAGCGAATGCGCCCATGCAGGGAAGACCACGTGGGCTTTCCTCCTTTGCACACGGGGACATGTATGGAGGCGGTGCACTGCGTCCGCACCGGCCTTCAGAAGAATTTTGCTTGCAACACTCAGTAACGATCAGATGGTCTACATTTGGGGCTTTTATGCTGACCCCGAGGGCAATGCGCGCACCCACTTCCGCACAGTGAAGGTAAGAAATAAGGAAAAAAAATGGGGGAGTGGTGGACGTTAAATCAGTGGACTTACTAGAGGGAACGCCCTATACTACGGCCCAAATCATCGTATCGCTGACCCGTTGAGGGGGTTCAGACAGCAGGGTGACCAATGGACTCGTCTACGCATGCATCAAGTGACGGCGTAAGCGGCATCCTCGGATGAAGGAATGGCCCTCCGCTATGGGGCTTGTCGTTCCGGCAGCGCAGCTTTGTTTCTGCAAGATGCCATAACTACCGCGTCTCAATATCGTGTTTTTTTTTTTATAATTATTATTCACGTTCAAAGCTGATAAGTTGCATCGAACACCTGTGCGGTAGAGATCTTTTATGCTAGCCCAAATGCGATATACCTGCTCGCGACAAGCCTCCTGGCTATCAGTGATTTATCATCTCCCCCAAGCACATTTCATGCCACCTAACATTTTCGTATGAAACAAAGCATGGATCTTTGTAGCGACAACTGTGAACAGTAAAGCTAGTCTAACAAATCTAACAGAAATACCTTATTTGTCTTGTGTTGCAAGCTACGAGTCTCGCGGCGCCGACGACGGCGAGAAAAGGGCGCGGTCCTCCGGCGCTCGGCAGATCAAACAAGGTCCGCAAGATGATACTCACTACATTGAGAGGCACCGCGCTGGGGGCGCCGAGGACGTGGGAAAAGAACTGGGACAATAGACGCCTATAGCAATACCGTGTACAGTGTTACCGTCCCCGTTACCTGAGTGCCAGGAGCCCGCGCGCCGTCAGTGCGCATGCGCCAGTCGCCTTGAGGGCGCCAGATGGCGCCAGGTACCCGGCAGCTGCGCGCGCGCCTGCAGCATCGGGACCAATCAGCGCCTGCGCACTGGCGGTGGGCGGGCTCCCGGTACTCCGGCAACGGGAACGGTAACACGCTACACGGTATTGCTAAAGGTGTCTAAGAAAGGGCTTTTCGTGCAGAGACACCGAACTTGTCAGTCGGTCTCTGCTTACGCTGCGTGCACGCTAACATTTCACATTGATAATATAGCGTCCAACTAATAGGATACCATACACTGCCTGTGTTCAAAAATTATTTATCCAGAATTAAGACTTTTTGTGAGTAACAAATATATAAACATAAATAAATTCATTAATTTCGCCAAATTCTTTCTACCCTCTAAAGCTAAACATTTTCCACGGAACCTTTAAAGGACAACTGCACGAATTTTTGACAATTCTGCGATATTCAAGGATTGAAATGTATATAGGCCGTTTGTAAAGCATGCAAAGCTTTTTTTTTCTACGCTCGCTTTTAAAATGGTCACGTCATCGCATAGTGTGTGAAAAGTGTGCAAAAGTTTGGTGATGACGTCCCGGACGGGGAGATTTCAAACTTCCCCTGTATTCGCCCAAACCCTGCCGCGCATCATCGGATGTCACCAAGCAGCGCTTCGAGGGCATTGCCTTTGGTGGCGTTGTTTCTTTTTTTCTTCAAAGCAGTTGCCTCTGCGTGAAAACGCATTGATGCCGTAGATGACGTCGACACGCGCCCACCACTCGGCGCTGTGCGCTGCGGAGAAGCCTGAAAGCAGTCGTGTATTAAATCGGCGATCACGTCACAATTCCAATAATAGCCCAAAAATACTTCGCATGTTTTACGTCCCAGCTCGACACATTCGACCCTTTTAAGCTCGTCGGATTTTAAAAACTATGCAGTTGCCTTTTAAAGGCTAAGCTCGACCCTTCTAAGCTCGTCGGATTTTAAAAATTATGTAGTTGCCTTTTAAAGGCTAGGCTAAGGCTCAACACAGATAAAATCGCCTCTAGACAAGCACTATAAGCTGGCTCTACTGGTCCTGATTTATCGCTGTGGTATCAGTAAAGCATGCGCCGTCTATATACAGCTTGTCCCACGCAACTTGAGCCAAGGATTCAAAAATGTAAGACACTTCGGACGCGAACTCAACTTAACGTATGATGTTGGCATTAACCTAGAGTAACTCAGGCAATTTTTCTTTTCCCCTTAACTAACGGATTGTTTGTATTTCATTAGCCAACTCTTTCAGTATTGACTGCAGAGCCGGAGTGTAATACGGCAAGTTGTACAGCACCTTCAGAAAACACCCATTCAATTGCTTTCGACACGATGTCTTACATAGTCCTTTTCACCACATTTCAAAGAAAGCCCGCGAAAATTAAAAAAAACACACGTGAAGAGGCTCTTGCGCACTATACTATTGTGCTGCTCTCAAGCGTGCCATGGGTGAACAAGGTTGGCTGCAGTGTTACTGTGGCTACGGAGAAGCGACAGAGCGCTGCGCCGGTTGTAAGTATCTGGGCACTCGGCTCTTGTCGCATGAAATCGCTAATGCATGCTGCTGGCCGAGCGTCACCGAAGCGATGAAGAATAAAAGACTGTGAAATAGAGGAAAGAAACAGATTTACTTTCTGAAGCTTGAAATGCACGAGAACGGGCGGCGGCCATGAGAGAGCGGGCAACGAAAAAACGGTCATAGGTCGATTTTTTTTTCAGCGATCTTTACTTCAAAAAGGGCCCCTTGATTACAATGCGTGCTCGAAGAGATCGCCAGCTGGTGCAACGGAACTCTGGCATCTTATTAGCACATTTTGCGTGGTGGTCCTGGACCGGGTCTCGGGAAAGGTGTTGCAGACTTGTCTTTTCTGTTTGTTAAGTTGTCTGACGTTGTGGTTGGTGTCCAGTAGACTTGATCCTCGACATCGTCCTAGCCGTCGTCGCCTTGTGTCGTTCTTACGCGCTTCGCTCATTTCTCCCTTGAAGCAGAATCAGAAAGCTGCTTTCTTCTGTTCTTTCGCGGTCTCGGACTCTTTATCGCTTTAGCGCGGCCAGCAGCATGCATTTGCGTCGTCATGAGACAACCGTCGGACGCGCCGACTCCCCCGGAGTCGAAGAAGATGTTGATAGCAAAGAAACCTGGGAAGCCTTGCTGCGCAGCGAAGATCCCGCAGGGCAGGAAAAAGCTATCCGCCTGGCGGCTGAGGCCGCGCAGAGACAAAATCTCTTTGTTAGCCTTTAGTCGCGGAGGCTCCGGCCCCCGTCCTCCAGGCCTGCGTGCCGGGGCCCCGGCGGTAAGGGGTCTCCATTTCCGGTGGAAATAAAAGTCCGTCCGTCCGTCCGTCCGTCCGTCCGTCCGTCCGTCCGTCCGTCCGTCCGTCCGTCCGTCCGTCCGTCCGTCCGTCCGTCCGTCCGTCCGTCCGTCCGTCCGTCCGTCCGTCCGTCCGTCCGTCCGTCCGTCCGTCCGTCCGTCCGTCCGTCCGTCCGTCCGTCCGTCCGTCCGTCCGTCCGTCCGTCCGTCCGTCCGTCCGTCCGTCCGTCCGTCCGTCCGTCCGTCCGTCCGTCCGTCCGTCCGTCCGTCCGTCCGTCCGTCCGTCCGTCCGTCCGTCCGTCCGTCCGTCCGTCCGTCCGTCCGTCCGTCCGTCCGTCCGTCCGTCCGTCCGTCCGTCCGTCCGTCCGTCCGTCCGTCCGTCCGTCCGTCCGTCCGTCCATCCATCCATCCATCCATCCATCCATCCATCCATCCATCCATCCATCCGTAGGCCCAGACACCTACCTCCGGCACAGTACTGTGTCGCTTCCCCGTGGTCATAGTGACGCTGCAGCTGACCTTGTTCACCCGTTTCACGCTTGAGAACAGCACAATAGGAGATCGCAACTGTCCCGTCACGTGGCTTTATTTTTCATATTTCGCGGGCTTTCTTTGTAACGCGGAAAAAAAGGCTACGTGAGAAATATCGCATACGAAACTACTTAATTAGTGGTTTCTGAAGGTTCTCTGCACATTTGAGAGTCACACTTAGGGTGAGCAGCCAATAATTAGAAAGGTAGGCAATTAAACATAATTAGCTAGTTAATGGGGGGGACAAAATTACTCCGAGTCACTGCAGGCTAGTGTCAAAAGTATGCGTTCAGTTGCTTTCGCTTCTGAAGTGCCTTTCACTTCTGAAGTCTTGGCTCAAGTTACGTCGGACAAATTGTATAGAAAAAAGGGCTATCCATGAAATACAAATATGAGGGCTTCTGCAATTCCTGTGGCGGTGGCAACAAAGTGCTTGCTGACACGATAGACAGCAGAAAGAAAATAAATAAACGTGCTTTATTCTCGCTTATCTTTTTTTCTTCGAAAACATGCAAATAAAGGCCATTTCGTTCTTTACGAATAACCCGAGCAAAATAAAATCCGGAGGGTGAATGCCCCATAACGGCGGGCGCGAACACGAAAGGCAAACTAACGCGGCATTTCGACGGAATATAGCGGGAAGATGCAAAAAAAAAGAGAAAGAACACCGACCGCGACTGCACTGTGCAGCCGGCAACTGAGCATCATTCACCAGCGACTACGGGAGTCCCGCGTTCACTTAAAAGTCACGCGAAGCTCAGCCCCCGAACCGCGCAGTGAGCCCGCAACGATTTTTTAGCGAAGCTTTATGCATACAGCACACTGCTCGGAAAAGGGGTGCGTTTGCGCAGCAAGGCTAAACGACCCAGTGCGCAATAAAAGAGAAAGGCTGCCGTCATCTGTACTGGTCGTGACCATTCAGCATGCGCGCAGTGCGCTTCCATTGTGCATAGATAACATCTCATAAAGCCAGTCAGAAAACAAACAACGGAGTCAAACAAACGAAAACAATGCCGGCGAGGCCAGGTCCATTGGACTATGGGCGCAGCGCCTAATTCAAACATTTACCTCATAATCCCCCGCTGACAAATGGACAAAGAACCCGCCGGGCGGCCAGAGGCCCCAGCTAGCGACTAAAGAACGCGGCGGTGGTATATCCTGAAGAGACTGCGGACGCAAATTAAAACACGAGCGCCACATTTATCTCTCGTGTTTTTCATTACGCGTATACTTGGGTCGGGCGTCTTCTTGGGATCGATGAAAAAATAATTAGGCGTACGCCGCTCGATACTCACGGCATACGCGGCCGCGCGCTGAAAACAATTCCGAGAGACGCGAATCGAAGACGCCGAAGTCCGGGTCCGTTTAGCGAACGGCGGTCGATATGCGTCACGTTGGCTACAAAGCTAATGCGCGGTGGTTTGTGCGTTCATTTGTCGACGACGACTCTGTGCGCGTGTCACGAACTAACGTCTAAAGTTCACGCGCTTAGATTCAATCATCCAATGAAGTCCGACTGGAATAGAGAGTGAATAACAAAAAGTCGCTCACTTTCTGATGGCAACAGAAAGAACGAAATGATCTCGTTTAGCTCACTGAGAAGAGCTATATTATCACATTGGACGCTAACTTTCCTGCACGACATTTCCTTCCTTGCACGCTAACTTCTCTTACTGGGCTTCCTCGACGGTTTATTTCCGTACCACGTTTCTTAATTTCTCATCGACTACCACGTGAAAGCGGTCGTTACCTTTGAGCAACGTCTTTCACATTCCACGTGAATATAATCCCCCTTACACTGTAAACTCGCTAGCAAACTGACATTTAGTACAGCTGTGCACATCAGCTACTACACGACACTACAATGCTTGTTGCGAATGGTTCGTTGCTAAGCTAGTAGCACTGAAAGTTATTAACTATCAATATAACGGTGTTTAAGGGAAGCCGTCACTAATTTTTAAAAAATAAGGTTTTTGTGCTAAAAAGAAGCTTTTTGCGCCATAGTAATACCAGTGTTGGCGGACGTCAAAAACTGGTGATTCATGTTAACTAGTAAAGTGACTAATTAAATTCTAGTAGTTAACTTTTAACTATTACCGTTAGGCGTCTGATTGCAGGTAGAGATTTGTAGGCGGCCGTTAGTAATAGCCATACCAGTTATTAGAATTTCAAAATCGCGATTGCCCTCACCGCTATGGCTCGATTAAGTTTGGCAACGTCGTGCCAAAATAGATGCGCTTTCGAGGAGCATGCAGGAAAAGCAACCCCCCCCCCCCCCTTCCAGTGAACGTAACTAGTCGAAATAGCCAAATTTCTGTCGAGCCACAGCGCCGAGGGTAATCATGTTTTCGAAATTCTATAAGCTGACACGGCTGTTGCTAACAGTCGGCTACAAACCTACAATTGCAGTAAGGTGCCTATCGAAAATGGTTTAAAAGTTAACTATTAGAATTCAGTTAATCATTTTTCTAGCTAACATGATCCGCCTGTGTTTCGGCGTCCGCCGACAGTGGTATTACTATGCCGCAAAAATCTTCTATTTACCTCAAAAACCCAGGTCTTAAAAATTAGTGATAAGCTTCCCTGAAACACCTTTTATATAGCAAGCAGCCTTCAGCCAACTGCTAAAGTTCTGCTTCCGGTAAACAGGGCAGATAGAGACCCCGAGCGCCACAGACAGGTCTGGGCTCCAGGTGCTGCTATACACACAGCGTCAAACGTACCAGAAAAAGAAGAATTCATTCCCCGAATAGCGAACAAAGCTCTCCCACGCCAACAAGTCGGTAGTAGTGGTGCCGCCGTGTATGGCGTGGCACTGTTTTAGCCAACGCACTCGGGGACGGTCAACCAACCGCAGCCCGACTGCAGTACACGTCTGCCGGCGGCCCATTCGTAGCCGGACCGGAACGGCAGGCAAAGCACACGCCAACAACGGTCTTTCTACACAGTTGAGCGAGCGCGCGCACGCAACAGCTGAAAGGCCCGCCACCGACCGTTGCACAGGCGCCGTCCACGCGCACGCCCATGGCAGCAAAAGGGCTACAACGCGGTCAGCGCCTATTGACTCGCCGGCTGCGACCTGGTGGCAGAGGGCACGCCTGTTGTTGGGCTGGCTGTTCTGGACAGACTGGGAGAGGTGGTTCACGAGTTCCAGACACTCGCGGAAGCGGGAAATCAATAGAGTGAAAGCAGCTGAAAGAAAAGAAGACGGCATCGTCCTGGAAGCACTTCCGAAAGTTCTTTTTCTCCCCTTTTTATTTACTGCCCGCAGAATCTGAGCAACGGAGAGTAGTTGTGTATATAGATGCGGCGCTATATAGACTTCCGGTTAGAGATAAAGACTGGAAACGGTTATGCTCATTTGTAGCAACGATAGACTTCTATAGCCCAAAGTCGCGACTCGGCTCTGAGTAGCAGCCTATGAGGCGCTTGGTTGATTTCGGTCCTGCTCGGGATTTTCAATGCGCACTGGACACTTGGTTTCTCGCAACGCAGTTCCATTGCCGAAATGCGGCCGCCGAGGCAAGACCCTGAAACCAGCAGCAAAAAGGGCATGTCGTTCGTCTCAACGAGCAAGCTAGCACTCCAACGACTGGCTTCAAAATGAGCGCTTCAAAAAGAGCGTGGTTCTCTTTTCAGACAAGGAAAGCCCTCGAAGTTGCACCAGCGGCGCTCCATGCGTTCCTGGACGAGAGGAAATGTTGAATGGGTGCTGATGGAATGTGACGCGAATTTCTGCATCAGGTGTAACGGGGTCGTGTTGGTTAAGGGAATCATGGTGTGACCCGTGTGGCCCATCGGTAATGTGATTGATGACCTTACTACTGGCGACGTCATTTCATGCCTATGACGACCACGAAAACTCAGGGGCGGTCTGTTATCACCAGCCAAACCTGTAAAACACAAGATAACATGTCTGTCGCTCGTGGACATAACAAAAGAGAGACAAAATGACTAAGGTTGATAGCGTATACAACACCAGCAAGTCAAGCGCTTAAGACTGCACTGACGAAGATGACGATGAAGCACTCATTTGAGTTTCTAAGCCTACGAAGCACACATCGCCAACGCCTTTAGAGAGCGTTGACGTGTTGACGCCTTCGGGACCCAATGAGAAGAATATGCAGCCTCAAGTACCACAAAAGACCAATGAGGTACCGGGGCCGAGACAGAGTAAAACGCCGTTGTCCAAAAGGCACCGCGTACCCACGAAGTGCTTGGAAAAATCGATACTCTATTTGTAGCATGTCACTGTTGTTTAGGTGAACGTCCTGCAAGAGAGGAAAAACAGGAGGACAGAGTTGCGGAAGACAGTGTCACGCCGGCGTCCCTTACGGTATCCAAAAAAAAAATCGCCGGAGGACCCATCGGAGCCTTTTTGTCTCGAAATTCCAGAGCAAGTCGATAGAAACAGCGTGGAGCCCGTTTTCTACTACGCGGGAGAGAACGACACCCATTTGCGCGGAGTCATTGCTTGAACGCTTTGCCGGGCTCCCGGCACAAATGTCGCCTCCAGAGTCACAAGCCCGCCAAATACCAGAGCTCCGTCCTTTCCAGAGGCCGAATGAAACCCAGTACACGGGGGCCGGGCCCGCGCGGGTAATGGTCTACCGAAATCGAAGCGCGACAGCCGCCGGTCCACACCCAGTTCGATCTCACGTGGGCAAATCGGCACAATGAAGGGGGATGGTCCCTAATCGCCGCCTCTGGGGCGTCATCGAGGTATATGTGAAACATGTGGCACTCTCGTCCCCCTGGCGACAAGAATTCTCAGAGGAAAGACGTAATCCCCTTCTTCTCGGACAACGCAGCCCGCTACCAGGTGCTGCGTTGTCGAGCCTTGAAGCAAGCAGTCATTCATCTGGGCCCACAAGAAACCACATCTCCCGCGTACAGTGAGGGACGTCGCCCGTAAACATCACTGCAGTCGCGACAATTACTCTCAACACACAGCACGACGCTGATCGTAGCATGTACTGCGCGCCAGATATGCAAAATGTCTGCCGCCCAGTGATTTCCATGCGCAACGATTAGAAAAAAAAAAAAAGGCCGTCACGGTGTGTCAGCGGTGACGACGCTCTGATGCATAGGACAAGTTCCTAAGATCCATAATTTCCAGCCGCATATAAATGGCGGCGAAATGCAGAAACGTCTATAGACCTTTAGTATGAGGGCTCCCCGCTGGGATATACTGCGCGCTAGAGTCACTGGAAAACATTCCAGCGACTCTAGAGTGTACATGGCGCAACGCGGTGAAAGCAGCAGCAGCAGCAGCACCGGTTTGCAACAGCCCTGAGAGTAGGCGTTACAACATCGTCCTTACCCAATGCTAATGCGCACCGCCGCCGCGGTGGCTCAGTAGTTGCGACGCTCGGCTGCTGACCCGAAAGACGCGGGTTCGATCCCGGCCGCGGCAGTCGAATTTCGATGGAGAAAAAATTCTAGAGGCCCGTGTACTGTGCGATGTCAGTGCACGTTAAAGAACCACAGGTGGTCGAAATTTCCGGAGCCCTCCACTACGGTGTCCCTCATAGCCTGACTCACTGTGGGACGTTAAACCCCCATAAACCATAATGTGCAGCGACTTCGAAACTAATCCACTACCATGCCACGTAATCAGCATAAGCGTTTGATAATTACCTTGAACTATTCCAAGGACAGACTCCGCTTTGTGAAAGTTCAAAAGTGTTTTCTGAGGGCAGGAAAAGGAACAGTAACAGAGTCGCTGCTTGGTGGACACTTCAGCCGCGGCGTAAGGGATGAAAGTGGGAGTTCAAAAAGCAAGAGGGAAAGAGGTGATCCGCCACACAATAAAGAGCACTCTAACCGCCGTTCTTTCCCAAATGGCAAAAAGCAAGAACTCATAGCCGCCGCGGTGACTCAGTGGTTAGGGCGCTCGTCTTCTGAGCCGGAGTACTCTGGATCGAACACGCCTGCAGCTTCCCCATTTTGATGGAGGCGAAACCTCAAAAGACATCCGTGTGGTGTGCGTTGTCAGAGCACGTTAAATATTCTCTAGGTGGTCGAAATTATTCCGGAGACCTCCACTATGGCACCTCTATCTCTCTTTCGCTCAAACTTTCGTCCTTCCATCAAGGCGCGGTTGAGGTGTCCACCTAGAACTCATACTGTGTCTTTCGTTGCCTCAACGAATATCTTTAAATTTCAGGAGGTTATCTAGAGAGCATGGCATGTCGCCATCGACACTGGGGTCCTGGACTAAGGACGCCACCCTGGACTTCGTAGGCATCACTTGTCAACATCTTTTTTTTTTTTCAATTAAGCTGTTTCCTTCTCTTTCTCAAATGGAGTCTTATGAGACGTTTAGGAAAAAGCAGCTACTGATGCATCAGCTCGAAGCAAGTGCAACGCGTTCACACTGATATTGAAACAGATTTAGCCCTCTCATTGAATACGCGCGTTCATTGACAGCACTGGTAGCGCATTGGTTTCAAGACGACACGAATCTCTCTTCTTCTTTTGGCCATTTCTTTTCTCACCGCGGCACTGCGCATGCGCCTCATTCGCTTGTAACTACGCACCCCGCCAAGGTTTAAAGCGACACCGAGGACAACTTCACCCAGTTATAGTTATCCGTAAAAATTTATTTTCTACTTCTTTCAAGATAAGTTGACGCTTTCCTGGAAACAAAAAACGCATTTATTGGCGAGAAAATTGCATTCAGAAATCTTCCCGCCAGTCGATTCAAACCCGCGACGTCTCACCGAAAAGGATGGGTTTCCACAGTGTTGAAATTAATGGCGGTGTAGTGTAGCCTCTGGGATCCGCTCCCAACAGTCGGCGTCGACACACGCATTTTAGTTGCGAAATCAACCGGTGATGGCGACACCTGTGAGTTGTTTTTCCCTCTTTACAGCCTTGTGAAAGTTCCGTTTCCGGTGCGACTGGTCCCTTTGTGATCAGCAAGCGGTACCCCTCAGTGTACGTTTGACGAGCCTAGCGATAGTGGTTACCGCACTGTGAGGCAGATGGCAGCACAGGAAAACGGAAAAGGAGGATGGCACCCCGCCGCGTACCGTGTACCGCATTCCGCGAGGCAAACTACACGTCCTGCCAGCTCACACGGCGATGGCTTGCTGCCCCTGCGAGCTCGTTGCCGCGCATTTTTAAGACACAGTCAGTTCTTCGTCGAGCGCCACTTCCTATCGCAAACAGTGTGCACGGATAAAGAGGGCGAAAGATACCCTGTGATTTCCACCAGCACTCACCCCAACCACGGAGAGGTTTGGTGGAATGTCCGTCAGCGACAAATAAAGGACCTGTTTGCCCCACGATATAAAAAAAATGCGAGGAAGTTGCCCCTGCGTCAGCAACGTACACGCCCAAAGTAAACCCGCCGACCGATAAGACCTGATTTTTCGCGGAAGGGACAGCGAAACAAGAAGACGACTGCAATAAAGCATAAAAGCGCGAAGCCGGGATGTTTAGCCCTTACAAAAATGGTCTATAGACAGTCTATGGACTTCTTATACACTCTATGGCCTTCCTATAGATATTTATTTTTGTCTATTCATAGTCTATACGCTGTCTATAGACAAATGTCTACTAAACGTATATGGCCATAAATCTATAGATTGTCTATAGACTGTCTATGAGATTTTTATTGCCTATAGCCTGTCCTCTAGGGTTTGTCTACAGAGAGTCTATAGACTTTATAGACAGAAGTATATCGAAAGTCTATAGACTGTCTAAATAAATTTTTGTAAGGGAGCGGGCTCGGGTCAAAGCTTTCCTAACAGGCCTGCTGCGATTCCGTGGTGACGTGCACTTCCCTGTTAAGGAGAGCTTTGACCCGAGCCCACTAAACATCCTGGCTTCGCACTTTTATATTTTATTGCAGTCGTCTGCTTGTTTAGCTGTTCCATCTGCGAAAATCTGGCCTTATCGGTCGGCCAGTTTGCTTTGGGCGCGTTGTTGACGCAGAGCCAACTATAGAGAACGGCTCGAAGCGCAGCGGCTGAACCACAGGACCTATCCAGCACCATGCAGGATGCTTAGCACTGAAGATGCAATAGCGCTTAGACTAACACAAACACCTTCCCAAATCTCTACGGATATTGCAACATGTACCCGACAACATATCGCAGCACTTGATCCTGGTGCGGGGGTCGTCCCACACTCTCTTACATTTCCTGAAAGTGCCGGAGCAAGCCAAAAAAAAAAACTTAAAGACGCAGTGCGCATCATTCGAGCGGTGGGGGGTACAGCTAACAGCCGATATCCTGGCAAGCCATCAAGCACTTGTTCAGCAAGTTCGCTGGGCGGCCATGGCCAGTGGAGTACTGGAATGAGGAAACCAAGAGCAACTTTCTTTTATGGTTTTCCCTTCTCCTGCTTTCGTAAACAGCGCAGCAAACTTTTTTAAACCGAAAGTACAAACGTGCTGGCCGTCTGAAAGCACTGTCGCCTTCTCCACGAAACTTCCGCGACACGTCTTGCTTTAAAAAAAAAAAAAGACATTGTTTCATTGCGTCCGTAATGCCGGATGCTATTGTTTCCGACGTCAAACAATGTCCACGCTTGCACCAAGAAAATCTAATTTCACCGTCTTTTTTCTTTTCCTTTCCTTTACCACCGCTGTGCCTAGAGGGTCGTCGCTTTAGCATACCATTCCACTTCCATAATGGAAAAAAAAAAGACTCGCAGTCCTTTCAAGCATCCCCGACAGATGTTTTTCTAGCTGTCGTCGCTACATGGCCTTTTTGTTGGCACCGTGTCCGCCACAGTTCCGCTACAAACGCCAGCGCAGACAGCGTGCCGGGCGGAGAGGCAGCGCCAGAGAGCGAGAGGCAATTTCACGCCGTGACGGCCTCGGCCGGCCCGCCGGGGACCGAACAACCGCTGGGCGAGGCGCATGCAGCTCGTTCACACGCGTAGACGAAGCAGAGGGGGGGAGCGAAACAAAGGACAGCATTCAGACCAGCATGCATGCTGCAAACAATGCATCTGCTGTCGTCATCTTGTTCCGACCGCTGCAACAACTTCCCGCGGTCTATGCACAATCGAAGCTCGGAATCGCGCAAATGTTACGTACGCTCCGTGCGCTGCGGCACGCCGGTATAACTTGGTATTCTAAGAGCGACCCTTTGCATTGAGGAAAAGCAGGAAGTAAGCGCAGGGCGCGAAAAACAAAAGGCTAAATTAGTGCGCCAATTTTAAGCAGCATTCAGTCGTACGGAATCAAATTAATGCGAAGAGTGTGTCAGACTCGCGAACAATTGGCACGAAGTCAGCCCGCTCTCGACGATATACGTCACACTGCGTGATGCAGCTTTTTAATTTTCAGGTCGCTTTGCCGTTTCGTGTACCCAACCCTTTTGTAGGATTTGCATTTAGCAAAGGATAAAGTGAAAAAAAATGTATTTCTTTCTTCACAGGAAAGGAAAAGGCGCAGCATCTGTCTCGCGCTTCTCACTTCACACCTGAACCGCACCGTGGCAGAAGGAATGAAGAATGAAGCGAAAGGAGACTGAATAGGAGGGAGTGGTCGCAGCAGAAAGCTTTAGTTTATTATTCATATATTACGACCATTGTCATACCTCCGGTAAGTAGGATAGGCTGCAATTTGCTTCCAGGCCAAGCCAGCAAGCTAGCTGACCACATGCGCTATCCAAATCAATCCGTCTGTAGTCAGGCAGACACTGCGACAGCAACCGCCGCCGTCCCGCCGTCCATGCATTATTTCGCGTCCCCACCGCTCAGGCCCCGCCACACTTCCGTTATCGCGACACCAGACGCCCCTCCGCCCCTTCGCCCACCCTTCTCTACCGTCTAGACGCACTTATGCTTGCACGCGTCTCCGGCAGGTGTCGTGCGGCCAGACACGTGTGAAGGCCGCCGAGCCTGAAGCGCCCTCCAGCGACCGATGAGACAGCGCCATCGCCCCGGCAACGCGTTGTATGCCAGACACTTCCGGCCAGACGGCCGCGCATCAATGGTGCATGGACGCGCGAGCGACGCCGGTGAAAACAGAGAAGCCCCGGTCCTGCGCATCGCTTCCTGTAATCAACCCCGTCCGGCAGCTCTCACGAGGAGACATAAAGCCGCAGCGTGCGCGGGAAAGTGTCGCGCTCCCTCGTGTCGCATTGAACAACTAAAAAAGTACACCGGCTTTCCGTGCAGGTCCCCCGACACACGCCACCTGGTACGCGTCTACACTGTCGGCTTTGCCTTCTACAGGCGGATGCAACAAGCAGATCCCACGTGCCCCTAGAGCCAGCTAGGCTTGTGTTGAGGATGCTGACATCAACCGCCTTTCGTTGCTGTCGTTTCCACTGGAGCGCGATGCCAGAAACGAACACCCAGGATACGAGTCCGGCTGACACCCGCGTTTACGCACGGCTCCCGGCGACTCGTGGAGCGTTGAACCACGAATTGGACGCGCGGCTGCCGCCGTCAGCCACGGAGATAAGTTCAGCGGAGAGGGAGAAAAAAGAGGAGGAGGAATGACGGGTTCCAATCCCACGGACTCAACGTCAGCCTCGAGGATTTCGCGAGGGAGCGCAGCAGGGCACGGGGGAAAACAAAAAACACAACGGGGTCTTGACAGGGTGTATCCTCAGCACGTCGCCTTGTAGGGCATGTGCGCGACACGAGGCAGAAAGGCAAGCAGCAGCTTTGCGGACTGTTTGCCCGAGGGATCATACCCGACGGCGCCAACGCGCTGTCGACAGGCCCGGCCTGAATAGGTCGAGCGACCGCGGCCTTTTTCTCTCCGGTGATATCCGGGAAAGATGAGGGCTGGGAACGGTACTGCTGCGCCGTCACTGACACATCCAAGCTACGCAGAGCAGAAGTTTCCAAATGAAAAAGAAAAATTGGCAGTGTTTTGAAACTATAGTTAAACAGAGTAGACGTGCGAAAGCACGTGTTTAGCTTGGTTGGCTAATGGATTTGCTCTGCTGCGTCGTCGGCCCGTCTGGCGACGATATTAGTTCAATAGTAGTATCACTTGATGAAGACGTCATGCAATGCACTGCGCGAGAGTTTGCCGCACTTTAACACGAGGCGTGATCAGCTGCGGCGATAGCACATAGTGCTTTCGTGCACAGGCCTGCGAAGCTGATCTGTTCGCGCCGCCGCGGGTTCGAAACTCAGGGGCAGCAATGTTTATTTTATTTATTTACCTTATTTCGGCTCACAAGGTAAATTCTATGCCAGGCGTGAGCGGTGAAATGGCTTGGCCAGCTTTTGTCGTTAAGAAGAGCTTTCGCTCTAAAAAAAAAAAGAAAAATAAGGCCCAATGTAGCGCACAAGAGTTGCACCGTCCGTTTACGTGAGGGCATCTCGTAGGCTCGGGCGTTTCAAATACACGGCGCCGGTGTGTGTGCTGATCAGAATGAGCTCCTACAGCGCAGCACGCTGTGAAGTGCTCGCGGAACACATTTCACTGCTCAGCTAACAAATGTACAGCCAACGCTAGACTGTAGTTTGCACGACCGTGCTCCAGCCGCTACTCCCTTCGCCAAGAGCGCGTATAACGCTAGCACGGCGTATAACGCGGTCAGAGCAATGCGAAGACGGCACCGAACGGCTGAGGTGAGGATTTTGGCGCCGCGTCCTTTTTGTCAAAACGCTGTGTTGCTCACCTTCACCTCCGTCCGCCTGTCATCATACTTGCGATACCTTGCTGTGTCTTTACTCTTGCTGCATGATAGCACTTCTTCCCTCACTGAACAAAAAAATGCACCTTTATATTTACGCATTAAAATTACGTAAAATCCAAGTTATTAATTTTTATTTCAAATTATGACTAAAATTTAAGTTGTAAAGGTTGCAAAGTCTATGTTACAACTTTATACATATATACACGACTGAGAAATAAAATTTAACTATTTTTACCACCAATGTATACTACACACTCGATGCAGCTTCAGCGCGAACACACTCGACAGGAACCAACCTCCCCAGATATTGTGACCTCAACAACCACTACAGACGCCCTGGCCACCCCCGCTGTCATATGTATGCGGCGACAACACACTGATGATCAAAGGTGGACATTTGACCTAAAAAAAACTGGACCTCACCTCAACCTCAAAAAGAATTTGCCGACCTCACTCGACCTCAACCTCATAAGTTGAGGTTGAAGTCTCCTTAGATGTCCTCACCTCACTTTTCCTGAGGCCACTGCTGACCTCACTCAACCTCACCTCCACCTCGAATAGTAAGATTGAGGTCGGCTGCTCGACCTCAGAAAACAAACGAAAAACAAAACAAAAAGCGATTAAGAAGTTTTTCGGTTAAAAACAATTCTAAGAATCCGGTGAGACAGGAAAGCCAAAATGATGATGGTATTATTTAATAAGGCGTGTACAGACACTGTTGATGTGCACGCAATAGTAGAGGCTTATAATTTGGGATGAGCGCTCAGAGAGTATATGGCCTGCGGGCAGGGGTGTCCCATACGCGGTTACCACCAGTACGTCGGTGAGTACTTTTTATGTGTCAATATTTGGCAACCTGCTTCGTGTATACTTGCTCGTATCAGAAGCCTCTCGCTCACTCACGCCACGAACCGGCAATGGGGACGGGGGGGGGGGGGGGGGGGAGTATTCACGATACTCTTTTCAGGCTAGAGAATAGTTACCGAATCTAATAATATTGGCCGTCTATGTACTTTCAAATGCGACGGTTATACAGACGCATATCAGTATATTTAGACTTTCTAGCTATATCCGGCAGAGCGAGAATGCTCTTTTCAGTTCTCTGTATGTTGCCTTCGAAACTACTTAAGAAGCTGCGACTGTAGTACACCAACAGAGGCGGGTTGTATTTATGTCTGTGTAGAAGCGAGCGGCTTCTTTTATTCATGCGAAAGCATTATACGGCTCACTTTCAAGGTCATATCCGCAAGAAAGTGTCCGCAAGAAACGGCACCATGTGACGTCACGAGCCGACGAGTCACGCGACGACGATGATGACGTCGCATAATTACTATAATCAGCGATGACATCATATGAGTGTGACGTCATACCAGGTCATGCGACAACGATGTAATGGGTCATCAAGCCTAGTTACGTGATGGCGCTATAATATGACATCACACCTACTCACGTGACCACGATGTAATTTCATGTCAAGCCAGGCCCCCACCCACACCCTTCCACCACCATTTCAAGATCAATACGGATCCCATATTACTACACATGCGCGCATGACGCATAACAAAGAGTGCCCACAACCCGGCCCACATTAAGAACACTCGGATTGTCCGGCAGGTAAACGCGCCAGTTCTCATGTATATCATACTGCAAATATCATGCAACGACACATGCCTTTGACTCCCGAGATGATGGCGATGATGGTGATGCTAACAGTGTATCCTTATGAGCCCGGGGAAGTCTGATATACCGCCAGCAAATTAAAAGTTGCCAGAATATTGATTAAATACTGTACATTACCCAGCAGCCGAAGTCAATTATTGTGCGGGAAAAAAGGAATACCTGCCGCTAATAATTAAGGGTAATGATGTTGATGTTCCTGGGTGGTCAAGACCCTCCGCCGTTTCTGCCACGTCCCTCCAGGTGGCGATGGTAATGGTTTCGAAATCCTGGGAAGTCTCCGATGACTCGGTGAACCCGCAGCATTTTGAAAGAAAGGGCTACATTACGTCTTCGAACACTGTGCCAACATATAAAATCACACGGGTGAAAACAGCTAGCCTAGAGCAAGCAGCGTGAGCACCGTGGCTCTCCGCTCAAATTTCCACGCAGCGAAATCTTTTTCCGAGCCCCCCCCCCCCCCCCCCCCAGGGAAAAAAAAAAAAGTAACCGCGTAAGTATTCGTACGCCTCAACAGAATACTGGGTACCATTTCGTCAGTCAGTCTGAGACAAGCTGCTTCAAGTCAATCACTTGTTTTCCTTCAAAACTGAACTAATCAATGGTACGCCAGCATCCTCGACGTTTTTTTACCCACGAGCACCGCGCGAGCATTCTGCGAAGCCGTTTAAGGTGAACGATGGGTCTCTGCAAAATAGTTAAAGAGAACGTGTAGTGTCTGGTCGTCTGCAAGGCAGGCCGCCAGCATAACTGATCCCATACGAGAAAAGAAAAAAAAAGAGAATGCTTAGAAACATACAAACAAAAATCGCACACTAAAAACAGAAGCGAACAACAGTGTGCTCGAACCCGACAGCGGCGGCTGCGTTTTTATGGAGTCTCGACTTCGAAATTTCGACCTCACTGAATGAAGACGTCACTCAACCTCAAACTCACGAGTGAGGTTGAGGTCTGATTTTCTGACACCACTCACAAAATTTCGAGCCGTCGCAGACCTCACCTCAACCTCACCTCGCGACGTGAAGTGAGGTCGAAACCTCATGAGGTTGCACACCTCTGCTGATGATACACACACCCATACTGGTCCTGCTTACGCGCCCCTCAGTGGCCGCACTATACTACTTCCAACGCAAATTCCTACCGCTAAATATGTGCCCCATTTCAAGGAGATTGGTTTATGGTTGGTTTATGGGGGTTTAACGTCCCAAACCGACTCAGGCTATGAGGGACGCACTAGTGAAGGCTCCGGAAATTTCGACCACCTGGGGTTCTTTAACGTGAACTGACATTGCACAGTATATGGGCCTTTAGAAATTCGCCTCCATCGAAATGCGGCCGCCGCGGCCGGGATCGAACCCGCGTCTTTCGGGTCAGTAGCCGAGCGCCATAACCACTGAGCGACCGCGGCGGCCATTCCTGGGAGACCTGGGCTGCTCAACATACTGCACTATGCAGCCGCCGCGGTGGCTGAGTGGTTATGGCGCTTGGCTGCTGGCCCGAAAGACCCGGGTTCGATCCCGGCCGCGGCGGTCATATTTCGATGGAGGCGAAATTCTAGAGGCCCGTGTGCTGTGCGATGTCAGTGCACGTTAAAGAACCCCAGGTGGTCGAAATTTCCGGAGCCCATCACTACGGCGTCCCTCATAGCCTGAGTCGCTTTGGGACGTTAAACTCCCATAAACCAACCAAACCGTACTGCACTATGCGCCCCAGTGTGCCTGCTTTTGGTGGCCCACCTCACCCAGGTGTTGGGTAACCCCCTCACCGCGCCGAGCCGAGGCCTCAAGCCACCCACTGGAGCCGGCGACCTGGGAAAGGGAAGCATAATGAACGTCTCTCTCTCTCTCTCTCTCTCTCTCTCTCTCTATCTATCTATCTCTCTCTCTCTCTCTCCCTCTCGCTGTCAATACTGCAGATATTTCGGCCAAAGCGATCACAATTCAGTGACATCTACTTGAAGTATGGCAAAAAAATACTGGCACTTCATTCGACGCCGCAGTAATTTGATTAACAGAAACACAACATTTCAGCACTGGCACCTGGACTCTCGACATATTGGCATTCGGCTAACAAGCCTCGGTGGCCCACCGAGCCCGACCCAGTGGAATCCGATTTCGGCCGCAGCGACCGCCTTTCGATACAGGCGAAGCGCAAAAGAGCGCTGTGTGATGTCAGTGCAAGTTAAATAAAGGTGGCCGAAATTAAAACCGAGTCCACCACTAGCACAGCATGCGCAAAAGCGTAGCAGCTATTACGCACCGCTATGGCGATATATTACGCATGTTGTGCTAGTGGCCTAGTGGTTTGAGCATTCGCCTCGCATGCGGGAGGCTCGTTCTTTTGTGCTACACTGGCGATACAAAGAGTGCAGGCTTTCCCCTGGCCAAATGCTCGGCTTCGTCAGGATGAAATACTCGAAAAATGGACCTTTGACCCCATTTCGACCCGCCGCGGTGGCTCAGTGGTTAGGGCGCTCGACTACTGATCCGGAGTTCCCGGGTTCGAACCCGACCGCGGCGGCTGCGTTTTTATGGAGGAAAAACGCTAAGGCGCCCGTGTGCTGTGCGATGTCAGTGCATGTTAAAGATCCCCAGGTGGTCGAAATTATTCCGGAGCCCTCCACTATGGCACCTCTTCCTTTCTGCTTTCACTCCCTCCTTTATCCCTTCCCTTACGGCGCGGTTCAGGTGTCCAACGATAAATGAGACAGATACTGCGCCATTTCCTTTCCCCAAAAACCAATTATTACTATTACGACCCCACCTCGAGTAGACGAAAGCACCTTGTGCTATGGCGCTCATTGGTCACTGATACCTTTGCGGCATAATAATAATAATAATAATAATTGGTTTTGGGGGAAAGGAAATGGCGCAGTATCTGTCTCATATATCTTTGGACACCTGAACCGCGCCGTAAGGGAAGGGATAAAGGAGGGAGTGAAAGAAGAAAGGAAGAATAGGTGCCGTAGTGGAGGGCTCCGGAATAATTTCGACCACCTGGGGATCTTTAACGTGCACTGACATCGCACAGCACACGGGCGCCTTAGCGTTTCTCCTCCATAAAAACGCAGCCGCCGCGGTCGGGTTCGAACCCGGGAACTCCGGATCAGTAGTCGAGCGCCCTAACCACTGAGCCACCGCGGCATAAAAATACATCTTCACATAACATCCAACTGCGCTGCTCGAGTACTTACTTGGAAAAAGAAATGTCTTTCTGAGGAAAGGAAATGGCGCAGTAACTGTCTCAGATATCTTGATGGACACCCGAACGGCGTCTCGAGGAAAGGGAGGGAGGTGATGTGAAAGAAAGAGAAAGAGGTGCCGTAGTGGAGGGCTCTGGAATAATTTCGACCATCTGGAGATGTTTAACGAGCACTGAAATCACACAGCACAAGGGCGCCTTTGCGTTTCATGCGTTGTGTGACGGATGCGGCGCAGTTGAAACACTAGGACACCTGCTCCTTTACTGTGCCGCCTTCGCCGATGCTCGTCGCAATATGCTTGCGGCCTATAGGGCACTGGGCATACTACCAGACTCCCCCAAGACGCTATTGTGGCAGCAGGGCAGTGCGCGCACTCGTGAGCGAACCTTGGTGAGCATCTGTGCATTCCTCGAACACACGGGCTTGACGTCCCGTCTGTTCTCCGTCAGGTAGTTGCACGCAGTGACCGAACGCTCCGCGAGTTCTACCTTGAACTTAATAACTGGACGCCCACTCCAGTTGTGTACCCAACACAGTGCTGCGCGCGTGTCTTAATTCCTCCAACATGAACTAATCACGCGCACAACCTGTACACATTTCTTATTGTGTAAATAGTTTGTATATATTACTTCTCTCCCTATCCTCTCTTCCTGTCCCCTCACCTCTTTCATTTCATTTCTTCATTCTGCCTGCTATCCTTTATTTCCGCTGCACCATCTCAGGTGCTTCAGTATAGATGGCAGATGCCGGGGCTAGCAAGAATCTTTTTTTTTTCTTTTTACTATTATTTTATTTTAAAAAACCACTACCACCACCACATGTATGATGTCAGTGGGTAGTATATCAAGTGAGGTACAGGTTATAAATACTGGAAAATATTGCGGCCCAAGGAAGACAAGGACGTAAACACACACGTAGCGCTTTGCCCTCGCTCGCGTTCTTTCTGCTCCAAATTTTTTTTTGCAGCTTTTTATTTCATTAGCACTGAGTATCTTTGTGTGTGCTGACGTATGCTATCTCTTCAGATCAGGCAAAGATGTCAATATGCGTTGCTCATAGCCCTTTGATTGTCTTGTCTTGAGCGCATCTGCAGCACGGCGCCCCTGTCGACCCGTGTCCTGTTCGGCTGTCTCGTAGCATCGCGGGCCATCTTCTACAACCGTCCCTTTGACATTCACGCCAACCTAACGTTCCATTGTCCCACTTTCGGCACGCCCTGAGGTGGCCTACACCTTTAGAAGCGATATACCACAGCCAGACTCGCGGCGAAAAATCTTTCATTCAAAAAATGGTGCGGTTTTTCCGTAGTTATACCATGTAGATGTGCGAAAGCATGTTTTTATCCTGGTTGGCTTATGGTTTTGCTTTGCTGGGTCGTCGGCACGTCTGGCGACGATATCAGATTCTAGTTAAGCTCTGAATGAGTTTAAGCTGATCTGTTTGCGCCGCAGATAGAATTTGGTTGGTAGGTTGGTTTACGGGAGTTTAACGTCCCAAAGCGACTCAGGCTATGAGAGACGCCGTAGTGAAGGGCTCCGGAAATTTCGACCACCTGGGGTTCTTTAGCGTGCACTGACATCGCACAGTACACGGGCCCCTAGAATTTCGCCTCCATCGAAATTCGACGGCCGCGGCCGGGATCGAACCCGCGTATTTCGGGCCGGCAGCCGAGCGCCGTAACCACTCAGCCCCGCGGCGGCTACAGATAGAAGTTGATTAAGACGACAATGTGCAATGTACAGTGCGGTATAGTGTGCTCACGCCTCGATCACGCCTGGTGTTAAACTGCAACTTGAATGCTCTTCCCTCCGCCCATGTACCGCTCTATGTATTTTGGTTTACCGGGACATAGCGTACTCAAAAGGGCACGTAAAATTCCCCCTTGCCATGTACCAAGACATTTTTCTATAAGCTGCATAGCGAGACATTGTCCGTTACAACGTGGTTATAAAAAAGGGCACCTTTGTGTTCAGAGTAAATAGCCGCCCCTGTGGTGCTCCAGAAACAATTGAGCATTGTTTCATCGACTGCAAAGATGAAATGCGCTTTTGGGATATCTCGCAACCAACATTGAAAAAAAAACTTAATTTGACACCGCATTCTGCGCCGTATCTCACTCACTGCACTGTTAGTGAACCTTTAGACATGTTCTTCCTGGCTGTACAACACAGCCTCTGGAAAACGCACACGATGGACCGACATTGTGAATCTTGTTTCTACAAAGGACCACTTCAGCAGCATGGTTGGTCATCTAAAGGAATTGAATGCCTATACTTAGTTTGAACCACAGTGGCACCCACTCCTAGTGCTGCGCTCTTCATTCCCCTTTTTCTATAGTAAGTCATTGCTTAGGTGTGTCTTATGATGCAGTAGTGATGTGCCCTGTGTTGCGTCTTTTCTCGTGCTTGGTTATTTAGGTCTGTCATTTTATGCATTGTGTTGATTTGAGATTGTTTTCTTCCTAGTTTGAACATAGTTGATGCACACAGAAAATTGCTTCACTGCAATAAATACCACGTTACACAAAAAAGCGGCTTTAGCATAGCGTTCTAGAGCAGTCGCCAGCGAGGTTGATCTGTTCGCAACACCGCGGGTTCGAATCGCAGTCACGGCAATGTTTGCTTGTTTGTTCGCGATCAAGGCTTCAGCAATATGGCCTGGCTTTTGCAGCTTCGGTCGCAAAGTAGAGCTTTCGCTCTAAAAACTACACTGATCCCTTCTCCTCGTTACTGCCGGTTAAAGGTCCCCGGGTGATCGAAATTATTCCGAAGCCCTCCACTACGGCACCCTTTTCTCTCTTTATTCTTTCACTCCCACTCTCCTCTCTTCCCTCGGCGAGGTTCAGGTGTCCGCCCAGAAGAGGGGCAGTTCCTGCACATTTAATAATAATAATAATAATTGGTTCTTGTGGAAAGGAAATGGCGCGGTATCTGTCTCATATATCGTTGGACACCTGAACCGCGCCGTAAGGGAAGAGATAAAGGAGGGAGTGAAAGAAGAAAGGAAGAAGAGGTGCCGTAGTGGAGGGCTCCGGAATAATTTCTACCACCTGGGGATCTTTAACGCGCACTGACATCGGACAGCACACGGGCGCCTCAGCGTTTTTCCTCCATAAAAACGCAGCCGCCGCGGTCGGGTTCGAACCCGGGAACTCCGGATCAGTAGTCGAGTGCCCTAACCACTGAGCCACCGCGGCGGGGCTTCCTGCGCATTTCAATTCCTAAAAACCAACTTTCCCCTTCTCCTCACTTTATTCTTCGTGCGAACGATGTTCAAGAAGTGCACGTGCACACTTCTGACCGCGACTCGACCGCCTCTTCCAACCCCTGGCCGTAAATCCGTCCTGGTGGCTGCGCCAGTGTGCAGAGCTGAAAGCAGACTCAAAGACCACGTCTTCCGAGACTAAACAAATAAAGTGCAAAACGTTAAACGACGACGATGCAATCTTCACAGTCTGGTTTGTATAACCACAACGCTCGAGCCCCGCCCTGCAGTGAGCCACCCGCCCGCGATGACGCCGGTCATTTTCGCCGAGGTTGAGAAAGCGCTGTGCACTGCACACTCAGCGCTAGAATAACGCGGGTAGACTGTAATACACAGAGTGCAGTGGGCGTGCTTCCATTTCGCTCACGTCGAGCTGTAGCGCGGTAAACGGCGCGCGACCGCAGTCGATAGTCATTACGCGCACTGGGCGGTCGTCATCTGCTGGGAGAGAGAGCCGTCCAATTAGGTCTCGGCCGCACGCCATCTCCGGCACGAGGCGGAGAACCGCATTCGGTTAATTCCCTGCAGCGTTTCGGATGCTCAGGCAGAAGCGCCACCGAGCGTTGCGCAACGCACAGCTCCTGCGCTGTGCAGATATATGGAGCAGTTCCGCACGTCCACAGCTAGACTGCCAGAGCTTGTTCAGTTCATGTCCAATGGGACGCGTGACGTTTGAAATTAGAAAGAAACCATTAAAATGCTACTGAATTTTATTGGTTTCTATTTGTTTTTATTAGGTTCGGAGAGTGCCTCTTTGAAAGAATTATGAATAGGAACAAGGGAAGGAGTGAGGACGCAGCTGAATGAGTAACGCGGAGCGTTTTTGTCATTCGCTCTCTCCGCCTCTCTATAAAATCGACAAGACGACGAGGCATCTTCCTTTCTTCTTTCACTCCCTCCTTTATCCCTTCCCTTACGGCGCGGTTCAAGTGTCCGCTGATATGAGACAGATACTGCGTCATTTCCTTTCCCCCAAAACCAGTTATTATTATTATTATTATTATTATTATTATTATTATTATTATTATTATTATTATTATTATTATTATTATTATTATTATTATTATTATTATTATTATTAGGCTGAAAGTGGCCGGTGCAACGCCGAAATTTCTAGATGACAGAACGGACCAACAAAATCGCCTGAAAGCAGGCGCAGCATCATTAGCGGCGCTCGCAGCAACAAGCCGCACTCAGACAACATAAAAATTGAGAAAAAAAATTAAAAAAAAATAACCGGTTCCTCTAATCGGCAACGGGACCATGGACAGATGGATAGACGACCGCCCACCACCGGACTTATCTCGTATATAGATCGCCACACAGTGATGAGCCAGTGCGGGCAACGTCCGCGACCAAGCTCGCCAGAGAGGCCCAGTAATAAGAGGCCGCATCCCCGCAACTCACGCGAGAAAGCGTATCGCACAGACAGACGCGAAACAGGACGCCATGTAAACGGCATCCAGCCCACCCTCTCTGAAAGAGTAATTACTGTTCTCGCCCGCCCGCGTTCGCATCCGAAGCCGCCGTTACACACGGAAAGAGAAGAGAAACGTTTTCGGAGACCGCCGTATCCACGAAGGCGAATGAAATGTGCGCGACTGCAATGAATAAATAGCACGTACATTCTACGTGCAGTTTCGATGGTATACTATAGTAGTGCGAACTTCGGGCGACCGTGAACGAAATGAGAACCGAGCGACAAATTGGAGTTTAACGAGCGGAAGCCGCAGGCACTTCCGGACGCGGAAGTAAATACGTGAAAGCGCTGACGGCCGGCGGTTTTAACTTAAACCGGTCGCTCCGCGCTGAAGGCTGGTGGCGCAGCGAATGGCGTTGGTCCTTAATGACCAGCCGCGCTCAAGCTCGCAGGCGGCATTTTTAGCTTTTCTCACCAGCGAACAGGAAGTGGGTTCTCGACACACCATAAAGAGGAGCGCGCAGCCTTGGCAAATTAGTGTACAGCTGCCATTTTTTTCGGTAATGTACTTCGGAGTAGGTAAGTTTGGAGCGCTTCTCATTTGAACCCTAGAACGACTGTAGAGAGCACACGAAGCGCGAAGCTGAGAAGAGATTTGGGAGCTTAATTTGAATCTATTGCGTCTGTGGCATCAGTTACCATCCCCTAGCAGCCGCGGTGGCTCAGTGGTTGTGGCGCTCAGCTCCCGACCCGAAAGACGCGGGTGGCATCCCGGCCGCGGCGGTCGAATTTCGATGGAGGCGTAACGCAAAAGCGCCTGTGTACTGTGTGTCACAAAATTCGGCGCATCTTCGAAAAAACCCGGTGCTGCGCGTAAGCAATCGCGCCCGCGAGCGGTAAAGTAAAACAAAAAAACAGCAGGGAAAGAACCCCCGGGAGCACATGGCGCTTTTCACTCAGCTCGCCGTCGGGGCGCCAAAGTAAACAGACACCCGCGGCGTCGATTCTTCTCGAATGTTGGAGAAGTTTCTGCTTGTTGTCGACGGAAAGGGGGTAACCTTTCGCGCTAAAGGCCACCCTCCCCCCTTCGCTCCGGCACCGATGACTCAGCGTGCCGCGAATGACCAAAATTGTTCTAGAAGGTGGTTTCCGCGCTCGACCAATGAGGTCGCGCGCCCGGCGCAAGAAGGAGAAGTTTGTGCGGTTAAAGCTGCGTGTATGTGTGCGCCTGCCTTGGCGCGAAGAACAAACAGACGCGGTCCGCGCCTATAAATGAGGGGCTGCAACCGCTGTTGCTTAGCCCGAGCCGCCGTTTAAGCTTCCGAAAAGCGCACCCGCTCGACTCCCGGGACAACACCACTCGCCCAGCCAAGGACCAGCGAGGCAACGTCGAGCTCCTCAGGTCGTCAGACTGTCGCAGTGCCCGGTGAACAAATCGTGTTTTGTTTATTTGTCTTTCTCTGTGTTAGTGCACTTTAGGTGCAAAGATTTTGTTGAATTGTATCTCTCTCTATTGTGACTTTGCATGAGTTACTTTGTATTTCTGAATCACTTTGTATCTGCACGTACGAGTGATTGTGAAAGCCTCTGTATCGTCTCTTAGCTGTATAAACTATTTTGTTTTGTGAACCTTTGGCTTCGACCCATTCTCTGGCTTGCGACCGGCGAAAGCCGGGCACCAAACGACCAACCCCCCTTGTCACTTGGTAGCTGGTCTCCGGCTGAGCTTGCCACGCTGAGTCGAGGGCATCTCCTCTGTGACCGAGACCGCTACCCCCACACGCTCTAAGGGTGTCTGGGAACGCACGCAAAAGTGCGCGAAGTGGTGACACTGTTCGATGTCAGCGCACGTTAAATAAGCCCAGGTGGTCGAAATCTCCGGGGCCCTTCACTACGACGTGCCTCGTGCCTCATAGCCTGAGTTGCTATGAGGCACGTCATAAACCCCCCATAAACCATAAACCAACCATCACCATGCAGCATCCAAAGTTCGCTTGCACGTGAGCATCAACATTACATGTCTGCGAAAGGCTTTTGAAAACCACCGTCTGTGCGTTAGGACACAAGGCCAGGAAATGGGGACCAGCCCGTATACAGTGTGCAATATCCCCAAACGAAGGGAAAGCTGATGAACCGTTCTTCAAGGCTGGCTCAAGCCCGGCAGAAGCGGTAATATCTGATTAGCGATGACTACAACGCGCGCAGGCCGCACACGACGCCAGCGTCGAGCACGAGTCCAGCGCGCAAGAAAACGCGGAACATATACAAGACGAGGAATAAGAGCGATTGCAGGCTCCGGAAAGGCAATGGCGGCAATGCAAACACCGGAAACGGATCCTCCGTTTCCGCCACGCTCGCATGGAGCGAATGCGGCTATATGCAGGTCGTCGGGACGCACGCGCAACAGCGAAAGCGCACGCTCCTGTAACTTGCTTGTATGGCAATGCTGCTGAGCACATCTAAACGCGTGCTCGGCGCCGGCCAGAGATGGGCATTTCACCTCAAACATCTGCACCTCACCTCAACCTCAAAAAGAATTTGCCGACCTCACTCAAACTCATCAGTTGAGGTTGAAATCTCCTTACACGCCCTCACCCCAGTTTTCTCGGGGCCACTGCTGACCTCACTCAACCTCACCTCAATCTCAAATAGTGAGGTTGAGGTCGGCTGCTCGACCTCAGAAAACAAACTGTGTACAAAACAAAAAAAGCGATTAAGAAGTTTTTCAGTTAAAAACAATTCTGAGAATCCTGTGAGACAGGAAAGCCAAAATGATGATGGTATTATGTAATAAGGCGTGTACAGACGCTGTTGATGTGCATGCAATAGTAGAAGCTTATAATATGGGATGAACCCTCAGAGAGTATATGGCCTGCGGGCAGGAGTGTCCCATACGCTGTTACCACCAGTACGTCGGTGAGTACTTTATATGTGTCAATACTTGGCAACCTGCTTCGTGTATACTTGCTCGTTTCGGAAGCCTCTCGCTCATTCACGCACGAACCGGCAATTGACAAACACTGCCCTTCTACGCCATCTACAAGAAATTGGGAGGAGGGGGAGGTATTCACATTACTCTTTTCAGGCTTGAGAATAGTTACCGAATATAAAAAAACTGGTCGCCAATGTACTTTCCAATGCGACGGTACGTTATGCAGACACATACCAGTATATTTTGATTTTCTAGTTCCATCCGGCATAGCGAGAATGCTCTTTTCAGTCCTCTGTATGCTGCCTTCGAAAACACTTAACAAGCTGCGACTATATTACACCAACAGAGGCACGTGGTATTTATGTCTGTGTAGAAGCGAGCGGCTTCTTTTATTAAAGCGAAAGCATTAGATGGCTCACTTTCAAGGTCATATCCGCAAAAAAATGTCCGAAAGAAACGGCACCATGCGACGTCACGAGCCGCCGAGTCACGCGGCGAAGATGATGACGTCACACAATTAATCAATGCTAATTAATGTAATTAGGTAATGTCGAGACTAATTAGTATTATTAGTGATGCCATCGTGTGAGTGTGACGTCATACCATGTCGCGTGACAGCGATGTAATGTGCCATCAAACCTAGTCACGTGATGACGCTGTAATATGATATTACACCTACTCACGTGACAACGATGTAATTTCTCGTCATACCAGACCCCCATCCACCCCTTTTCTACCCACATTCCAAGATCCACATGGATCCCAAATTACTACACATGCGCGCATGACGCATTACAAAGAGTGCCCACAACCCGCTCCACATTAATGACATTCGGATTGCCCAGCAGGTAAACGCGCCAGCTTTCATGTATATCATACTGCAAAGATCATGCAACGACACATGCCTTTGACTCTCGAGATGATGGCGATGATGATGATGATGCTAACAGTGTATCCTTATGAGCCCGGGGAAGTCTGATATACCGCTACCGAATTAAAAGTTGCCAAAATATTAATTGAATACTGTACATTACCCAGCCACCGAAGACAATTATTGTGCGAGAAAATAGGAATACCAGCTGCTAATAATTAAGGATAATGATGTTGATGTTCCTGAGAGCTCAAGACCCTCTCAAATTTCCGCCACTCTCCTCCAGGTGGCGATAGTAATGGTTTCGAAATACTGGAAGTTCTCCGATGACTCGGTGAACCCACGGCATTTTGAAAGAAAGGGCTAGATTACGTCTTCGAACACTGTGCCGACATATAAAATCACACGGGTCAAAACAACTAGCCTAGAGCGGGCAGCGTGGGCACCATGCCTCTCCGCTCAAATTTCCCCGCAGCGAAATCTTTTTCCGAGCTCCCCCACTCCGTGGAAAAAGAAACCGCCTAAGTGCTCATACGCCTCAACAGAATTCTGGGTACCATTTCGTCAACCAGTCTGAAACAAGCTGTTTTAAGTCAGTCACTTGTTTTCCCACAAATCTGAACTAATCAATGACACACCAGCATCCTCGACGTTTTTTTACCCACGAGCACCGCGCGAGCATTCTACGAAGCCGTTTAAGATGAACGATCGGTCTCTGCAAAATAGTTAAAGGAAAGAAAACGTGTAGTGCCTGGTCGCCTGCAAGGCAGGCCGCCAACCTAACTTATCGCATACGAAAAAAGAAACAAAAATCGAATGATTAGAAATATACAAACAAAAATCGCACACTAAGAAAAGAAGCGAACAACAGTGTGCCCCATTAAACGTTATATTAGAAGGTTTGAAAGAGCGACTCAGCAGCACAGCGCGAGCATGTAATCAGTTCCATTCACATGTCTTCATTTAAAAAAAAGGAAAAGGAATCAGCTACCACATCACCATACATTCATAACAGTTTTGCATTTTTTCGCCGCTGCAACACCGCTATGCTGATGCGTCCGCCTCGTGTTGCGGTGTTTCGGCATAATAAGCGAATTTCCGAGAAGGAACAAAAAACATGAGACCAAAGAGAGGTTATTCGGAAGGATAAAAAAGTGAAATTATATTTACATGTGCTTGCATTAGGCAACGGGAATATCCAGAAGTAGTGTGAGATTCGAAAGGGGAATTCATCGATCAAAAGCTTCGACGGTGTTATACAGGTTTTTCTGGCTTCGGGCTTTTTTAATCAAATCAGCAGGTGTCCTTGTTAGGAACCACCTGAATCACATTCTCTCGCTTGTGCCGACGACTCCAGTTTCTGTTGTCAGTTTGTAATGTACAGCAGAATCCCCTTTATTCGACTGCAAGGCAAGAGCCATGACGTCAGTGCCGGCAACGAGCATGAACACGAAGCAGTCTTGC
Source organism: Amblyomma americanum (assembly GCF_052857255.1). Lineage (NCBI taxonomy): Eukaryota > Metazoa > Arthropoda > Arachnida > Ixodida > Ixodidae > Amblyomma > Amblyomma americanum. The sequence goes on from NC_135499.1 coordinate 134,069,577, forward strand.
TTGGGGACATCCGCGCTGCGACGAATTTATTGCGTGCTTGTTGGACTGAACTTATTTGTTTGCGGCATCAAGCAAAGCTACCACGGGTCAACGTTAGTTACGTGCTTTGTGCGCTCCCGGGAGCTTGAGCCGACCGGCAGGAAGCCGGGTGCTACGCCAGCGGGGCAAGGGGGAGGGAGAGTGGCGTGCTCTTACAATAACTTTTTACTATTTTTTTATTTACAGAATACTGCAGACCGAATCGGTCCAAACACGAGAGGTTACATACATTTGTTAGTAAGCACTATGCCTTAGGATCAGCAACAATGGTGAAGTTACAGTTTACAACAAGAAAATGTAATAACAAAAATAAACAAGGTTACAATGCAAATACACTTTGTGAGAGTACATGCCCCAAACACAGGCACATAGACAAAGAAGCACACTATGCACTGTTAATATATAATCATCATTTCTAACCATGCAGTCAGATGTATAGGCTCTCAAAAGGCTGAAGAATGGAGAGATGAATCATGAGGCAGGGAATTCCAGTCGGATATCGTTTTCGGGAAAACTGAATATTCGTAGAAGTTCATGCCGACAAATATTGACTTGATGCTATGACTATGTTTGTATCGTGAAGATCTGGTTGTGTCCCTTTCGAAGTAGTCCTGTGGCCGAATGCCTAGTTTTTGAAAATAGATTGAAAAAAACGCAGCCGGGCAGCCTTTCTTCTTCGAGCCAATGGCTCAAGGGCTGCCTGATGTAACATGGCGGACGGACGGAGAGTCCCTTCGCTTATACCGGTTATATATGAACCTTACTGCTAATCTCTGGGGTTTTTTTCTAGTTTTTCAACGTTGATTGTGGTGCGTGGGTCCCATGCTATGCTGGCGTATTCAATAGTAGGTCTAACAATTGATTTGTACGCTTGAAGTCTAAGTGCGCTTGAAGAATTGCCTAATTTATGTTTTAAGAAGCCTAGCTTTTTCCTTGCAGAGGAGCAGATGTTGGAGATATGGGATGACCATTTAAGATCAGATGTTAAAGTCACGCCCAGGTATCTGTATTCTTCCACTTAACTAATTGTGTTGTCCCCAATGTCATACGTAAATTTCATTTTGTTGATCTTGTTCGTAGCACATAAATAAACGGTTTTGTCATAATTAATTATCATATCCCACTTTTTACACCAGTCTGCAAGAAACTGCAAGTTCGAATTTAGGACCAGTTAATCGGATTCAGAATGAATGCTTTTGAAAATAATGCAGTCATCGGTGAATAACCTGGCCGACGTGTTTAGTTCCAGAACACCTAACAGGTCATTAATGTAGATATTAAATAAAACAGGCCCCAAGACTGAGCCCTGAGGAACACCTGAATGACCATCTAGGGAGCGGGAGCAGTTGCCATCAATTTCCACATATTGCTTTTATTTTGTAAATATGGCATAACCCAAGCGTTGATATGGGAAGGGATACCTACTTCTTTCATTTTTGTTATCAATTTAGAGTGAGGAACCCTATAAAACGCCTTGGAGAAATTCGTAAAAATTATATCTGCCTGACCGCCACTGCCGAGAGTTTTTGTTAGATTATGTACGCTATCAATTAGTTGAGTAGTAAAGGAAAAACGTTTCCGGAAGCCATGTTGCCTGTTGCTAATTATTTCATTCGTGTCTAAAAAACTGTTAAGGTATTTTAATACAATATACTCGATTAATTTGCAAGGAATAGAGGTGACAGATATTGGGCGGTAATTATTGGTTTACGATGGATTTCCTTTCTTTAATACGGGTACAACACGCGCAACACGCCAGTCATGGGGAACGACGCCTGACTCTACTGGTTTTTTTAAAGATTTCGACGAGAAATCTAGCCAAAATTTTTGCGCACCTTTATAAGAGTGCTGCGGGAATATTATCAGGAACGGCTGATTTTTTCGGATCCAATTGCAATAGAAGTTCGGTAACACCTTCCAAACAGATGGTAATGTTGCTTGTGCCATCGCTGACTGACGTGTTATCAATCCTCGCATCAGGTCTGGAAGATACGCTTTGAAAATGGAGGTTGAACCAGTCTGCCATTTCTTTTTTGTCCGTGACAACTTCCCCGTCGACCGTTACTTGCTATAACTTTTTATTGTGCTTATTCGACAGACCGCCAGAATTTTAGAGGATTTTCCGTTGCAAAACGACCAAGTGTCTCGGAAAAATACCTGTCTCTTGCTTTTTGCAACCCATGCCTGAGGGAGGCGCTTAATTCTGTAATTAGTGACGCGTTTCTTTCTTTTTCTTCCTGCAGCGCTTGATTTTACTTTTTAATTGTATTAGTTCTCGGGTTAGCCAAGGGTTTGTTCTGCCTAGTTCCTTATTACTTCCGGTACAAAGTTTCGCACGCAGTAATCGCAGAGGTATTTAAACCTCGCCCACAACGCATTTACATCGTCCTCACAAAACGATGACAGGGCATATTCCAGAAAATGCCTAATACGTGGGTCGTCTGCGGCGTCAAAATGCTTCACAGTTTGTAATTTTTTCATGCACGTTCCCAGTTGGCGTGGGAGCATGCAGGTAAAATAGACTAGTTTGTGGTCAGAAATGCCCTCGTAAACTACAGTAATGCAATTTTTTCAGCCTGCGGAACATGAAATGAGGTCCATAATTGAAGAAGCTGAACTAGTTATGCGTGTAGGAGAGTGCACAGTCTGGACTAGATTATACGCCAACAATATATCAAGTAATACTTCTGAACTACGCGCATCGGGGGGACTGAACTTCATGGTGCCCCAATCAATGTGGGTAGGTCGCCTGAAATTATGATATTCTCGTTTGAATACTTTTCTAGGTAATAATATAACTCCAGTAGACATTCTGGTCATAACCCATGAGGCCTTAGATTCCAACAATAGTTATTTGGTTGCCTGAGAACATCAACCTACACGAAACACTTTCATGATAAGTGGAAACGTCGGGCAACAGTAACACTCCTTTCGGAAAGACCAGAGGGGTGCGTCTTCCCGTAGGCTCGGACTGAACGGACATTACGGCGCAGCACCGGAAGCCAAGAGGGAACTGTGGCATCCGGTTGTCCAAAAAGGGGAAACCGAACACCAGGCATCATTGCATGAACATTGCGGTGATGCGCTGCAACTCCGCTTCGGAAGCGCCGCTCGTCGAAGTAAGCCGCGGCAACTGTAAAAAGTCTCGACCTCACTGGATGACGACCTCCCACAACCTCAGACTCAGGCGTGAAGTTGAGGTCTGATTTGCTGACCTCGCTCACACAATTTCCAGCCGTCGCCGACCTCACCTCAACCTCGCCTCATGACGTGAGGGTGAGGTCATTTTGAGGTTGAAATCGGCCTCATGAGGTTGAAACCTCATGAGGTTGCCCACCTCTGTGCGCCGGCCAAATAAAGCTTAGAAGAACGCAGTCTGCCTGCAGTTTATTACATACAATGCAACATCGTTCGCGAGTGCAAAAAGGACTAAAAGCGACGCACGGGTCAATCCTTTGTGTCGCCGCAATAATTAGTACCTTAATTATTGTCTTACTCCCTAAGACATTAATTCCAAAGTGATAGCCACCAGCAGTTATGGAGCATTCCAACGGGCGATCCGGAGCAGAGCCTCAAATCCGCAAAGGCGCACCAAATCCGTCTCGGGCAATAATAATACGCGATTTGGATGCAAATCGCCCATTGAAACACGCTTTTCGGTTCGCGGTGCACGCAAACGTGCTCCGGATGACCGATTGGAATGCGCCACTAGTTTCTGCGCGGAAGAACCGTTCGTGGGGAAGAATAAGCAGTTAGATTTATTTCAAGCGGGCTTCGGTTTATATTCCAAAAAGACTTGCAGGCTTCCTCGTCCGCTCGGAGTAGGCTCAATTTCTGTAGAAAAAGCATGGCGCCTGCTTGCAACTACAGGGCCAGACCGGCCCCATCTCCGATGCGCGAACAATGAACACGTGCACGCTGGCTGTTGTCACAGTTGACGAGACCTTCTCTGGCCCACTTTGCTCGAGACTTCCCTGTACTTCAGTCGACCCGCAACTGAGAATTTGAGGAATGCACGGAGCGAAATGTGTGCGAGGACGACAGCCGTATAAGAGCGCACCATTTGCTCTTTTGGGCAGTTCTGAGCGAGCTGCTAGACGACCATTTCTACTCGCGCGAAACGATGAAACTCGGGAGCAGAGAACACACACGAGCGCAAACTGTCATCGAAAGCAGAATCGAGTTCAATGGAAAGCAAGAGTGTACGTTTCTCCGCACAAGCGCGCGCACGCCCGGTTGAAGCAATTAAGACGGAACTGACAGTTTGCAACAGCTCAGATGTGCGAACGTGGAAGTTTGTTTCATCTAATAAACATTTAGTTGATAATGGGCGCTCGTATACGCGTGTCCGTGCTGAGGCCCGTCTGATTCACGCGGGGACACAAAATACCGTTCCTATAGGATTGGAGTACCGAGATATTTCGCACACAAAAGAGGAGAAAAACCGTTTTCGGCATGTTATCTGACGTCTTAAACGGCTTCGTAGAATGCTCGCGCGGTGCTCGTGGGTAAAAAACGTCGAGGATGCTGGCGTACCATTGATTAGTTCAGATTTGTGGGAAAACAAGTGACTGACTTAAAACAGCTTGTCTCATACTGGTTGACGAAATGGTACCCAGAATTCTGTTGAGGCGTATGATTACTTGGGCGGTTTCTTTTTCCCCGGGGTGGGGGAGCTCGGAAAAAGATTTCGCTGCGACGAAATTTGAGCGGAGAGCCGTGGTGCTCTTGACAGAGAGAGAGCGGTTCACGCTGCCCACTCCAGGCCAGTTGTCCCACGTGATTTAAATAGTCGGCACAGTGTTCGAAGACGTAATCTAGCCCGTTCCTGGCGAGTCATCCGAGCATTCCCAGGATTTCGAAACCATTACCATCGCCACCTGGAGAGAAGTGACGGAATCGAGGAAGGGTCTTGACCTCCCAAGAACATCAGCATCATATTCCTTAAGTATTAGCTGCACGTAATGCTTTTTTTCCGCACAGTTATTGTCTGAGGTTGCTGGGTACGACATTTACAATATTCTAGCAACTTCTTTTAATCTGGTAGCGGTATGTCAGACTTTCCCGGGCTCGTAAAGATACACAATCATCATCATCATCATCGGCAAAATCTCGAATGCCAAAGGCATGTGTCGTTGCAAGGTCGTTGCAGTATGTCATACATGAGAACTGGCGCGTTTACGTGCTTAACAATCCGATCGGATTGTGGGCACTCATTGTGATGCGTCACGCGCGCATGCGTAGTAATGTTGGATCCACATGTACCTTGAAATGGGGGGAGGAGGTGGGTGGGGACCTGGTATGACGTGACATTAGATCGTTGTCACGTGACTAGGTGTGCCGGCACATTAAATCGTCGTCAGGTGAGTAGGTTTGATGGGACATTACATCGTTATCACGTGATCCGGTATGACGCCACACTCATACGATGTCATCATTAATACTAATTAGTGTTAGTGTTATCTAATTACGACAATTATGATTAGTCAGGCACGCTAATTTGAGTGTTAACTATCAATAATTAATGGTGTCATGTCATAATCTTCGTCGCTTGAATCGTCAGCTCGTGACTTCACATGGTGCCGCTTCTTGCGGACACTTTTTTGCGGATATGACCTTGAAACTGCGCCATCTAATATGCTTTCGCATTAATAAAAGAAGCTGCTCGCTTCTACATAGCTAGAAAATCGAAATCTACTGATATGCGTCTGCGTAGCCGTCCCATTGGAAAGTAAATCGGCATCCAGTTTCTTTACATTCGCTAACTATTCTGAAGCCTAAGAAGAGTATCGTGAATACCTCCCCCCCCCCCCCCCCTCCCATTTTCTGGTAGACGGTGTAGAAGGGCTGTGTTTGTCAATTGCCGGGTCGTGCGTGAATGAGCGAGAGGCTTCCGATACGAAGAAGTATACGCGAAGCTGGTTGCCGAATATTTACACTGATTAGCTCACAAATAGTTAGTGTAGCAAACTTATGAAAAAGGTACTGTACGACGTACTGGTGGTAGGCACGTAAGGGTTACCACCTTGTCCGCAAGCCGTAAACTCTCCAAGTTCCAAGGGTTCATCCCAGATTATAAGCTTCTCCTATTGCGTGCACATCAGTAGTGTCTGTACACACCTTATTAAATAATTACAGACCGCTTAGTGTCGCTATTGTTATAACTAGTCATCACAATGGTACCATCACCATTTTGGCTTTCCTGTGTCACAGGATTCTCAGAACCGTTTTTAACTGAAAAACTTTTTAATCGTTTTTTTTTGTTTTCTGAGGTTGAGAAGCCGACCTCAAATTCGAAATTTGAGGTTGAGGTGAGGTTGAGCGCGGTGAGGGCGTCTAAGGAGACCTCAACCTAAACTGATGAGGTTGAGTGAGGTCGGCAAATTTTATATGAGGTTGAGGTGAGGTCGAGATTTTTGAGGTCAAATACCCACCTCCACTCCAGTGTCTCCAGCATTTAAGATTCACAAACAACTGTGTACTTAATCAACATCTTAACCACACATCAGTGACACAAGCATCAACATCGCGCTAAAGGCTTTCTCCTCACCGCACTTTAGGCCAAGAAAGTGCCCCCCCCCCCCCCTGATTTTTTTCTTTTTTCTAGGCACGGAATGAATGCCTAGATGTGTTTGATTTTTCGTTTCTAAGGCTTTTTTTTTTGTTTGAACATGTAAGCATTCTATTTTTTTTTTGTTCTTGATGCTGTTCTGTTTACCTTCTTGGTTTGTTGGTATTGTGATGTGTCTACCAATGTTAGTACTGGTATTCTACAAACTTATTTTGAAATAATATGTTGCTTATACTTCTGTATACTTGTGCTACTGCATAATTAAGTACTCTTCGTATTCCTGCCGCCAATTAACATGAGCAATACCTGTTGACGTAGGTATTGATGCAAACCACGCCTGCTTTGTACAAGCGGTCATGGGCCTAGTCAAGCTGTCGAGACAGCTCTAGCCCTTGACCCTTTCCAGGATGCATTATTTCTGGAAGAAATAAAGAATTGAATTGAGCTTGATGGCAATAACAATGCTGTTTTATCCCAACACGGCGGCGATATGGCAAACTGCTCCTTGATGCCGAGACGGAGATGCATAACAGTTCATAGGTTCCCGATTGCCACCGCAGTGGCGTCGCAATCGGAGCAATATATTAAGGTTAGTCTAGCTGAGTAAGCACAATTCACAAATACGTCGCCGTAGTAGATGCAACAACAAATAAACCCATGGCTCTGTATGAGACCTTAGAAAACATAGCGCAAAAAGGACACGGACGACACAGAAGTGGACAGGACAGGCGCTAACTTGCAACTTTATTGCCATTGCCATGCCCATAAATGTAGTTTCCCCATTGTCATTCTGTCTTTATTCACCACGTGCTTGTCTCAGTGTGGAGCCTTGTGCACTCCCCTCATCTTTTAGTCGATCTGTTTATCTCCCTTTTTTGCCGCGTTATTTGTTTGGTTCTTAACCTTGACAAGCTTGTAAAGCGCTTTTTGCAGTAAGTTTCAGTACACGATGTCTCTTTTCTTTCAGTGTTCCCCCGGCACCGTGCTTTCATTTTGTTATTTTATCGTAAATTTTTTGCTTATTTTTCACACGCTGTAATCCTGATTGTGCTCTTTGCGCATGCTCATCGCTTGATGGTGGTGATCGGCTCCTATATATTAGACGTGGTGGCTTTTCGAAATATAAAGTTGCAAGTTAGCGCCTGTCCTGTCCACTTCTGTGTCGTCCGTGTCCTTTTTGCGCTATGTTTTCTAAGAACTGTTACCAACTAGCCCAAACCAAGCTACTGTATGAGACTACGCATGCAAAGCTTAAAAGTCAGAAAAATGTCAAAACATTATTTTTTCGTTTCCGTAGAAACGGAGGCTTGAACGCAGCCGAAGCGATCGAACGGCATCAGCTTTCGAATGAACCGCTCCGCGATTATCGCCCCTCCCATACCCTTTGACCCAAAGCTGAGATCAATACTTCCGAGACAGGCGCTCGGCCATTTAAAAGCCGTATATTATCGACCGTGCACGCGTAAAGGCAGGGCCCACGAGCAGTTACCGTCACCGCCTTGCGAAAAACCACCGGAATAGCACGTGGCAACTCCGTGGAAACATCAAGCTATATTTAGCCGAGGCGGCAGCATTATGCAGAGAAAATTTCTTAAAGAAGGAGAAGGCCGCAACGTTCTACCGCATGATTAATCATTATGCAGAGCTCACTCCAGAAAGCCTAGAAACCAAGCACGTGTGAACAAAACTATAGCTACTTGGACGACTTTACCGCCTCGGTTATACCGGTTTTCTGGTGGGGGTTAGAACCTTTCCCCTAGCCTGACGCTCCGCTTCTCTGGGATGTGGTGCTTAGAAAAACTGATCTTTAACCCCAGCCCCGCAGACCAAAATAACGCTAAACACGGCGCTCCTATGGCCGAAGCTGCCGTTGCGCCATTAAAATAAAACGCAATCATGCCATCATCATCTGGGACATCTGCTTTCTTGCAAAACATTGGCATGTTTTCAGTTTTTGCTTTTTCTCTTGTCTAAAACCCTTCATTTTCTACAGCCGCATCTCACGCAGTCTGCCAGGCGTGGCCGCCTTTGTATACGAACGAGGGTGCCAGGTTGAAAAAGAAAGCCGCTCCAACTATAACCCCGGGACCACAGAACAACGGTCCTATATTCTCATTATTCTCAACCTTTTTCAGCTGAACGTGTATGCGGAGGAGATGCATTGGGCTCGTGCAACTACGTATGCCCGAACCCACACGGTTTTGACCCCACCCTGTAGCATATTCTTCTGAGTCATGCGAGGTCTAGCCCCTGCGTGTTCTCTTGAAGTTCATCTCTTGCCCGAGAGTGCGGTCGATGCGTCCACTCTGAGCGAGGAACTTACCGCGCCTTTCCTTTTTTTTTTTTGCAGACCCCTTTTTCTCTCAGTCATATTTAGCAGTTTACTGCGCACTACAACGAACCATCTGTTAAGCGTGTCAGCCGCCACTTGCTCCAGTCCGTTTTGAGAATTATGTGCAGCCTCTTTGAAATTACACGCCCATTTCGTTTCGTGTCTATATTTTTGCCGCATGAGCGCAAATTGCCGCTCGGCGTTCATTCCAATGCGAATCCCTCCATTTTTTTTTTTTTTCTGATGAGCTCGCCGTGCAGAACTTTACGACTTTCAGGCTAAAAGAAAAATTTAGGTTTTTGTCCTCAAGCAGTAGAATTGTTAACAATCTGTCTGCATTATACTATAGCGCGTGGCGTAGTTGGCGGCACTGCCGGCGTAATTAACAGAACAATGTGGACTGCGCGATGCAATTTTTGTTCGCAGCAAAAATCGATTGTGCAACACTTAGCGGCTACGTTGCTCTTTGTTAGGCAGGAAAACACCCATTTATAGCTGAGAGATTTTAATTTTAAACAGAGCAATTTTTTTTTTCCCGTCCCTCGGTTCAAACTCGTGGAGACCAAAAATGACTCCGTGATCACCGTTTAAAAGTGGATTGAGATGTAGCCTAGCCTCAGAGATTCGCAATTAGGGTCTTCACGTCACCGCAACTTGCTTTTTTCTTTTACACTTTTCCTAGCTTATGAAAGCTCCGCTTTCAGTGAAGGTACCTTCTTTGCCATCGGAACGCAGCACCTTATTGCGACACGCTAACTTCAATTCGTCTCGAGTGTCTTTTCTCCCATGACATGAATTACGAGCCACATACAGGCCTCTAACCCGCCGCGGTGGCTCAGCGGTTAGGGCGCTCGACTACTGATCCGGAGTTCCCGGGTTCGAACCCGACCGCGGCGGCTGCGTTTTTATGGAGGAAAAACGCTAAGGCGCCCGTGTGCTGTGCGATGTCAGTGCACGTTAAAGATCCCCAGGTGGTCGAAATTATTCCGGAGCCCTCCACTACGGCACCTCTTTCTTCGTTTCTTCTTTCACTCCCTCCTATTCCCTTCTCTTACGGCGCGGTTCAGGTGTCCAACGATATATGAGGCAGATACTGCGCCATTTCCTTTCCCCAAAAAACCAATTATTATTATTATTATTATTATTATTATTATTATTATTATTATACAGGCCTCTACGCTGGGTTCACGTGCACGTTGTCAAACGTTGTTCACTTGACTCATCGAGGGCCCAGACTTTGGAGCTTCGATGCAACTCCACAACGCCGATCTCCACCGAATAAACCGCTCGCAACGAGTGGCCAAGCATCCACGCCACGCATGCCGCAGAAGCGGCGCGATCGCAGACAACTCACGCGCGCATTATACAGAGCGAGTGAATTTCTCCCACCGCCAGAAGCAGCAGGCACCGCCCTCCTCTCAGCTTGCTGGCGCCGGGCGCAATCTGCGACTCGCCGCACGAGCGCTCCCGGCGCCGCGCAGCGTCTAATCTGCGCGCGGAAGAGCGCTGGTAAACAACGCCCAAAGTTTAAATGTTTAAACGGATAACGGCCGCCAGCAGCGGCCAATAGCCCGACAGCACTGTCGAGGAATCTACTGACTCACGTTTCCGCCCAAAAGTTGAGTATGCGCGGCGCTGATACGTTAACAGGCGCCACACGCGCGGATAACAAGTTATCGAATTGCACTGTGTGTCGATGACGACTGCAATGTGCGCGGCAGAGAAGCCCTCAGCTAAGGCGCGCTTTGAGGTCCACACAAACTTTCCCAACTCCCGAAACTACATTGAATGGATCGAAAAACACGCCCTTGGCGAGTGCACTCGTGTTGGGGCCCTTAAATGGAAAAAGCAACACGTAATTGAAGGGGGGCGCTCTGGAAGCGTGTCTTTCTCACCTCTGAACGGCGTGTAACGACGAATCTTGGGCGGAAACTCAAAGTTTTTGGTGAGAGGAAAGCCACGTTCGGAGAGTTTCAGCTCGGAGTCGGCCGACGTGTTTCCAGGGCAGCCCGGAACGGGGCACAGGGTCTGGCAAGCACTCATGTCGAAACCCTTCGCGTAAGCCGGTGCGAGGGTCTCGCCGTTGCCGAAGCCGAGTACGGCCCACAAGAACATCACCACGGCGAAAAACATGACGGAACTAGGAGGAGCACGCCAAAGGCACGCGACAGTTCTAACTCTGGAGGTCTTCGAACCGCGGGTCCGCGCGCGGGGGCCAGCTTTCACGCCCAAAATTGCAGACGACCGAACGCCGGACGAGCAACGCTGGCGAGCTGACGAGCTGCGCGCCTCCTGTCGTGTACGGAATGAACGGCACCAGCTGCTAGCGGCTGCTAGCGGAAGAATCGCAGACGAAACCGAAAGCGAAACAAAGAAAGTTGTCGCTGGGCGGCGCGCTCAACGTTTCATGAAACCGGAATTTTTTTTTGTTTCAAAGTAAACACAAATTACGTCAAGTGTGTTGCTGTACTTATTCATTTTCTAAACAACGCTTTCAGGTATGGTTACAACGAACGGTTAACACAAAAAGAAACGCACGCAGCGCTGTGCACATTTTGTTTTTAAGCTATGGCGGCACATTTGAACTATTTTTATCGCGCGCAATGCACCCCATCACTCCTCGCGCACATTTATCCAGATCTTTACAACCCAAACTGCAAACACTGTGGCCAACGTGCTACCTACGATCACATCCTGTGGGACTGCAAAATAGAGCCACCTCCGGGTGATCTAGTTACAGCTCCTTCTCTCGAGCGGTGGGAGACCGTGCTGGCTAGCTCTGACCCCAGAACGCAAGTTTTGGCGGTGGAGTGGGCTGACAAAGTCGTCGAGGGCTATGTGCTCTCGACCACTTAACGCGACCTCTTGCCAAGCTCTTCCCGGCGAATAAAATGTTTTACAATCAAGATCCCGAAATCTCTAATACAGGTTCCTACTCTCGAGCAGTGGGAGGCCGTGTTGGTCAGCTCAGACTTGGGAGTTCAAACCCGGGTCATTGAATGGGCTACCCAGGTCGCTGTCAGCCGTGGACTGATAGCCACCTAGCACGGATCGTCTGCATTCTGCCTTTTCTGACGAATTAAATGTTTTCCAATCCAATCCACGTTTTAAACACTTTGAACCCCGAAAAAAAAAATTACGGCCTCGGCCATGTCGCATAATACGACCAACGCATAATAGGATACGGCGTAAAGTTTATTCAGCAGAATTTCAAAATTCACCCCAGGTGACCGACAGCGAAATTGGACGGCAGAACACAACGGTTCTGCAGCTGAATCGTCGACCTTTCTGAATTTCCCGCCTCCAAGAGACTCCAAGCCCCGTGTTCGCTGCTCGTGAAACCTAAGGCGTGGCGTCGCTTCAACCAATATAGTGAAGGGTTGCACAACCATTGTATTATGACGACCCTCCCGGAATAACAGGTCCCGTTGGGTGACCTGTCTTGCCAGTAGTAAGCAAAATAGGCTTAAAATTTGGTCCAGCAAAGCATCAGTATGAAACCATGCCTTTCCAATATTGGGCCAATTACCTGTGCTGCTTAAGTAGTGCCATTTGCGAAACTGCCTGCTAAAAGAGGAAAAATAACTTCTACCTGCGGCAATTAATAACTGTGGTCACTGACTAATAATGATGATATAATAAATGTTTCAGCGAACACTTTCGGAAATTCCTCAGAATAGAAGGTTTAAAATAGAAAAGTATTTTCCAGAACTAACTGCCAGCCACGCGGCGGACGTCACTGTAGAAATCATCCAAATAAGGAAGCTTTTACGTAAAGTTCAGCAATTTTTAAATAAACTGATCTGCTGTTTTGTGCCGGTAGGGGAGTTTGAAGCCATTGACAAGACGATGCCAGATGTTTTAAGACGACAAACCACAGCACGCTCCCCGCGCGATAGCTTTGGCTAACGCGTCCAGCAGCTCCTTTGGTAAATTTACTCGTATGCACGTCTACGAGCGCACATTGTCAACAGGCTCCTTAAAAAAACGTGAAAATTGCATGCGAATGAACTTATAAGATATGCAAACCCCTTAAGCGGCAAAAAGAAAAAGAAAGTATATCCCAAATTGTTCAAGTAGACCTGGCCGCGCGTTCCGCTGCTTTAGCAATTGCGAAAGTTTCATGCAGACGACGTAATGAGCGGGAAAATTGCCTAGTTGATGCAGGCTACTGTTTTTAGCTTTAGGGCAAGTCCAGCCATGGTCAGACGGACCTTGAACGGCGTCAGCGAGCTGCGTCGGCTCACCTCTGCAGAATAAAGTTATATTGTGCTCTAGAATATGTACTTTAACGGAGCTGCGGGGAGTGTTGACGCCATCTTTCGAGAAGTTGAGAACAACGCGAAAACAGCGACACGGAGCAATGGCGCTGTGCACCTTGTGGAGCTAGTGCTCCTGTAATATAGGAACACTTCAGCTATGTGCTGGAAGTAACCCGTGCTCCCTCGGCCAACGAACCACAGCTAACACCTAAAATATACCTGCTCGGTTCGCAGACCACGGCCGTCGGCTGCAGCCTTTAAAGATGCAGGGACCACGTGTAGTAGCATACACGGTAGTCTTACATTTGAACGTGAAGAAACGAACAAACCGGCGGTGCAGGAAAAAACTTCAGAAGTGCAGATACGCAGGCCATAGGAGGCCTTCCATTAATGGCCGTCAAGCTCAGACTTAGAAAAAATGCAGTTTATGATCAGTTCAGTTTAATGACAGCTTTGGTTGCTTAACTTACGTGGTCTCCGAAATAAAGTATCCAGTCATTTGTGGTGATGCCAACCCAAGATGAAAGAAAAGAAATTTCGTCTCGCGACAATGTGGCGAAGGATACTCAGCGTCACTGCGGAGGCGCAGGGACCGGGGTGCCCAAAGAAAGTCTCTCACTCCCCTTTAAAATGGCGCCTTTGAGCTGTACACTTTAGGCGGCACAGTTGCCGTGCCTTTCATTTCTAAGGCGCCTCTCCTTGAAATGAAGTAGACTAACGTTAAGACGAATTATCGAATAAGTTGAACAGTGTGAGCTACGGGAACCCAAGTTGAAGTTTGGTCGCACGACGGCAGCTCGGCATTGCCCCATTGGCGACAAACCGCGATACGACGGGAAGCTGCCGGATCAGACGCTCTGCTATAGCTTCAAGTGTTAAGGCAGCTCTGGGGCTACAGCAGTGGGCTTCGACTACAATGCTCACGGCCTTAAGGCGTGTTCACATTGACGAGTCGCAAACGTCGCGCGACCGATTTCGGTCAGTTAGTTACGGTTTCCGAAGTACTATAGGAAGGCAGGGAGGGAAAGTAACAAATCGATTTAAACCTGTCGCGCGACCTCCGCGACTCGCCAGTGTGAACCCGCCTTTGGGTGTATCCAATGCCACAGACGAGCTCATAGAAGCTGCGCTCACTGCACAGTCGCGTCGGTTAACGACCACGAAGACGGGTAGATATATATTCTCAGGCAGTTGGGATTCTCTCCCATGCAGACGAAGGAACTTGAGTTGGGAATTCCTGCAGAAGTTAGGCAGAAAATGCCATGGAATATGCGCCTTTCTTTTCATGAGGAATGCGGGAAAGACAGGGTGGAAATGTTGCATCGGAAGTATACGTACGCAGGACGGCACGATGCCGCGTACATACTGATGCGGCAGAGTATACGCTGGACAAACAGTCAAGGTGGCGGTGGTCGCAAAGGAAGGTGCCCGCAAGTAGCTGCACACTCAGAAAAGGTGCGGTAACGACGGCGAAGGAGGCGGCCATCGCACTAGTGCTTGCACAAAAATACGTAACAGTGGTCATCAGCGACCCTAAGGAAGCGATGCGCAATTTTGATTTAGGTAGAGTATCGCCAACGGCTGCACGCATACTGTCGAACGGTAAAATTGAGAATTCGATCGTTTTGATTTGGGCGCCTGCATGTGTACCAAACCATTCAGGGTAATGCTGGAGCTCATGAGCTCGCCCGATGGCAGACTTCCCGGCCGGTCTCCGCGACTACCTCTGAGGATGGATACAGTTCAGAAAACGAGCGGCTATATTCTTTTCGATATTGCACAGTTCTACAGACATAGCATACGGGGATATCCAGAGCCACACAGGAAGCTCAGCAAGAACGAGGAAGCAGCATGGAGGCAGTTGCAGGTGGGCACCTTTCCGAACCCAGCCACACTGAGAAGGTTCCTGCCGGGCTTAAACGAAGGCAAATATACGGCCTGTGGAGAACGGTCGACCCTAGCCCATATAATGCGGCTATGCACCCAATCCACCAGTTTAGTGGACAGTAAGGACTCGTGGGGAGGTTCCAGGACCTAGAAGAGCAGAAGACCGTCATCGGACAAGACTTCGAAGCCGCCATGTCCCAAGGGATCTCAGCCGTCTGACAAGGACAGGAGGGCAAGTCCGTCATCCTGATAGTTGATCTGAACTCAATAGCTTTTCTATGTTATAAGTACTGTTGTATCGTGGACTGTCATCTCAGGCCACGGAATACTAACGAACGAAATGCGACGACTGCAGTAATTACTGCTCGCATTCGCTGTCTTCTAGATACCTGCAGCGTTTGTTGTAAATGTCTTGTTACGATTACGTGGCGAGAACATCGCGTTTTCATACCCCATATTTTATCAAGCGAAGCCGTCGCTACTACAGCTTTCTCCTATTTCTCAGTAAACAATTGATCGCGTGGGGTGACGTTCGTTTTGAAGGGACAACACAGCGCAGCGGGGACAGCGGATGAGGGACAGATTGCAGCGTTACACTTTGTCCTTCATCGACTGTCCCCGTTCGCTCTATGTTAATTGTCCTTTGAAAATGAGGTTCAATAAGTGTTGCGCTGTTATTACTGCATACGTTAATAAAGGCTACGCCCCATGCAGTTTACATGTCGCGAACGCTGTTCAATCGCATCGAAAAACAGCGGCTTGAAATTGTCTTTTTGTTCGGCTGCTTTGTTTTTCGGCTTTGTTAATTCGGTATTAACCTGCAATATCAGCACAAATTACACGGCTCTTTCACAATTGTTACTTTCTGATGTCGCATGGACAATACAACAACGCACCCACTGCTGTACGGCATCACTCCAACAAAACGCCACATTCGCGCCAAGTGCAAAATATTCGCAAAGAAACGAAGTGCAAGCATCGCGTAAGAATTAACACAGATAAATGAGAGGAGTAGCACACCTGGTTTCGCCGAACTTCATCTGTTCACCTGACTCACAATCGAGCAAGTAGTCTATGCTGCCTCAGTGCCCGGAGCACGCATGTCCCAAACTTTACCAAGCTTTTCAACTGACAAGCATGTGCTGGGCCGAGCAGAAACATTTTTTCCCTCAGCTCCGTGTATTTCTCCGAGTGTACGCAAATTCGCTTTCTATTACAAAAAAAGCACACACACACACACACACACACACACACACACACACACACACACACACACACACACACACACATATATATATATATATATATATATATATATATATATATATATATATACACACACACAACACACACATACAGCAACAAGCTAAGATCAACGACAGCGTGCTATGCATATTTTAGGCGTATAATTAAATAGCGGATTTACCTCGAGGCACACGTCGAAGACTTGAGAAAAGCACTTCGCGATCAAACGTGCCTCGTCCTCGTCGTCAATCGATTGCTCAACAACGTAGACGTGGTTATGACTTTCTCCCCTTTAATTTAGTTCGCTTTGCGTAACTGCGCATCAATTTGACCGATCTTCTTGAAGCCGTAGTGGAGATGATACACTGTGACGTGCCAGCGCGAGCCCGCACACGTGCAAGAAAGCACGCGAAAATATTGCAGTGAAAGCAGCAGTCAATGTCCCAGTTCCTACTTTTCATTCGCAGATGGCTCTGCACATCAAGAGCAATTACAATAGGTATGAGGTGGTAAGAGGGATCTGGAAAGGGGTGATAGTCCCTAGCCTGACCTTCGGTAATGCTGTCCTGTGTATGAGGCCAGATGTTCAAGCAAGGCTGGAAATTAACCAACGGGGAGTAGGGAGGTTAGCTTTGGGAGCACATGGCAACACACCAAATCAGGGGGTACAGGGTGATATGGGATGGGCGTCTTTCGAGAGCAGAGAGGCTAGCAGTAAGATAGCATTTGAGGAACGATTGAGAAAGATGCAGGAAAAGCAGTGGGCTAGGAAAGTTTTCAGATACCTGTTTATAAAGAATGTTGACACTAAATGGAGAAAGCGAACTAGAAAATTGACAAGCAAATATCTGGACAGCAGTAAGGGGGCAAATCAGCAATTATCGGTTAAGAAAAAGGTTAAAGAAACAGAGAGAGCTCTGTGGAAAACAGGGATGCTGACGAAATCGGCACTGGGAACATACCGGACCATTAAACAGGAAATTGTCAAAGAAAATATCTATGATAATTGTAGGGGAAGCTCTTTGTTGTTTGAGGCCAGGACTAGAGTTTTGCGGACTAAGACGTATAGAGTCAGGTACCGGGAGATAGACACTTTGTGCATTGCGTGCGGAGAGGAGGAGGAAACGGCCGAACACTTGATACTTTTCTGTAAAGGGCTTCACCCTACAATGGAAAGCAGCGGGGCTGACTTACCCAAGGCAATGGGGTTTAGGGATAGTGAAAGGAAAGTGGATTTTAAGAGGTTAGAAGTAACCAAGCGAAGGTTATCTGATTGGTGGCTAAAAGCAAAACAGGAGTAAAATTTCACAAGACATGGCTAGGTGGCTTGAGCCACAATGGGTTCAACCGTATCCATCTAGAGTTCCTGTATATACAGGAACACTATATCCATCCATCCAGCAGCGCCACTCAGCGATGCCTCTGCGCGGCACTGTCGTGGAAATAAAAAATATGACCTTCATTTGATTTGAAAAATTTGACCTTCAAAAAGCATTTGATAAGATTAATCATCAACTTCTGCAACATAAAATAATTTTGGTTACAGGGGGCCCTACCAGTCATTCTTTTGCAGTTATTTCAAAGATCGACAACAGTGTGTAAAAAAAAAATTGGCTGTGGTTTAGCTCTGGTTAACCCTAGTTGAATTGCGAAAGCTTCGTTTCCTTGGCACGTCGTCTACGCTGCGTCTCATTCCGACGCTCTCGAGAATGCAAAGTGGTCTCTTTCGCAGTTGAAGAGTCACTACGGGACGTGGCACTTCTAGCCACGTCTTCGTTACGCTTCTTGAGTCTTGCGGCGCGTTCTTCTGGCGTCTCTTGAGCGCGGTGTCTCTTCCTCGCTTCGTTCTGTCGCTGTTGCGTCTCTTTCGCACTCCCCATAACGACTACAAATGCACGCCGTTTAGCTAAACGTTGTTCCCGCTCTTCATCCGTTTCTTCCGCACGCCGCTGCTTCACCTTATACACATCATCCGACATACCGTGGAGGATTCACTGGGACAACTGCGACGAGCCGAGTTGGGGGGCCGCTTTTCCACAGCTGGCATGACGTCATGTAAAGCGAGCGCCTCCCCCACGGCAGCAGTGCGTGGAGGATTCGCTGGGACGATCGCGACAAGCCGAGTTGGGGGGGGCCGCTTTTCCACAGCTGGCATGACGTCACGTACAGCGAGCGCCCCTCGCGGCAGCGGAGCGCAGCTGCAGCATGGAGGATTCGCTGGGCCGACCGCGACGAGCCTAGTTGGGGCCCCGCTTTTCCACAGCTGGTATGACGTCACACATAGGTAACGCTAAAGGTCAATGGTGGATTCTCCGGGACGACGGCCAAGAGCGGAAACCTCAAACAGTATTGCTTTCGCAATAATAGGTGACGGTTACAGTACATTTTTGGATATTAAATCAGGAGTACCTCAAGGATCGGTTCCAGGACCCCTCTTATTCAATATTTACATTAATGAAATTGCCAGTTTACCCCTGCAATCCAAGCTGTATTTATATGCAGATGGCACGGCCCTTGTACTAGAATGTGTTATAACGAACTTGGAGGTATACTTCAAACAGATATACAGCGCGTGCTCTCGTGGTTTTCAAGCAATGCAATAGTTGTCAACAAAGCCAAAACAAACCTTATATATTTCTGCAATAATCATAAAGTCAGAACAAATACCAAGACAATTTACTTACATAACTCACGTTCCGAGAATTGTTCATGTATCCCAGTACAACTAATAGACAGCGCCAAATATTTAGGAATGACATTCGACAGCACACTATCTTGGAATATTCATACCGCGGAAGTTTCAAAGAAACTAAGAATGGTATGTGCACATTTCTACTCTCTGAGGTCGTTATGTGACGCACCTATACGAAAAATGGTGTATAAGAGCTTAGGCGAATCTGTACCAAGATATGGTCGTAATATATATGGTTCCGCATCCACATACAGATTAACTGTAATAAAGTGTTTTAAAAAATTGCATGCAGCCTGTCATATGGTAGTTTCATAGTGAACATGTATTATTTAACATGAATCGTTTTAATATGTTATTCATAAAAAACAGTATTTATTTGATATTTTATACAAACATTATTTCTCATGTTCCTTCAAGGTAGAAAATATGAAATCACGACCCTTACGGCAGAGAAATTTAGTATTCCACGTGTGTACACTAATTATGAAAAGAAAACCGGCGCACTTTATGTACCTTCATGTTTCAACAAATTTGAAACAGACCACACCTTCAACCCTCCTCGAAAAATTAAGGCATTTATAAGGTCATTTGTGCAGTCAAATGAATGACACCATGTGCTTTTCGTATGCTGCCCCTTATTAGACAATTTATTTGGAACAATGCTCTTTATATGTAGTGCTCAAAAGATAATTCAGTTGCAAAAATGCCCTGTCTGAGTTTTTTTGTATGCGTGTTGAGGAAAATACAATCTTGTTCATTTACTATGCCAGTATTAATACCTTGCTTTGTGCCTCGCTACTTTGCTACATGCATTTTATTTCTTTTGAACATTTATTTGCTTTGTTACATTGAGACATACATGTGTATTTATTTCTTTTGAACATTTATGTGCTTTCAATATTGTTTTTTTTTCTGCAAAGCTTTGTCCTGATGCAGTTATGCTGTACTGCCCAGCCATGCTCACAAGCATCAATGCTTAAGCGGGCTGGTTACTATCATGTACAATTGCCTTTAAATAAAATATAAAACACTTACACACAACAAAATGCACCCCCACAAAAAAAAAGGTACCTTATATGCACCTTCGCGAAAGAGTGCAAACAAGCTGTCTTGGGGGGGGGGCACACTTTTTTGAGGTGGCTTTTTGTTCGTGCAGAAATGGCAGGGCACCATCGCTTCCGCCTGCACGCGTCGCAGAGAAGCCAGATCTCAGCATCGCGTGCGTCACATGCTACGCGTTGGCGGCGAGCGCACCCGATGTCAATTAGTGCTTAAAAAGTTGGGAGCTGAATTTTCTACTGAGGCGGCGTCGCAACACGCGCTATCACAGCACAGAGATGACCAGATATCGGCGCCACGCGTACATTCCTTTTGGCGGACGGAAAGACTCATAGTGCAGTTATGAATGGCGACAGCCATTCTGGATTAGCAATGGCAGCAGCAAGTCTCGCCTGCCGGCAGCCAACACTTATGCTTCTACTGGGTGGCTCCGAGCAACCCTATGGTGATCGCTCCCAGGCTTGCTGTCAAGGACCACGCGGAATAGACCCAGGTGTCAGCAGGTTCCAATTGGCAAGCTTCGCCCGGTCAGAGTATGGGACCCGAAAGAGCGGAGGCCGGAAAGATGAGCAAGTGGACGTTGTCTTCCCCAATCGCCGTGAATATGTCGGGAAACACAAGAGCCTCGTTTCCGGTGGCTCGTCGGCGTTGGGAGCATCGCAGCTGGCTGGCGGTCATCGTCCGAAATCTTTACAAGCATTTATGGTAGCACTTCTGAAACGACGGTATTCATGGAACAAAAAAAGACAAAAGTTCAGGCTTTACTAAGTCTGGCTGTATATATCTAGTACAGTGCGGAAAAATTTGCCATATTGATGCAGCATGCCATGCAATGTTTTTAAACAGCCAAGGAAACACCAGCATACTAGTCTGTTGTACCCATGGCAGCTTGAATGAAAGCACAGGACCAGATAGCACTTATGTGATGCACTTTAATAATTTGCTAATGAGATTACAATACAGTGAATGAAATGAACGAGAAACTAGCTAGGAGACTAAAAGTAAGTGGATGAGTGTACAGAAACATAAAATGCAGCACGCTCTTATCTTACAGGCCTGGACAAAAAGATGATATGACATGGTAATAAGATAAATCAGCTCTTTTTAATAAAGAACCTTTATCTTTTTCTCAAAGTTATGAACACATTATCAGACTGACTGCAAGATTACATCAACTGCAGTACGAAATCCTGCTTTGCTACCATTTAACAGCAATGCGAGGGTATGCATTGAAAAAAAAAAATGCACAATTAGTATGGTGCAGCAAAATTTTTACTGACAATTCAAAAGGTGAGACAGAAATTCACCTCCTGTTAGTGTGCCTATTACTGCCATACCCCTTGTTGCATTTTTCCTGCACAAATATACCCCGTCTGCTATTTCAACCAAAAGTTGCCAATCTACACAAGAGCTCTATGTGTGCATTTCTTTTCACTTCTAAACTTTCTGTGCAAAACCTTGACTACACACTAGTTTTAACTGCCATCCAGCAAACAGAGTTTACTCCAAAGGTGCCCCATGTTACAGAGCATTACCATGGAGTTCTCAATAGTAAGAACCAGCTGCAAGTGCGATCGGTAACACCTGTGAAATGGGTCAAGCGACAAGATTGCAGTTGGAAGCCAAGTACATCTCATGCAGACTGGCCTGGCTCTGCACAGCATTATTTCGTAGTATAAACAAAAGTGCAAAAGCTGATCATGTACTTCAAATTAGCAAAAACAAAATATGACATGAGTGCTTGAATGCTGCCTCTTGCCGTCCTGTTCAGTGGTAGCTGGAAAGCTACTAACTCCAATTGATATTCATGGCAGTTAAAACAAAGGGATAATTTTTGCATCATAGTATCATTCATGCTTATCTGCAAACTAGCAAATGAAAGCATTTTGCTGAACCAAAGAAAAAAAGAACCCTTTTCAGCCAGCAAGTTGCCAACACTGCACGTCAGCGTGAAATGTTAAGAGGTGGCTAAGAAAGAAACATGTAATGCAGCACTATGTCTGAAGCTTGCAGCAAGCATTCACTGGCGCAAATTGTACTCTAGGTTGCATGCATTCACAAGCCTTGTAGAAACATCCCACGGCATGAAGCAATGGTGGTCCTAGTGGCAAGTAGACGGGGCTTTTGCTCGCCTGAGGTTGTAGCCACTCTTGTCATTCTGCAAAAGATTACCATATGATGCTGTGCAAAGAAGTGAAGAGTGCGGAACCTAGCACAAACCAAAGACAAGAACCTGAGCCAATGCACTACACTGGACCCCCAGCAAAGCAGAAAAGTGGGAACAACCAGCAATAAATTTCCCCATGTGTGCAAAGTGCACTATACAGGGTTTGCCCGAAAATTATTGGGACACATTTTTGCTCGTGAAGGGAACAGAGTGCAGGCTGGCTTCCCTAGGCAGGGAAGTTGGTCGGGGATTCTGGGTAGACACAACCCGGCTCAGTTGCCTCTGAGCCATTGCAGAGTGTGCATCATACCCAGAGTGAGCAGCTGTTTTGCTGTGTCATCAGGAATCACAATGCAGCGTGTGATGAAACAGCAGCACGTAATAAAGACAAGCGTAGCAGGGGGTGGCAGAAATTTACATGGGCGGATGAGTTTAAGAAGCTTGCAAGGATAAGGCAGCTGCAAGTGACTCAGGACCTGGTTAACTGCAAGAGATATGGGAGAGGCTTTTGTCATTCAGTGGGTGCAGTCAGGATTATGATGATGAAGTGACCAAGTTTCACATGAAACAACAAATCCTGTGCTGAGACTCACTTTACCCATGAAGCCAAAGGGAAGGATGCTATGTCAAAAACATGAGTTTTTGAATTGCACAAGAAATTTAAAGAAGGAAGGGAAGTGCGTCGATGATGAGCAATATGAAGGATGTCTGTCAACAAGCTGAAATGAGGGAAAAGTGGCAAAAGTAAAATAACTTTTGAACTCTGATCAATGCGCGAAAATGGAAATAAATGCGAAAAAGTTTAACGTACACTTTGCAGCAATACAGCGGGTGTCAGACGATGTTTTGCAGCTGAGGAAAGCGCGCCATATTGGTTCCAAAGAAGGGTTTGTCTACACAACAGAAGGAAATCGGTGTGTCATCTTGTCAGGAAATGTTGGAACGTATGGCGCTTCAGCCTGATTTTTTGGTCACAAAGCAATTATGGCTATGAAGGGCGCTTAAGTGGAGGGCTCTGGATAATTTCGATCACCCAGGCCTCTTTAATGTGCACTGACATCGCACAGCACCAAGGTATCTAGCATTTCGTCCACATCGAAATGTGATCACCACAGTCGGGCTCTGGTCACTGTGAGGTGAAAAGACAAAGCACAGAATGGCACACCAGTGGCTCTCCTCGCCCAAAATAAGGCCCGCATGAGCAAATTAAAAGTAAAATCCATGCTCAGTGTCTTCTCTGACTAAAGGAATGATCAATTTTATGTGGAAGTGCTCAAGCAGTTGAGGTTAAGGGCACACTGTGTCAAAGGTAGATGGCAGATAACTGGATCTTATCATGACAATACACCACACCACATGTTACTATGCATAGTTCATGGCACAGCACAGCATAGCAACGCTGCCCCAGCCTCGCGACAGTCCATACCTGGCCCCACCCAACATCTTTCGCTTTCCTCGGATAGAACAACCATGAGCTGATGGAAAGAGTGCGAGCAGCTTTGATGCAGTGCTTGGAAGTGGATGCGGTTGCACACTTCCAGGAGGCATACATGCATGGCAGAAACACTAGCAACAATTTGTTGATGCAGATGCATGTTATTTTGAGGAATTTCAAGCCATATTACGTGTACCTGCAATAAATATTTTTTACGAATGTAGTCTCGTTACTTCTTGGACGCACTGATATGCTGCGCACACAGAATACAAGGCTCTTACAAACTTAAGGCATAGGCAACTCCTTCATTCACTACTGTGAAGAGCTTGCTTAGCAGTAAATGTAATGTTAGTCAAAGTTATCTTCATGCCTTCAGCAAAGCAATTTCAGAATACAGTAGCTGACGGGCAATTCAGACTTGTAGGATATTTCGGACCTTGATGACGCACCGCCAGTCACCCCATAGAAGCACATACATATTCGCGATGGATATTTCGGACTTAAAAGTCCGAAAGTTCGATTTTTCAGAATAATTTCAGTCGCCTGCGGGCCAAAATCGGCCATCTTATCTGATTTTCGCTGGCGCAAAAGGCGCCATCTTGGATTGCGGTGGATTTACGCTTCAGTTGGATTGGTTGACATACTTTCGGCACCTCATTTTCGCCAGTAGAGGTCCCTGCGATCTCTGCACTTCGAGGTGGCAGCTGGATTGTCATAGCTGTCAACTTGCTTTTGTCGCCGATGTTGCCGCGGGCAGTTATCGCTTGTCCCATACGTCGAAAATTGGTTGTTGGGGGAAGGAAATTGTGCAGGAGCTATCTCACATCTCGGCGGGAAGGGATAAAGGAGGGACTGAGAGAAAAAAGGAAGAAAGAGGTGCCGTAATGGAGGGCTCTGGAAAAATTTCGACCACCTGGGGATCTTTAACATGCACTGACATCGCACAGCACACGTTTGCGTTTCGCCTTCATCGAAACGTGGCCACCGCGGTCGGGTTCCAACCTGAGTACTCCAGATCAGTAGCCAAGCGCCCTAAACACTGAGCCACCGCGGCAGGTCTCATACATTCGCTATTCGCTGTTTCGTCACTTGGGTTTCTCTGACCGTGTCGACTGAGTGGCGCTCAGTCTTCACGAAGTTACATCCGTTCGCCGTTTTGTAATTGCGTCCAGCGGTTCCACCGCATTGAGCGAAGGGTGCCTTATCTTTGCGTGTGTTTGACGAGCGGTGTGGTGCACACTCGGGTTGTGGACAACATGGCCCCGCCGGGTCCGTCAAAGAAGCGTGGAAAGTATTCGAACTAAATGCGGTGACCTTGCTGCCTAGCGTGTACAGTGAAAGCACAACTTTGGCGTAAATACAGGCGAAAATCGTCACCAGCAAGAGAAATTTTCTGCGAGAGAAAATCAGTGACATTTTTAAGCCGATTTCATCTCAATAAAGTGATTTTTTTGTACTTCACGGATTTTTTGGACAGTTCAATTATTCGGACCATTTTTTGGGTCCCTTCGAGTCCGAAAAATCGGTCGGCGACTGTACTTGCATTAACGTATGCCTCCCATATGTTAATGCAGTAGGACACTATGTCTAAACAGTTGTTCCTTGAAATCCGAATGAATGTGGTTTTACTAGCCATCATGTTATTTTCAGCTGCCTGTCGTGTCAGTTCATGTACTATTTCATTTTGTTACTCATTTTGCTTGACCACAGTGCAGGTTGCATACTCTTGTGTTGTGTAATGATAATAATATTAATTGGTTTTTGGGGAAAGGAAATGGCGCAGTATCTGTCTCATATATCTTTGGACACCTGAACCGCGCCCTAAGGGAAGTGTAAAGGAGGGAGTGAAAGAAGAAAGGAAGAGAGAGGTGCCGTAGTGGAGGGCTCCGGAATAATTTCGACCACCTGGGGATCTTTAACGTGCACTGACATCGCACAGCACACGGGCGCCTTAGCGTTTTTATGGCCGCTGCGGTCAGGTAGTACTAAAATTTATAGGTTCAAGCCATGTTATCTATACCTTTCTCTGTTATCCCCTTTTTCTGAGTATTTTTTTCTTACTGAAAAAACATTCGATTTCATATCCGAAGCAGTTTCTCTTCATATTTGTATTCAATTAGAAATTTTAAATATTCGCACCCCTCTAATTTTCAGTACTGTAATAACCTCTGATCACACATTCTGATTTCAGCAGTTCTACTCGAATTGGTATCTGGATAGCATGAGGAATCTTTTGAATCTCATGCTACGATATCTTCTAAGAACTTCTGTATAGGGCTTATTTCCAGTAACGTTCTACCGTTTCAAAAGGCCATGAATTGCAAAAGGGCTAACAAATTAGCTGCATATGCATTTTTCCATGAATAATGCTTCCTCGACCAATGACACGGCAGACTACGAGAGAATAATTAGGTGCAGAGTTAGCACCGCCTATGCCCACGCAGATGTGCACGTGGTCTCCGCACACACTGGCCTCAAGCGAGGACACCACGCTGGCTTCTGAAGCTTCCTTCAGGCAGGGATTACGTGCAGCGCGGACAAAGTACTGCGAGGCAGGAGTGTGCACAGACAGGTCATGCATACTTGCTCTGGCTAGACAAAGCCAGCCCTGCTCTGAACTGTACCCGATTGTAAGTCGACCAATTTTTTTTGAAAATCCAAAGTTGGGGGTTGACTTACAATCAAAACCAGTGCATGGCACCATCAGTAAAAGGGAGACAAACTAGATATCAAGATGCTACGGCATGGTTGAAATTTTATGTTTGGTCTATGGCTATACCCAGTAGCATTAAGGATGAAGTTAGCGCAAAACTTAGACAGACACCGAGAAGAAACACACCAGACGACAGACGAGCGCTCGTCTGTCTAAGTCTCTGTCTCTGTCTAAGTTTTGCGCTAACTTCATCCTTATCATGCAAAGCCAACTTGCCCGACAACACGCTCTTCTGACCAGTAGCATTAGATTCACCCAGTACTAGAAGATTTTTAAATTTTATTTTTAACTTTTAACTGCACACTCAGCACTTAAGGTAGTGTCGATAGTTGATAGAAGAGCCGCTATTACAATCGCGGTTGCGCCGCCATCTGGAATAGCAGTGCCTGATCATTAGTGGTCTCGGTCCGGTAAGCGTTCGGCACTCGTTTATGGCTACATTCAAGATGGCAGTAATTCTTTGCACTGAAGAAACGAACAGTTTTGCTCAGGGCCACAAGTTCGACGCTTTGGAACAGTGATACAGGTGCGGCGGCTGTAGTGATGCCAAATTTTTGGCTGTTCCATGTGATGTCGCAGTGTGGTTGCTTCGAAGTATGGGATTTCAAGGGACGACAACATGTGTGGTTTTTTGCAAAGTGGGGGATTTCGCTGGACGACGTTAAAATAATGTGCTGTAGGACCGCAGCAACGATGATGAGGGATGCACTAGTGAGGACGATGATGCCCTACAGACTCAGTGCCACGTTTCTGCCACAACGTTGGCAATGCCAACGCATAGAGCGCACATCTGTCGCCACCGCTAACCACCCCCACATAGGTTAAAGCGCAACTAAGGTGTTCACTGTCCAAGGGGACCAGTTATGTGCCTTTCCTTTGCTCTCTAAGCTCCCGCACTTCATCCGTTCGGCTGAAGGTCACTAAAGGTCAAAGCGATGGAGCCGAAAGTTGGTTTTGAGGAAACAAAATGGCACAGTAACTGTCTCACATATTTCGGTGGACACTTGGACACTCGAACGAAGGAGAGAGAGAAACATGTCACTTGGTTGTGACACCACACTCCGGCTGTTGCAAGGCTGTTTTCTTGGAGCCGAGTTTGCTCACTCCTGCTAGGCCAGTAAAGCTTCAGCTTTAATAACAGCACCTTCATTTAAATACCAGGTGTTGATGACATACTGATGGCCAAATCAGATCTTTTACGCTGAGTGTGGCGCACCATCTACTGTGGCCTCATGCAAAGCAAGCCAGGCTTACTGGTACCTGGTAGGAAACTTGTTACCAGACCGTTGGTGCACAGTGTGTTGCGAGCAGAGTCGTAGTAAATGTGTTAGACGCTTTTCACAAAATGGAGCAGCTGTATTTGAGGAGCACAGTCAAAAGCCCCAAATGATTTCGACCCACATGTGTCTTGCCTAATTTGCAGCGATACAAATGCCAAGGCTGAAATGCTTACTGGCAGCATGGTTCCCATCAGAAAGCTCAGAACACTAAAAGTGCTGGTGCATTTATTATGCAAGAGTTAAGCAATTGCTCTGACATCCAAAATAGCACATGCATTCATTATGTAAATAAATATGGTATGCACACAAGAAATAGCTATATTCAAGCTTACCTCCTTGTCTTTAGAAATGGTAGTGTGGAGAGCTGTAATAAAGGGTGAACCAAAGGTTACAAAGCATACCTAACACACCGAAGAGACACTTTTTAAAGACGGTAAGGAACTGGCTCACTAATTATCAATACGTACTACATGCAGCACTGTTTAATTGAAAATTCAGGTTTACAGTCAGTTCTCACCAAGCCCTTTCACAGATTGCAAATTAACACGCATATGTATGGATATGTGCGTAGAGCATGATGAAACATCAATATATTGCTGCGTTCTTGAAGTGCACAACTAAATTGACATCAGTAAATTGTGGATGTCATACCTTAAAAATGCTGGGAGCGGAGAGATTACTGAACTAGCTGGATAAGTAATGATAATGTTGCACCAGAGCACGTTGGAGGCTATACTACTAATCTATCTTTTGCTGTTGGTGCCAAGAGGTCATACACATGCAAAAAAGGCCTAGTGGATGATGATACACTTAATTAAGATGTGATTAACGGAAAAACCCAGTGATCAGCATCGCACTCTAATCAGGCATTTTGAGCTCTGCATAATTCAAGCAAATTTTTGGTCTCCTTTAAACAGAAAGTAAACTGCTCAAATGTTAAAAACAAAGTTGATAATCCCAAATGGGGATGTCACTTCAATACTATTTCCTACTGACCATTTTGTTCAAGCACAGCTGGCCGTGCCCAAAACGGTGCACAGAATGAAAAAAACATTGTGAAACCTGAGGGAAACTGCCAAGCACTCTTTCGACATTAAAAGGCAATAGTGCAGCCCAACAATTTGTTCATGTGCCACTGGTCACAGCTGCACTTTGAGGTGCCTTCTGACAAGTGAGCGAGAAGAGCCACAGTTCAATAGCTGCTGTTGCATTAAAGCAGCCAAAGGTTTCAACGGTACCCTTGCATTGGTGCACTTGACATCCCCCTCAATACTGAAGCTATTAACGCCAAGTGAACAAACGCAGTGTAATCATACCAGAGTGGCACTGTGACTTTTCTTCCTGTCTCAAGGGCATGCTACAATATGTAGCAAATGATTGCCAAAATGTTGCAGCCCTTCTTCAATCGCAATGCAACCAGTTGCAGGACAACCTACGTATAAATGTCCATTTAAATGGCATGGCAGTATACACGGGCTTTTTAGGTACCCAAGAATTATGTCTTGTTGAGCTGCAACATTGCTATCTCAATGCGATGAAAGGATGAGGCTCTCAAATGAAAGTTGAACTGTGTATGTGCATACGTACATGCACATACATGCACAACCCCAGAAGGAACAAGAAAGGCTGATCACGCAGATGTAATATACTGTATATTGCCACAATAAGTTGACCTGTTTTCCAAACATATCAAAAATTGTGTGGGGGGGGGGGTCACCCTAAACGCAGATGCAACCTAATTTCGGGGTCAGTTTCGGGCTGGTTTTATGGGGTTTAATATCTCAAAGCAATTCAGGCTATCAGGAACGCCATAGGTTTATGGGGGTTTAACGTCCCTAAGCGACTCAGGCTATGAGGGACGCCATAGTCAAGGGCTCCGGAAATTTCAACCACCTGGCGTTCTTTAACGTGCACTGACATCGCACGGTATACAGGCCTCCAGAATTTTGCCTCCATAAAAATTTGACTAACGCGGCCAAGATCGAAATCGCGTCTTTCAGGTCAGCAGCCAAGCGCCATAACCACTGAGCTACCATGGTCCGCGGCAGCAGGAGTGCCATATGGAGGGCCCAGCATAATTTAGACGCCTGGGATTCTTTAAAGTGCACAGACATCTCCCAGTTTCTCTAGCATTTCGCCTCAACGAAAATGCAGCTACCACGGCGCAGCTGGTAGTATTTGTACCATGCCGGTACCTGTTTCTGGTATGGTGCACAGAGCTCCACGTGTCAAAAAAAAAGAAAAGTGATTCGTGTGCAAATTGATACCACTAACGTAAATTAGAACCGCATGCCATTTACCCGGCTCATTCGTGTTGGCGACCGCTTTCCCGGAAAGCACAAGCGAAAACTTGTGGTAATCTCCAGAGTGTGCACCGCACCGTGCTGGAATATGAAGCTACAGAACTGTTGGCAGTTCGGTTAGGCACTAGCCAGTCCAGCTGCATATGAGTTTAGGACGCAGAATGAGGTGTCGTTTTCTATTCTTTGATCCCCATTTGCTGCTACTGCTGGTTTTGTGCTTTTATTGTTAAGCACTTATTGCTTCAAGCTGCCTATGAGCCATGATGCCATCCTGCGGAAAGCTACATAACAAAGAGTGCGGTGGCAAAAGTGCATGCGTCAGTTCGAGTTCAAAATCAGCTTACACATGGCAATATGCGGTAAGTACAAAAGAAAAAATGAAAGCTTTCCGTTCACCTTGTCTTTCCACTATACCACCATTCGGCTTTGCTAGAGAGTGCTCAGGTTTAACAGCTGGGGTGTTCTCTTTGAGGGCTAGACGCCTTTGCTTGGGACCACCAAGTTTGGTGGAGCTCTGGGTGGCCGATCTAAGAAGAAAAAGAACAGAGAATGAATCAACAAACAAATAGCCAAAGTTTACCCATGAGATGTGCAATGCTTTGCAAGCTTCCTAGTAAACAATGTCAAAGCTGTCAGGAAAAACACTGTTCTCGGGTTGTCAAAGCTGCCAAGAATAGTAATGCACTCACGAAAGCAGCTGATTACTGCTCACAGCATCGCAGCAAAAGACCACAGAGTTT
Source organism: Amblyomma americanum (assembly GCF_052857255.1). Taxonomy (NCBI): domain Eukaryota; kingdom Metazoa; phylum Arthropoda; class Arachnida; order Ixodida; family Ixodidae; genus Amblyomma; species Amblyomma americanum. Next base: position 134,100,302 of record NC_135499.1, read on the forward strand.
CACCACCAATATCAAGGTGGCCTTACTCTACCATTCTTGGACCCCTGTGATTTTTAAAATTATCACCATCATTAACGTCATCACTGGCCCAGATTACATCCACTGCAGGACAGAGGCCTCTTTTTTTTGCAATCCAAGGAATAGTATCCCTATCCTGTGCCACCTGCAGCCACGTTATCCTTGCAAACTTCTTATCTCGCCTCTCCACTTTCGGTGACTCTCGTCTGCATTTCCTTCCTCTTGGAACCCACTTTGTTACCATAACAGACCACTGACCATATGTCTGCGACGTTACACGTCCGGTTTCCCTCTAGAATTTTTATTCCCGCTAGGATGCCGTTAACTCCTTTTGTCCTTTTTTCATTTATGTATGCTGTTCTCTGTTGCTCAAAGGTTACTCCTTTCAACAGCACCTTGCGGTGCCTTCCATTCACATGCATGCTTTTTCCGAAAATGCTTGAATGAACTAAAATTGTTGGCTGCAGTAATGCGATCACATTCATTTAGCTGTAAAATTTTAACCATGGCAGCCAATGGCAAACCTGTTGAATTTAAACTGATTTTAGCCCCAGTCAAGATTCAATGACAGCGTGACGCAAAGGAAATGCAGTTCAAGCAGGACGTCATGTACTGCCCATCACGGTGTGACAGCAGCCATTCAAGCTAACACTGCCCTGCTCACTTCTATCCTTGGGTGATCGTCTAAAGACAGGGATTTTAATGGCTCAAAGGCCAAGTACTGAAAGCCAGAGAGTGCTGGGAAATCGTGGGGCAGAAGCACGAGTGGTTAATAACATTAGACAAATGCTTCCTTAGTATAAGTGCAGTAGGGTACAATAACGTTCAAATCAGCAAAAACAGAACATAACACGACGTGTGCAGAACCATGCATGCATATGAGCCATGGTACCTCAGCACACAGTCCTTGTCTTGACAAGGAATGCAAAAGAGACACTGGAAGAATGAGAAGTTCAAAGCCTTACCAAAAGACAGCATCATACAACAAAAAAAATTGAGGCAGATGCAAAGGAAGAGATTGTTCTGAAGAAATATATTTATTTACAAAATCATTGCCTGTATCGCACAGTCTCTTGTAAGAGAACGCAATGTTATTTGATAAATCAAAGCAAAAATGTTCTGCGGAACGCCAAGCAACTTGAGAGCTGCGGAACATTATATGTTTCATAGTGAGCTTGGCATGCAGTGGTAGCAGTATTTTGCTCACCCAACCGAATAACCGGTGTCCGATTTATCGGTCGGCGACTGTACATTAAACCCGTTGTGACTACATCAAATTTCATGTTTGCATATTGCCAAGAACAAGCGTTGAGCTGCCTTAACCTCTTGTGTGCAACAATAAACAACATGGCACACAACTTAAATTTAGTTGGCACCTGTCATGAAAGCTATCCTTTCCTTTAATAGCCAGAAAACACCTTTCCAGACCAATTTATGAAGCGGCCCAGTGAAGGCAGCAAAAAAGGCAAGTAGAGAAAAACTAACCTTTCACACAGCTTGCTGTGGGCATGTGCATGCAGTAAAGACCGGACAATACATGTACATATTTCAAAGGCAGATAGTATATGAAGTGTGACGGCAGTCTTTGTATACATGCAATGAAACAGACTTCTTTAAAGCACGCAAGCTAGCAAATGAACTGCAACTTGCAAGCTCATGTAATGCTCCAGCAAATTACACCACTTACTATGGAGCAGAGCTCAGTTAGAAGAAAAGGAAAACTCGTGCCACTTTCTCACCCTGCGGTGCCAAGGCTGGCAAGGGCACTCCTTGTGGAAGCTTTCCGGTTCATTTTGGTCCTGCATGAACAAATACACCCTCTGTGGAAAGCACAATACGAATGAGCAAGCTCAGGGGAGCACACATTGCTACGTGGCCGCCAACCGAAGAATGAGACGCGATGATCGATGGCAATGAGGCGAATTTAACGGCTGCTGGCCTAGCACAAGCACACCGTCCCGCGCCACTGCCAGCTTTGTCTTCTTCGTCACAATATAACACTGGTCATCAGAAGGCAGCAACCGCTGCAGACTGCCACTTAATCCATAGCAGCAGTAACTTCTGGAATTTTCCCTCAAATGTGAGTTTCGTCAGATATTTGTCCCAAAAAAGGCAGCAAAAAATTCTCTTGCATGCTGACATTTCAATGCTGAAATTATGGCAGCAGACAAATACTATATGAAAACAGGAGCAATGAAAGCACAGAGGAACTGTTTATTGCTTTGCTTGCATTGTACTGAAGGACTCATTAATTTGGCCTTGCTTAATATAAAAACCAAGGTTTTTCAAACGGAAGCTATGGTCCTGTCAGCACCGAGTGTTTTTGAAAAGGCTCTCTGTTATTTGACCAAATTTTCGGTCTCTTTCTGGTTCAAATTATCAGGAAAATTATTCCACCAACTTAACGGGACTGACAGCGGAAGAGCGCTGTTTAGACCATAAGCAAAAATATGACACTAACAAGGTGAAAGATTTTGCCAACTTGATTTAGGTGGTCACACCTGTTGGGCTGAGATCTTTGTGAAGCACTAATCTGGTTAGCTGCATTTTAACTACTATACTAACTGCTTGACATTTCATAGCAGCACATGCTCGTATGATTGAGCAAAGAAATGCCTGCCAGCATATATCAAGAGAATTTTAAGACTGGGTGTTCGCCCGAGTGCAGGCAAAGCATTTTTTAGCTGCAAGCCCAACAGTTTACGTTCATGGTTCTTTTCTGTGCAATACGCCACAGCTTCCTATGCGTACGGTAAGTGGTACAGAAATCGAAGAACATACGAGGCAAAATGTATATTTCAATCCAAACTGCAAATAATATTGCAGCAAAGCACAAGAAAATAGGCACTTTTTTGGGCACATAGTATAGTGCTCATAGATACATAGCAGCCATTTTGGAAGGCTACTTGGAAGTACAGAAAAACCTCGTTATAATTGGGATATCATAGGATAAGACAAAATGTTTAACTGAAAGTTTAATTATGGGGAACCAAAAGACATGATAACAAAGTGTCCCATCAACATCACCAGCATACGTTTATTTCCTGGAAAAATCTATACCGAATCATTTATTGTCCCATGCGAGGAATTTGCATGACTAAATATTTTCCACTGTTCTGCTAACTGGTGCTGTGCGTGCACAGTGTCGAATGAGCCTACACATATGTCCAGGGTTCATACAGAATATTTGGCTAAAGGTCAAGCAGAGTTCCAGGGCTCAGGACAAAAACAGGCAATAATTGAGGAGGGCATGAAATATTTTTTGGATTACATAGATCAGGCATCCCTTGATTCTTGCTTAGTTCTGACTCCCCTCTCCACAGCTACCACCTCTGCTTCCTTTGCCCCTGGCCTTTTCGGCAGAAACTGTTAGCCTTGACAAGGAGAATTATGTCATTCTTAAACTCAGCATCCTTGCAGAGACTTTCCGCCGACTCCCAAAGAAATTTGAACATGCTTTTGCAGCTCTATATATTTTTTTTCAGATGATTTCTCAAGATCCAGCTCCAGCGCCTTCCTTTTCTGACATGCTTGCTGACTTTTCTGTTACGTTCTCCTGATCATGTGAAGGCATTCCAGGCGATTCTTTATCAGCATGCATGAAATTTCCATCAGCATAGCTGTGTCTGCATGCTGCTGACCTGTATTTATGCTATGAGCTCCTTAGTTAACTTTTGAGTGTTGATTCCCTCAGTGTCGTCACATCAATAGTCTTCTGGCACAACATGTGTATTGCTCTTTGCGGATCACTCAAGTCCTACAGACAATTAACACCTGCTTTCTAAATTAACAATGAAAAAAAATTTAGCCACATTTCAACGAATAAGCATGGCTTTTTTCCATGTTCCATTTTTGGAACATGGGCGTTTCACATATACTGAATGCTAATGTCATTTGAAACAACTTTTATGGTGTGTGCAGTGCAAATTTTTTCTTCTTGCTATCTGCAACCAATCTCATAGCTGCTTGCAATGTCTCCGCAAATTATATCAAAAACCATTATGCTTGCAGAATGCTTTCTTTTGCCAAGCAAATGTCGCAGCATTCAGCACCTCAGAAGCCGTGGCAAGATGGGAAAGCATTTCTTGAGCAATGGCTTTTCCACCTTGGCTATGTTACACAAGCCCCACGACGACCAATGAGCGGTTCAGTTCCACGATCACGTGACAATCGTCTGCACTCGCCTAGCGCTGCCTTTGTCGCCTTCAGGTGCGGTGTACGCTAGGGGAGAGGCGGGGGTGTATTGAAGTACTAACAGCGGTATCACTGCTGTCAAATAGAAATGTTCCAGATAAGGAATGTTTGCAGGATGGAAAGTTGAGCCAGTTGGGTGACGTTCATTTTAAAACAAAAATACAGCACGAACAGACAAAGAAGAGGTGGATGCAGACACAGGATAATTTTCTTGCAAAAACAGGGTGTGTGTATCGGTTCTCGTGTAGCCCCGATACTCAGTAGTATTTTTCTAGCAAAAGTAGACATAGCGATCAGTGAAAATCTTGACGGTCTTGCCTTTATGATCTGGAGATATATAGATGACTTTCGGGTACCAGTAAATAAGGGAGGGCACGCTAGGCATGCAGTTGATGTGTTGAAAATGTTTAAAGAGAGCGCTATGGATCTGAATTTCACATTTCAAATGCCGGAAAAAGATGAACTTCAGTTTCTAGATCTAAGACTAATGTTCAAGGAGGGCCATACTTGTTGGGTCAATAAACCACGCTCCAAGAAACCGATACTGAATTTTTGTTCAGGGCATTCAAAACTGGTAACAAACGGCATAGCTCTCTCCTGCCTAAGGTCTGCTCTAGAAAAATCTTGTGTGCACTCCATAGCAGATGGTGTTTCCTTGCAGGTGCAACGACTGACTGCGGCAGGTTTCCCGCTCTCAGTTATAACACATGCACGCGAAAAAAAACTAATTGCCAACTTTAGGGGTCTCCGAACCATGAACGGAGGTGAAGAAACGGGAGCCAAAAAGAAAGGAGTGGCCATTCCCTACGTGCATCACATGGAGCACAATCTGAGGAATGTTGCTTGCCATTTTCGTGTTGATGCGGTTTGCTCAGCACCCCTAAAGCTTCAATGCTTGTGTCCGATGACAGGGCAGCCGTCCAAGAATGGAAGAAAGAAATGCACCCCTTTACGTGTTCACTGCGGCACGGATCAAGATTTGTGGATTGTGTGCGTTTGGTGGTGTACCAGATTCCTTTCACTTGCCAAAAGGTGTATATTGGACAAACCGGATGATGCTTGAATATTTGCCTAAAAGAACACGAAAAAGCATCGTCAGATGTATCTAACCATTGCGCTCAGTGCGAAGATAAAAAGAATTGTAAGGCGATATTTGAGAGAGCCGAGGTACTGTACCGGCACCGAGACCAACGTACCAGAGAGATTATGGAAGTGCTTTTCATAAGGAAAAAAATAACCGCTTGCATCAGCCAACCCTCTATCACATTATTTGATGCGGAGATACAGTTCTTGCATAACACCTGATGTGCCATGGGTCAGAGAAAAGGGCGCCCCGTGCAATCTTTTGAGTTTGTTCCTGGTGCTGATTGACTCATATGATTGCTGACTTCGCCATTTTTTCGGTCGCTTTTATGTACGTGTTTTCCTCCTGAATAAAATTTTAGTTGCGAGACAGCGCTTGTGTTGTGCACCTCTTCTTCCTCTGTCTTCTCTGTTCACGCTATATTTTTCTTTCAAAAGGAATGTTTGCATTGAACTCACTGTCATTTAAAGACACACTGTTGGTTTTTTATTTTTCTTCCACGAAATCAACAACTGTTTGTCATTACTTGCATTCTGTTTTATTCATCTCAATTTTATTTTCCTGCAGAAGGGCTCCTAAACACTTGGCTATGACAAGGTCCAAAATATACCGATTTAGAATCAATAAATAAAAGTGATTAAACTATTTGAAAATGAATATTATAGTTGTGACATTTTGCACAATTATCATATAGTATGTGAACACAAAAATATCGAAGGGCATACTTTAACGAGATATAAATTGAGTTTCATATGTTCCAATTTTGGAACATTGGCATGTAAACGGTTAAAGGTGTTTCACGCCATGGAATTAGTACATGTGTCTGACTGGACCGAATGGTAGGCCCAAATTATTCAGTATACCGAATTAGTGGGGTCAAATTATCGAGATTTTACTGTACCGCAATTTTCAATGGCATTTACGCTGCTGGAATGGCAGATTTTATACAAATGATAAAGAAAATGAGTGCATGCTAGATAGAGGATAAGGGACCAATACTAAATGTAGGAAATCTGCACCTATAGTTTTGTTGCAACCAGATTTATTACGAGAGGAGGTCATCACTTCCAACATGGCTTTTAAGTGTTAGTATATTAAAAATCACCATTACATAACCATTGAGGACAACCTCATCCAATTACTGTTCTCATTAAAAATTGGTTCTTTGACTCCTTCGGCTATACTGATGTTTATCCAGCAGCTAAATACATTTATCGCTGAGAAAATCGGATTTAAATATCTTCCTGCCGGTCAAGTCAAACTTTTTCTCCCCTTTTCTCCTGACATGTGATATGAAGAGGGGGTTGACTTACCCTCGAGGCAAACTACAATTGCGTAAATATGGCTCGCACATTCGTCCAGCAATGAGGTGCATTCCTCCCTTTTCTATAGAGGCTACAGTGCATGCTGGACAATAGAAATAAACAGCCACCAGAACGAAGGGTTAGCTCCAAAAATATGAAATATTTAGGCATGATGTACATTCCAGTATGTCACAGCAATTGGACACCGACAAAAACGCTAAATTTGGAGAGTACAAGCATCTCTTCAGGCATCACTTTTTTGCAGTAGTACCACAGAGCATCTACAAAGCAAAAAACGTAATTACTGACTTTTACAGATGCAGGCAAATCTTATCCAACAATCAGTTCAAAGGGAAATAGGGGCTGTTGTACAGCTCTTTGTTGAACTAGCATGAAAACGCTGATCCTATCTTCACAGAAAGAACCAATTTACAGAGTCAACATTATGTATGGCATACCCCTACCCCACAGTACTTTATTACACACAAACAGTCTTATACCCGTGCCAGACGGGCAAATTTAATATCATTAAGTGCTTAGTGCCTTAAGTTTTAATGGCATCTGAGCGGTGTCATACGCATAAATTTAATGGCATTAGCCTCACTGCCATTCGCGACCTACTGAGTTTGCCACAACTCATTCGCCCGGGCAATATGTATTCTCGTTCCCATTCCAAATGCAGAAAAGCATGTGACCTTGTGACATATAACTTCCTACCCAGTAGTAAATGATTAATTCAGAATAATTCAGTCAGACAAGGCATCTCTGCAGCATTTTTACCAGCTCTATTGACAGATACTCTTGGCATGTGTGCTGACACATGAGTTTATGGCTATTTTTTCAACTTGTCAAGCAAGAACAGCAGCATTTTCTGCAAAATAATTTTTATATTGCATTTGAACAACATTGCCGAGATATAGCGCTCATTAGCCCCGTTTTTATTCAGATGAAGTTTTTGACTGCGTTGCAAGCGCTATCGTCATCGTGAATTTCGTATAATGACATTAAAAGTGGACACGTAACACCAACTCCGAAAATAAAGGCATTAACAAACTTAAGGCCTGAACCATTTACTGCCATTTCTTGTGCGCGTGTGGCACGAGTATTACAGTGGCTAATAGCCAAACAACCAGCATAGTCAATATGTGCACAATATTTAAAAAGAATGCCACAGCTGACATGCCAGTAACTATTACACATGGTTTGGCATGCTGTTTGCTGCAATAAAAGGCACAAAGCACATCCAAATCATCATCAGCAGCAGCAGCCTGACTACGCCCATTGCAGGGCAAAGGCCTCTAACATGTCTCTCCAGTTAACCCTGTCCTTTGCCAGCTGTGCCCATCGTATGCTCGCAAACTGACATAATACTACTATACCTATCTGATGCAGCTCAGTGACAGCTGCACACACACCTCACCATCGCAAGTTCCGTCGCAAGGAGTCATGCAAGTTCAATCAACATGACCTAAAAACCAAAACCACACTGAGGGCCGACCTTTAGTAGCCCTAAAAACCATGCACAGGCACATAGCAAATGGCCATACCCCATGCGAAGCTGATCTCCATGGCAAAGCACACTTAGCATAGATTCATGCTGAAGTCAAGCAGCATGCCATTACAGATCTCCAAGCAAACCATCGCACCACTACAGAAGCCAAACACAGTGCTGGCACTTGAGCAACAATGGCATGATTAGGAAAGCTGGACATCATGCCACTATCGATGACAAAGTGAAAATGCGCTTACTTTTCGGAGTCTGTGAACAGAAGAGAGAAACGAGCTGGCTCAAATAGAAAAGTGAAGTCTGGCAGCTTGAGTGATGAGTTCTTGCTCTCTGGTGCTGCTGCTCCAATTTCTGCGAAATAAAAACGACAATGAAACAATAAAACTTCCACTGGATGCTGAAACCAAAAGCTGTTTAAATCATGAACAATGCCACTACGACTGGTTAGTCTGAACTCTTTTCTACACACATGTACTACAAGGTTTGCCAAGTGGGAATGTGGTTCGTTTTAATGCAAATACAGTCGAACCTCGTTATAACGAAGTAGCATCGGGACCGTAAATCAGTTCGTTATATCCGATATTCGTTGTAACAGTAGACATAAATATCGGCTGTGACAAATTCGTAATTTGGCTCGCGCAAATATTCTAGACACTAAAATGCATTATATACTTGGCTTTGAACCCACTACAAACGTGGTAATCCTTACCTGTCTCCTTGTGGCATTCAATCAAAATAGGCCGGAATATGGGAAGGTTGACACGACTGTTCTTACGTCGCCGCGCACGTGAAAGTGCGTGGCGCGAAACGACTGCACCATGTGTCTGCGCATAGGCGACTTGGTGTAGAGAGAGGAACTCGAGTGAGACACAGCGGGAACCATCGCGCCTGCGTGCTCTGCCGAAGCGCGATTGGTGGCCCCGAGAGGGACCGTTGAAAAAAAAAAAGCTGCCAAAGCAGCTTTGAGAGAAGAGGAGGAGGAGGAGAGGGGGCGTTGGGCGAGAAGAGAAGGAGGAGAGGCGGCGTTGGGCGAGGAGACATATGCAACGCCAGCCCGGGATCAGCCAAACAGGTTTGCATTCGTTCATTTGAAGAAAGATGTTATCTTCGTCTGGTGGCTTTTCACAGCGCTGCGCAGAATAAAGTTTTCTACATTGTCCATGCTCAAGAGGGCCTTTTCTACGTCAGCAGTTTTCGTCGTCGGGAGTTTTTCCAAATATCCTTTCAGCCTCCTGGCCATGTCCGCGGCATCCGCACTGCTCATCGTTGGTTCATCCCGTTCACTCTCACCGCTGTCGCTGCTGCTGTCATCCTCGGGCAACAAAACGCGATCCACAATTTCTTGATCCGTCAGCTCGGGCGCCACGGCCAAGTTCTCATCGGCCGAAACGAAATCGTCGAATTCGACGCCTGGGACTGCCAGCCGATCCCAAGTTCTGTCCAGCTCTGCCTGGTCTTCGGGCTGCACTTCTTCTTCGTCGGCAGGCAGAACAAAACCGGCATCCGCGAAACAGTTCCTTATTGTCGACTGCCTCACCTCATTCCACGACCCGTACAACATTTCGAGTGTCATCTTGATGTTTATTGTTGTCGATCTATGTCGATCGATGTCAAACACCAGTTGCGTCACCAAACGCTTCCTATAATTGCACTTAAGCGAACGAATAATGCCTTTGTCTAAAGGCTGCAAAGCAGAAGTTGCGTTCGGTGGCAAAAACTGCAAGCGAACTGCCTTCAGCACGATCGAAACTTTATGCGCCGAACAGTTGTCCAAAAGCAACAGGACCTTCCTGTGCTGCCTCTCCATGTCCTGGTCGAACGCTCTCAGCCAGTCCTCGAAAAGCTTGGTCGTCATCCACGCTTTTTTGTTCGACGTGTATTGAACCTGCAAATTCCGGACGCCTTTCAGGCACCTCGGATGTGCCGACTTGCCGATGACGGTGAGCCGTCTTTTGTCGGAGCCGTCCATGTTCACGGCAACGACGACAGTCACCCGGTCTTTGTTTTTCTTGCCCCCATGGCAGGTCTCGTTCTTCATCGCCAGTGACCGCTCTGGCAACAACTTGAAAAACACGCCGGTTTCGTCGACGTTGTATACGTCGCACTCGTCGTACTCCTGGAGCAGAGGACGAAAATTCTCCAGCCACGTTTGACATGTCTCCATGTCGACAGCGGACCCTTCGCCAGACAAAGTGTGGCACGCGATCTCGTGCCTATCTTTGAAACGTTGCAGCCAACCGCTGCTTGCACAGAAATCGTCATGCCCCAGTACGCAGGCCAGGCTGTGGGCCTTCCGTTGAAGAAGTGCTCCCGACACCGGCAAATTTCGCGCCCTCACATCTTTAAACCAAGAAAGCAAAGCCGCTTCCACGTCCGGGTGATGGCAAGGCCTAACTCGTTTACGGTCGGCTTTTATGGCGTCCTCGGTGTTGCCCTCAATCTTCTTTCTAGTGGCCAAAATGGTGGATAACGTACTTGGAGGAACGCCGAATTCCGAAGCAATATCCTTTTTCTTGCGGCCACTGTCCACAGCTCTCAGTATCTGCAGCTTTGTCTGGAGCGAGATCGCTTTCCTCTTCGATGCCATTTCGAGCGCTGCAACAACAAGACTGGCCGCTGTGCTGATGTCAGAACGCCGGCCTCAAAGTTGCCAATGTTGCTGCGCTTGCCTTTCTTTACCGCTGGACAAGTGGCGCCGCCTTTCGGCCCTCTGTCATGTCATGAGCTTTCAGAGTTTTCGCGCTCTGTTCACAGGTGGCGCGACCATCCAAACGCGATTTTTGTGCCAGACGGCAAAACTTTTTCAAACGATAAAAAAAAAAATTCAGCTGTGTATCGGCCTTCGATTTTCATTTTGGTTTTTGTTTTTTTTATGCTACTTTCAAGTTCTGAGCCTCGTGTAAACCAAATATTTCTTCGTTACAGCCGATATCGCGGCGGATCTCGCGTTTTCGGTTTCGTTATAAAAGAATAAATGTCACTGAAATGAAGCATGACCAACCAAAATTCGTAATTAGTTCGCTATAACCGATAATTCGCTATATCAGTGTTCGTTATAACGAGGTTCGACTGTATTAGGGGCATGCAAATATTCGAAATTTTGAATACAAATTGAATATATTTGTTACTCGGTTCATATTCGTATTCGAGAAATTTTTATGTGAGTATTTTCGAATATTCAAAAATTTCCTAATATTCGCGGTGATCGAAAACCACTCGAAGTTGATAATGGGAAGTCGAATATATGGAAAAATTATATGAAGATCGGGTTTAGAGTGTTAGGAAAACAGCACAAATACGTCCTCTTAGCTTTTTTCATTTATCACGAGGACCACTAACATTCGGACGACGATTGGCTTGGACCTCATGTGAAATTCCGCAAGTGGGCTTTCCCACATATCACACGTGGTGAGAACAAGATGGCTGACCACTCACTTCAATCAATCAAAGCGAAAGTGCGTGGTTTTTCGATGATCCTTCTATAATGAGTTATTATCTTAATGCCTTTCAGAACTTTTGTAGCGTGAAATCTGCCATGTCGTTTGTGCGAACGCCCACTTGCAGAATTTTTGCATGGGGTTCCCTAAGTGGAGTCGAGTCGAGGTGTCACCAACAAGGCAAGCATGGTGCATTGTAACTCGTGCACCTCTCACCTGCATGTAACTGCGGGCATAACGACAATAGGAGGGCCACTGCCACTAGGCCAAAAAATAGCCTGGCCACGTAGTTCCGGTTTCTAAGCTTCGCAGTAAGCCCACAACGACAATGGCTACTGGCTGTGCATTCGCCAGCCGTCCGAACCCACCTGTGCGCTGCTTTCGGACACCGACTGGCACATTACGGATCATTTTCTTTATGGAAGCAGTTCTGCGATTCCGACGGTGTTGCCTTTGTTTACGTTCACGTTATTCTTGCAGCACGCTGAAACTATATGCTCGTTACGGGCTTTTCGTCATTTGTGCGAAGCCTCCGAAGCAAAGTCTCCTTGCAATGCTTCACCGCATTTTCAAAATTTTTGCATTTTTTTCTGGTGCCTGGCTATTTATTACTCGACCTCCGGATAAATGCAGCATTTCTTCTGCGACCTTTAGTCCAAATTAAAGAGTTTTTAATACCATTCATTTTATTATCAGCCATGTGTCATTTATTATTTCATTTTGTTACTCATTTGTTATGACCACAGTACAGGTCGCATGCCGTAATAAATCCACAATGCTTCAGACATTACTACAATATGAAAAGCTAGAGTCAGAAAAATAGGCCACCTAATAATAAAGGAAAGCATTCCCCATGTGTACAAAGTAGCCAAAGATTTTGGGTATACATAAAAGCCTTATTAAGAAATAAATTAAGAAAGGTATAGGGAAGCACTGCACACTGCTTCTTTCCGAAGTAAGCATTTTGTTGTTTTGTGACCACTGACAGCCTTGCCAGCGTTGACATGTTAGAAGGCCAACGAAGAAAAGTTGCTCGAGAATTTTGTACAGGTGTCCTCATCAGCGTCCTCACCAAATGTGCACAGTTTCTCAAGTAGTAAGACCAAAGCTCCTGCAGCAACAGCTCTGGCCACGATGACCGAAAATAAAAATGCATGCCTAGAGCTATGCTTAGAACAGTCACTCGGGGCAATCACGCCTAGTGCAGAGCAATGGCCGGAACAGCACAATCGGACAATGGCAAGAGAACCTGAGACTCTAGTTCTCAGTGCCAGCTTGCCGCTGCGCAAGTGGCCAGACTGACACACATCAAAGGATGGAGCAGTGTTCAGAGAGTCAGTATGGAAGCTGCCAAAACTGCTTATATATTCAAACCAAGAATGCTGTAACAATTGTCTTGTACAGGGGTTCTCAAATTGTGTTTCATAGAACTGTTGAATCCACTTGTGCCTAAGTGCCCATCTTTCATTTTACCCACTTTATTTCAAGAGTAATGATATTGTAATGGCTTAGCACACTCACTTTAATACCAAACATTAATAAGTGAATTTAGGCATTTTGTCAGGGAGTGCACCCCTGCATGCTCTTCTGCATGTGCATCAGGCAAGGGGGAACAAAAGCTAAGACATGTGACATTCCTTAGCATCTTTGAAAGCTGCTGGGTTTCTTTGAGGATAACAAGTTTGAGAACCCCTGATCTTGTAGACAAGATAACTGCCGTTGCGGCTACCGTGGCCTTGCTCACCACCACTGGAGCAGCACTGTGAACCTACAATGCTTGTAGGGCTGGAATAGACACTATGAATGTCTCATCAAATGAACCAGTTAGGAATGTGACATCGATAGATGCCCTTTAATGCACTAAAGCACAACAACACCCAACATGATGAGAAGGTCAAAGCGTTACAAAGGGGCAGTCTTTACTGATCAAAGCTGCGAGACTGTCCTTTCTTAAAGTGTAAAACCTACTGGTGTTAACTCACCTTCTTCCTGAGCTTTCTCCGCCTTCACCTTGGTATCCTGACTTTTCTTGGCCCTACAAAACACCACACTCAGTATAAACAGACTCAAAAAAAGCATTTAGCCTTTCATGCTACACATATCTACTAAAAAAGATGCAAAGAAAGAAGGCAGACACTAAATGAAACATGATAGCTGCAGATCTGAATACTATGGCAGCAGCATGATATCCATTTGCAAGCATCTTTCTGTTCTTCCAAATTATGACTGCTGCCAGTTTTATTGGGCAATAGCCACAATGGATTAGCTATCTAGGAGGTAACTTGGCCACAAATTTTATTCAGCCCCGATTAAAAGCATGTTCAAAGTTAAATGAAAGCTGAGGCAAGTTTGCTGAGAAAAAATGTGAAGTGCCAACGATTTATCTATACTCTATTAAAGAGTAGCCGACTATTGAAATTTAACATATAGAACTTTGTTTCCTTCGTTCAATTATAAAAAGTTTATTCTAGTTAAAGGGGCCCCGAAACACATTTTCAGTGCATTGTTTTGCATGTTGGTTGCATAGAATGAGTTATAGTGATGCTATTAGCATCGGTCGTACCGCGTATACTGCGGTTTTTAATATTTTAATTCGCTCATAAAAGCAAATTCGTGGCGCTGACGGTGTCACCATACAGTGGCGGTTTTTAGCAGCGGATATGACATCACTTAGTGGGAGCTTGATGATTGGACAAAGAGTAAATATACTGCAAATTGTGTTAATAACTAGAGATACGTTTTGTCAAGTTTTTGTGCTTTATATTACATTAACAAAACCAACTTGTTTGCCTTAGATAAAAGCACTGTAAAGCAAGTAAAACAAAAATACACTACCAGAGGCTCTGGCTACTTTTTGCATCGAAGGACTTTGCGCCTCTCTGTAAACATCCTATGACCTAGCACTCAACACTTATGGCTACTCTCTATGTATCTGAGAGTGGCTTTGTGGAATCGATCCTATCGAGCCATTGCACTCTATAGGCGTTCGTTTCGGTCACAAGGAAGGATGCGTTAATTCGTTTCATATTTAGCAGACAGTGCGCATCGTCAGCTTGTGAAGGATCACCGGGCGGCGGCTCCCGTCAACAGCGCATGCTCCTTGCTCGCCGAGACCAACTAGCGCGCTAGGAGCCATGGGCGATGGTAAGCGGTAAGCAGTAGCTGTACGCACTATGCGAAATGTGTCTGATATCTTGCGCAGGCCGTCACACCGTCAAGTATCTCGTGCTCAAATTCGGATCCATAAGTAAGGGAACGTCACTGATCAGTGTTTCCTTCTGCGCCGTCGACGTGACGATAAAGCATCGCTGGGTCAGCTGGGCGTTCACATGGTTGTTGTAACCATGCAAACGGCGCTGCCAGCTTTGGCATGAACGAGTTGCAGAGAACAGGCAACCATGGAGTGCAAACTTCCGCTACGTGCTAAGATAGGCTGTTTTGATTGGTCGCATTAAGTGTCGTCATGGGGAGAGTGAAATGGGAATGGGAAGCTGCGCGAAAATCGAGTTGAGGGCAGCATTTTGTTTGATTGTATTTTGAAATTTCTTCATTGAATAACTCCCACTCCTATCCATTGATTCTCATAATTCTTTTTGGGTCAGCATCTGTGTAACAAAGAATCCATTTGAAGTGCAACCGGCATCCGTTCAAGCAGTGTTTCGCAGCCCCTTTAAGTAAGCTTGCGAAGCACAATGTTGCAGGCTTAGCGATGGTGGTGGCAATGCTAGGTGCAGGCCAGGTTAGCCTCACAATGATGGTGTTGGCAATTTCTCAACCCGTGTCGCACAGAAAAAGAATGGCACTGCCTACCACTGCCTCAAAAGGCCATTTTCCTCTACAAGGTTTATAAGCAGCATAGCTGCGGCATACCTTGCAGTTTACATACAAAGCAAACCACGGCTGTGCGGAGGCATGCTGATAACCTGCAAAGGTTTCTGTTGAGAAGCTCAATGAAAAGGACTAGGTTCTTTTCTTAAAACTGGAATCTCCGCACGTTTTCGTAAGAAGTATTTTTGCATGTTGGCTACATTGAAATGCAGCCAAAATGACAGGAATCGAGCAGATGCCCGAGGAGGTCTACCTTACTTAGGGTGGCCCAAGCTGGTGACACGGTATGCACAGAAATAAAGCAATAAAACTAAACATAACTAAAACATTTCCAGCCCCTACATACCAGCAGTACCACAGTTAAGTTGTGCGTGTGAGAGTGGAGGTGGTTTCACATTTTCTACAAATGCAAAAGCTGTTTTATTGCTTCGATGTCCACTTCAGGTAGCTTTCGCCAAAGAGCACCATGGTATAAGGTATTTATCTTAAACTCAAGGTGGGGGTCAAAGATCCATTACCCAAGAATTTCTCAACTCCGATAAGCACAGCACCACGCCAAGGGAACACTTGTACCCATTTTGTCACCAGCACGTACCTGGCGGCACTAAGGATCAAACCCCACACCTCCTGCATGCGAGACGGCAGCTCAAGCCCCCAAGCCACTACTGTAATCAGCGGCCATTGAATGTATGTATAAAAAAGGCTGCCACCGTCTGGAAGACGAAGTAACAAGCGTTAGCTGTTTGGTTTACTCGATGAAGAAAGCGAAGGTGAACGCGCTTTTGAAACGGGGTGGATTGCCACCGTGCTCGGCTACGCGTGCACGCACGCCACCTAGCGGAACGATCGCCGTCTAGCGCCATCTATCAGAGAAATTACGATGCACGTCTACCCTTTGTCGAGTTGCATCCCCTCGAGATACGTCCCGAATGAAATTTGCTTCCTTTGGGAGGGGGGGGTCAAGGTGGGCCTAGAATTCAGCTTGCCGTGCGATATGGTAACGCTTCAATTAGTAGTTGCATGTAAACAGTGTTTACCTATTATTTATTTGTGGTTTTATTTCTATACCACAACCCATAGGGTTTTATTTGCCTACCAATTTCGGTATACAACTGTCCCTGGATGGGTGCCCGTTGTTGTCGGAGTATATATAGCGGAACGAATGTGTACATGCATAACAGTCCCGTAACGTAACGGGACAGTTTTCCTACCCATTTTAAGATATCTTTTGGTGGGGGTGGGGTGAGGGATGAGAGTGCACAACCAATTTTAATGGCCACCATCTTCGATTCGAGGAACCAAAACTATGCCGCCATTTCGTCCCCTGACGTCATACTCGCACAGTTCCACCTTTATACACCATATTAGACCGTGACATCATCATTGGCACGCGGCAGGTGGTTGTTTCTACAATGCTTTTGTAGATGGCGTTACAAGTCTCAATGCGAGATGCACTGTTTTCTAGTTGCAGCCACAGATGGCGCTTTGATCTCAGGGTGGTAGGAGACCTCACGAAATTTTAAAACGTGATGAGTTGTTTCTGCCACAGATGGCGTTGTGATCAAGGGTGGTAGCAGACCCCACAAAATCCCGAAACGTGATGAGTAAGAGCTAAATCTCTTAAAATTAGAAATAATACAACAAAAAAATCAATGCACAAAATCACTACAGGTACACTGTGTGCCGAAAAACACAAAAACAAAGGTGGTTTTGGCCCACAAAGGCTGCAAGCCATAGTAGTATAAAGTGCTCTTATACAGTGCAAAAATGTAGCAGTCTCTTAGTGCCCAATGCCTGCTCTGAATAGTTGTTCAGTTTACGTGACGTGCTTCCCATAAATTTCAGCTTTGTTACCTCTTTCCAGAATGCATTTGTATTACAATGGTTTTTCATTGTTCATGACATTAGAGAGGGTCTAAATGCACAAAACTTTGCAAAGTAAATTCCAATGAGCTGGAAGATGTGCATGAAAATTGTCCAGTACAATTGGATAGGGGTTCACAGAAACTGCTTTGCCCATAACAAAACATGCAAGAATGACGTACACCAGTGAAGGAGAACACATGCAACACTAACCTTCCAGTTGCCCTGGCAGCTGTGCCAGTGCGTTTCACGGCAAGTGGCTGGCACTGAAACTGGAAACCAAGTGGTGCAAATGACACCTGTGTCGAGTCATCCCAGGGAGGTCGAGCCGATTCTTTGGAGGCCTTGCAACCAGCGTGCCGATCAGCACACGATGTAGATGAAGAAACCGTACTGCTGAACTGCACACACATCAGAAAGCCAGCCACTTCTGGTCAGACGCACTCAAAATTTGTGTGCGTCGACAGGAAGCAAATACTACACCTCCTCCAATGGGAGGCACCATCCCAGCCTTCTTTCAGAGTTACAGACAGCTGCACATGGGCAAGACAGGAGTCCGCACATTCTGTAAGCATAATACACACAAAGAGCGCTCAACCATCAAAATGGTGTGCTCTGATGCACAGGGTCATCCACATTTCAGGTGAACATGTGACTGCAAATCCATGATCCGAGGAGTACACCAGTGCATCCTATGAGGTTGCGCATTGGTGCAAAGTGGCAGGCAACGCTAAGTACTACCTCCACGTCCCCCAAGAGTGCGCCACTTTTCTTTGAAGCATGCAGTGCCAGATGCACAGACACACCAAAGAGCGCATGTCGCGTGTTCGCCAAAAGTGTGGACAATCCTGTACATGTTTGAGCACCAGTCAAGCACAAAAGTGGAACCATATCACCTGCCTTTGATTATTTGGATCTAGAATATCGGCAATTATCTAAAACATTTTGATATTATCTAATACTATTTATTAGTAACTAAAATGAATCATGATCTAACGTTACAATTTAACGTTACACAACATTACCTATCTAGAAGGATCATTACCGACTGGCGGATGCTGTCATAATAGCGTGTATGTTGCTTGCGAAATGATGCGTAGTCTGATGGCGGTGGTAGTGGGCTGGGCTCCCGACTTGGTGGCCGGAAAGGAGCCTTCTGCTTGGTGGCAACAGCCATTCGCAGTTTCTTCTGCTCCTTCCAGTGTTTCAGGCGACGAGTGAATGGGGTATCTGCAGGAAGAGGAGGAGAAAAAACTTTATTAGCTCAAAAAAAAAAAACGAAAATTGAGATCAATGTTAGGTGATCAGAAGACATTGCTTCGTGATAACCTCGATGGCTTGCTCAAGGGCCCGGCGTTGGACAGCCAGGTCCAAGAACAGCAATGCCACCTCCCACTGCTCAAAATTTATGAGTCGCAGCTATGGTTTAGGGAGATCAGCAAGGCAAGCCCATAAGATATGGGCCACATGGACCGCAGAGGGTGCAGTCGGGGCTATAGCTATCAGGAAACGTGGCGGCATACTGAGCCGGCATAAGGATAGACAGTGTTTGAAGTTGTCGCCAAGGGACCGGTTCAGATTTTGTAAGAGATTTATCACCCAGTTGAGATTGGAGTCATTCGAGTCGGTAATGCATTGGAGTCGGTAATGCATTGTGATGACATGGTATGTGACCAAGAGGTCCTTTGCAGGAAAACTGCTTGGGAGTCGGCCAACGGCCCTGCTCAGTAAGCTAGACATTGAGCAGCGCCATGTATGGCCCTGTTTCCCGGTACGTGCGCCGTGTGAGCGGGGATCCAGATGATGGAAACTGTGGCTATCAAGTGGGACGGTCCGAAGGATGGAAAGAGCAGTGGGGGAAACCCGGCCTTTGGCAAAGGTACGTACTGCAGGCTGAGACATTAAGAACAGTAGTACATGATGTGGATGCTATGGCCATGGCTATCACACATTCTTCTGCCTCTTCCGGGGTGCGAGTATGAGTAGTTGCGGATGCAGCAAGGGAGCCAGTAGGGGAGACAGCTGCGGCAGGCTGCCGAGTATATTCAGCGGTGTCGCCGTATGTGGCAAGTTCGCAATCCTGGTACTTTTTGTGAGCAGCCTTGGCACGCACATCTCGCCAGTCAATGTAATAAGTCAGATGCATGTTGTTAGGTATCGGAGGGATGAATAGCTTGCTATGAATATGCCTGGGAAGTGTAGCCTTGTCTGTAAAAGCGGATTCCTACATGATGTGCAGAGTGGACAGAATGTGATGACCATGTGTGGGTAGGGGTGTATGTAAGGTGTTCGTACTGTGCTGTAAGATATGCTTTGACCAACTCATTTTGCGTATTGTTAAGTCCCAACACGAGGAGATGTTCTGTTTGGGAACGGAGATCTAGAGCAGATTTGCAGGCCGAGCGGGTGAGCATATCTACTTTATTTCATTCTGCCAGTGAAACGTGGAGGTATGGGAGCCAGCAAGTGATCCTGCTGATCATGAAGGCTTGGACGATGGATATCAGACCAACATAAACACAAAAGGAAAGTAGAAGGATGAGGTGCCTTCTGGTTTGGATTAAGATATGCCACAATGCACCTTTTTGCCAGCTCACTTACCAGCCATTAGACAGTCACTTACCAGCCATTAGACAGTGAAAAGAATTATTGGGAAGGCACAGACCTGCACAGGCTTTTCTACCCGAACTTTCAGGCAACGCATTTTGCAGTGTGTCAGCAATACCTGCTATTGGTTCCTTAACTTATCATAGCTTATCAACAAGCTAGTGCTTGTATGTTTGCCAATTATTTTCATGCCAGCTGAGCAACACTTCCTGCACGCGTTGTTTGCTGCCAGAGGCATTGTTTCTAGTGATGGGCATATGTGGTGGCATGCAATGCGTAGTTTCATGTAGGGATGCATGCAAGAGAGGCAGGGTACGTCATTGCATTTGATGTTGCTGGAAGGGTTTCTGGCAGTGAATGAAGCACAAAACAAATGGTCAGATGTGATTGAAAGAATAAGAATGCTAAACACTTACTCACTGATAAAGTAACTCGAAACCAGAAGCCACCTAGGCATTAGCATTACCGATGCACGACACAAGATGCCACTTGACACTACACTTGAAGATTAGTGACTTAAGCAGGTTGAAAAAAAATGTTTGCAAATCTGAAGACCTGCTTGAGTGCACACTTTATTAGACACCTCAAAACACCATCATCAGCAGCCTTCTGGTTCCCATCTCCGCACAGGCATTAATTTTTTCAGCAGTGTTGGACAGCATATTGCGCTGCAAAAGCAGTCTTACCACAAAATCAAAAACATTCTGCAATTTCTACCAGCAGTTTGTACAATCCACAACAATGTGAACACTGGGAATCAACCAGCAGATGTCAGTGCTGCACGTGCACTTCATGCATGTCGTTTGTACTTCATGCATTCACGCTAAGTAACATTTTATTATTCATGAGTACTGAACCCTTTCAGCCCTGGTGGTGTCAATTGACACGAAACACAAATATTCCTCTTGTGCCTCAGGAACACACAAAAATACTATTAATTTTTAATGGGATAGTTCCACTGGAATCGCTGTTGCTATCGTCATCGCTGTTCACGCATTCCCATTGAACACTGAAGAAGAAGAAGCAGCAGAATGGTAGACATGGGGTGAAGAAGCCAATATTTAGCAAATTTGGAGATTTTGATCTCACTAACCGCTCCTGCTTTTCTGCTCAGATTTTTTAATATTTTGTGAAACGCCTATTCGCGTGGTAAATGTTATTGAATGCATAAGGGGCTGCGCTGCAACATGTCTTGACATGTGCGATTTTGACACCGCCAGGGCTCAACGGTTGCTAGCGGTGGCCATTGAGTGATGACAGATTATCTTTCTAGAGAAAGATTACCTATTGGCAGTTAACCAATATCCTTCAAGGGAAATGTATATAACAGCTGTACCTTACCGGTACACACCTATCTGGCAGAAACGTGGAGGCTAACGAAAGGGTTCAACTCAAGTTAACCACTACGCAGCGAGGCATGGAAAAGAAGAAGGTTTATGGGGTTTAACGTCCCAAAGGAACTCAGGCTACGAGGGATGCCGTAGTGAAGGGCTCCGGAAATTTCGACCACCTGGGGTTCTTTAACATGCAAATGACACAGTACACAGGCCTCTAGCAGTTTGCCTCCATCAAAATGCACCCGTCACGGGAGGGAAGAAAACGATAGTTGTAACGTTAAGAGACAGGAAGAGAGCTAAGTGGGTCAGAGAACAAACGTGGATTAATAACATCTTAGTCGTAATCAAGAAGAAGAAATGGGCTTGGGCGGGGCATATAATGCGAAGGCAAGATAACGGAAGGTCCTTAAGAAGGTAACTGATGATTTCAAGACAAGGCAAGCGTAGCAGAGGGCACAAGAAAATTAGGTGGGTGAACAAGATTAGGAAGTTTGCGGCTGGCACAGGACAGGGTTAATTGGAAAGATATGGGATAGGCATTTGCCCTGCAGTGGGCATAGTCAGGCAGATGATGAAACTTGAAAAGCATGCAGGTGTGCTGTGCAGTCTTTCACAAAGTTCACGAACAAAGCCCGCATCTAAAACAAAGCAGAGGGAGCAAGTATATAAGATATGAAACTAAACAAAGCGAACTGCGGCAAAGCAAGCGAGGAAATTTGCGCTCGAACATTTAAGAAGAAAGGTCGAAATATAGTAAAACCAGTGTCGGAGGAGAGGCAACGTGTCCTTGCACAAATCGAGCATGGGTCTGAGGTCTGAAGTAATACCGAATACAGCTTCAACCAAAACAACGGCGTAGTTTGCGTTTTACAGTACACACGCCCCATGCTTCCTTCGATGAAATCGGAAAAAATGGCACCCGCACGCAAAAATTGGTTCGTGAGTTAGGGTATGATTCAGGTAGCCACCCTAATTAGGATGCCTCGATGCACGTGCGCCTAACTCCGCATGTGTATCGAGGCACTACTAGGAAGGGATGCAGCGCTAACAAACAACAAAACAAAGGTAAGTACATGCTTGAGTTTTGTTCGCGCTACATCCTTTCTTATCAGGGTGAACCTACTTGCGGATCCACGCTCCTCCTTCATCCTATCTAGTGTGGGTTGCCGCACAGCTGCTAAGACGTGAGCTTTCAAAGAACCAAATTAACGCTAAACAGCACAGAACGACGAAGAATGTCTAACATACCATCGTCGTCGCTGCTCTCTTCAGCGGCTTGATTGCCGGTGGTGTTAATGTGTCTCCGTGCACTGAACACCGTCAACCGTTTGTTGCGGCGGCCGGCTTCAGCACGCATCAGTCTCCGGTCACGATAAAAACATTCGTTGCGCAGCTCGCAGGATGCTCCCGACAGCGTGCATGGCATGGAGCTCATGGCGCAACGACCGCTAAACGTTGCAAAAGACGCCTCAGCGACAGCGCGTACAACACGCGACAATTTGAAATCGGCTCCCCTGTAGAGCCACCGTTGACCGTTAGTGGCGCTGGTGGCACTGTGGGTATAGAGTAATTATGCGGGCACTGCGCAGCATTCTTTGAAAGAAGTAGGTAGGTAGTATGCGCCGCTGCATGTAACTGTTTTGAAGAAATGTGCATGTGTGTTATGAGAAAAGACAATAACTACCTAATAGTAAAAAACTAGCCAGTAAATACAAAGAATGTTGCACTCACTCCTATTAGTTGCTTTGCGGACGTTCAACTGGACGTTTGCTCACAAAATGACGTTATGCTGCGGCGGCGCCACGAACTAGTCCTAGAAGGGCACGGTCGTGAGAAGGATCGGCGGCATCCCGTCAGTATATCAACTCTATGCATACCGTAGGTGGCACAAGCAGGCCTTTCAGCCACCTTTGCAATGTTGGCGGCTCCATGGAGGAACTTGACGCAATGTTCCAGAATGGGGTCTGGTTCCGCCTCCCGCCGCGCCTCGATGGGGTCGCTACTGCCCACCACTGCTTCAGTGTACTAGAATATACATTTGCCGTCCGCCTTTCATACAAAAGGAAAGCGCGCGCTCGACAGACAGACAGAGACGCTCGCTCCCAGTCCGCGCTAGTCCGGCCATGAGTAGCAATTGCCGAACCGTGATGTCTCACCCCTTGCTCTTTATGCAAAGACCGCGTAATCAGCCTCCGAGAGGTCTCATGGAACGGATTAACTTCCGAGCGCGGTCGACTTCAGTCCGGCTGTGCATGGCCTCATGTACCGCATGTTCCGCATTTATCTGTCCGGGTTGTAAAAAAAAAATTATCCTACGCAAACTACTAGCGTATTTGGACTCAACCACCGGCCACAAGGGAGCAGATAGTCTGCGTTTTTTTTTTTTACTTGACGGCAGATTTGACAGGCTCTGCCACCTGGGGTACTGCGACCTACCCCAGCTCATAGGGTTTCTTATTAACTAGAGGGAAAGCTGGCGGCGCTGCATCTGAACCTCCATGGGCGCGCAAAGCATCTTGGGGCGATGAGCTACTTGGTGCGGGACAGTAGGTTTCTTCAGGAACACAGAGTGATGTAGCTGAGATGTCCCATTCCGCATCCACGGTGCGCTGCGCGCGCAGACGACTTCGGCGTAACAGTAGTTTGCAAAACTATAGTAGCGAAATGCAACAACACACGACTCCAATAAAATGTTTTTGTTTTTCGAAATGTTTTGGGAAAACCTTTTAAAAAGTTGAGACGACAACATTTTTTCCAAAAACATATTTCTTTTTAAAAATGTGCCTGTTAAGTACGAAATATTGGCTTTTGTGGTCTGCAATGCTTGGCCAATAGCAGAGCAAGCCATCGTTTTTTTTTTCAGCAAACTTGCATTTACATGCTGTTCTGCTCGTTTGTTGCAATTTATAGACAGGATATTGAATGACAGGACATTCTTGATTATCGAACAACGTTTGTTTTTCATTATTTTTTGGCCAAAAGTTGTGGTTCTGCAGTCGATAGCTTTCCGCCCCACGATGCTTAGAGCGCCCATGGTGGTACAGGTGGTCTCGAGGAAGCTCCATGCAAACTCCCATAGGCGGGGCGCCAGCTTTTCCTCTAGTTAATAGTAGGAAACTCTATGCCCCAGCTTCCCCAGCTCCGAGCAGGGACATTGGTTGCCTCGCAGTTCGCCAGATGGCGCAGCTTCGACAGAAATTCTGCGCGCAGACGGCTGCGTTAGAGCAGAAAGGTGGGCGAGTTGGTTTAGGTGCATGGTGGAAAAAGCACGTAAAGACGAGAATCACGACTTCAGTTTTTCGCTGATTCTGGGTAACCCAGTCAAGTTCCGATGTTGAATTATTTATCAAAAAAAAAAAAACGCCGACAATCATAACCTACTTTGTCGTAATGGTTGAGCCCAAAGAGCCAGTAATTTCCGAGGAGAATTTTTTACAACCCCGACAGATAAATATGAAACACCCGGTAGGGACTATTGCGTCGCTCAGAGGAAATCGGGAAAAAAATCCGTTGGCGTATCCGCTCGCATGTTCGGGCTCAAATTTCCCACAGAGGTGACATTTTTCGGTCAGTTTTGTTTTGAACTGCGTTTGGGTGGTTACTTGCCTGATTCGGTCATGATTAATCGAAAATCTTTATCGTCTCCTGTGGCGGCGAATCACAACAGCAAAATTTGGCAGCAATAGTACCGGTAGCGCCACCTCGCGCCCATCGAACGAACAAGCGCTCTACATTTCTACCGCTGATTGATTGATTGATTGATTGAAAAACTTTTATTGCCGCCAGGAAAACGTTTCTCTGCGGAGAAACGCAAGAGGGAGAAAGCGGTAGGGTGGTTGGTTTGAAAGTCCTGTCTCGACTACGTAAACAAAATCAACTCAACGGAGTCACCTGATGAAATTAGTGCATCAGTATCAAGGCACCACAGAAGAGTTCTTAACGGAACTACTAGATCGATACTTAAACGCAAGCCCAGAAGGGCCGCTGCCAGACTATCAAGGGACACCAAACGAGCGATTAGACGCCGAAATCATGGAGGCGGAGGTGTAGTTTGCCACGGGCCAACTACGCACCACGTCCGCAGCCGGGCCCGACGGTGTTACTAACAAAGCTCTCAGAAACTTGGACGCGGAATCAGTGAGAACTCTCACTGATATCATGAACAAGTACCTGAAAGAAGAAAACAAGCCACAAGAATGAAGACATGCAAAGATTACATTCATTCCAAAGTCAGGCAAGAAGTTGTGCATAGAGAATCTACGCCAAATTTCTTTGACATCCTGTTTAGGAAAATTAATGGAGCATGTAGTTCTCAACCGCCTACAAGAATACGCCGAGTACAATAATTTACTTCCAAACTACATGCTAGGCTTCAGGGCTAATCATTCCAACGAAGATGTTATGCTGCTGCTCAAGGCAGACATATAATAGACCCAGAACGTCGCAGAGGAACAAAGCCATATTAGGCTCGGATTTAAACAAGGCTTTCGACAGCGTCACGCACGATGATATTAACCCAGAAGAAAGAACTATCAATCACATAAAGTCGTTTTTGAGTAACAGAACAGCAGAGCTAGCAGCGGCAGAGATCAAATCACATCCTATATCACTAGGAGGTAAAGGAACGCCTCAAGGTTCAGTCCAGTCACCTTTCCTTTTTAACCTCTCACTAATCAAAATTCCTCCTAAATTAGCAGCCCTCCCGGGGCTGCAACACACATTCTACGAAGATGGTACCACTTTATGGACCACAACTGGGAGCGATGGTCAGATAGAGTATATCTTGCAACAAGTTGTAGAAGCAGTAGGAGACCTGGCGGGTAAAGCAGGGCTGACCTGCACGCCTTCCACGTCCGAATTATTCGTAATCAGAGACACACCAAGAGGCTGTCGAACCAAAAATGATAAACCTCCGTCTCCACTTAACATCTGGGTGGACGGGCTCCCTGTAAAGGAAGTTGAATCTATAAGAATCATGGGACCCTTACTTCAGTCAAACAGGAAGAACAAGGAGACATTAGGAAGTCAAGACAACGACCAGCACGACAATAAGACTAATCAGACGAACTGCCAAGATTAGGAGTGAAGGAGAAAGAACTCTGCAGAATAGTACAAGCATTTGCACTAAGCAGGCTTGTCTACGCACTCCCATACTTAAAATTACAGAGCACTGAGAAAGCCAAAGTAGAGGCTATATTTAGACACGCATACAAGGTTGTATTAGGGCTACCGAACTGTACCTCTATCGAAATACTCCGGGACATAAGCGTACACAACACCCTAGACGAACTTAAGGAAGCACACTTAACAAAGCAACGAGGCCGGCTTTCCCGCACCAAAGCAGGAAGGGCCATGCTTGATCGCCTAGGACTAGGCATCGAGCTGCCACCACTAGATGCCAAGACACAAATACCTAAACGCATCGCTCAGGCAATAGTAGTCACGCCACTATCTAAGAATACACATCCTGCTCACGACGAGGGGAGAAGGAAAGCTAGGGGAAAAACTCTACGCAGAATGTACAGCCAACATGAACAACCGGTTTGTGTAGATGCCGTAGAATAGCCACAGAAACAGGCGTTCGCATTAGCGGCGGTGGACACGCAAGGCAGATTGATAGTTGCCGGAACTACTAAAACGAGATCCTCATAAAAGGCAAAAGGGGCGGCTATCGCCCTTGCCATCATTAAAACCAACGCTGATACTATACTCAGCGACCCTAAACTCGCTATACGCAATTATGCGAGCGGCAGAATTTATCAGGCAGCAATCGACATATTGTGTCAAACGAAACGTTTAAACCTATTGAGTTGATTTGGGTTCCTGCTCACTCGGGGAACCCTGGTAACGAAGAGGCACACATCAAAGCTCGAGTATTCGTCAGCCGAGCAGGGGACGCGATAGGTACTGAGAGTTTCTCGAATAACGGCGTATAGCATCATATCACGACATTACTAATCATTTTAAACTAGAAAGGAGAATATTCCCTCCTTCAGGCAAAACCTTAGGTAAGGAGCAGGAGACAACCTGGAGGGGACCCCAGACTAGATCCTTAATGACTCCTTACTTAGTATCGAAATTCTACCCCGGTGATTATACGACCCAGAATGTCCTCTAAATGGCGAAATAGCCACTTACCATCACATGTTGTGTAACTGTAAAGAGGAGCTTTCACCGGAATCTCTAATATACAAGTTCCTACTCTCCAGCAGTGGTAGGCCGTGTTGGTCAGCTCAGACCTGGGCGTTCAAACCCGGGCCATTG
Source organism: Amblyomma americanum (assembly GCF_052857255.1). Lineage (NCBI taxonomy): Eukaryota > Metazoa > Arthropoda > Arachnida > Ixodida > Ixodidae > Amblyomma > Amblyomma americanum. Next base: position 134,127,745 of record NC_135499.1, read on the forward strand.
AATGGGCTACTCAGGTCGCTGTCAGCCGTGGACTGATGATATCCACCTAGCACGGATCATCTGCATTTTGCCTTTTCTGGCGAAGTATCTGTTTTGCAATCCAAAATGGAAATTGAGCGCAGAAAATATTGTTTACATGCGACTTTGCCCATCCCCGCACCTCGCCTTTCTCCGCAGCGTACCCACCTTAGCATAGCATAGAAAAACTTTATTGAGTTCAGATCAAGTGCCAGAAAGTACCTCATTTAGCTTCGCTGACTAGCACCATCTGCTCAAGCTGCGAAATATTCTAGCGCCGTAACGTCGAAAAAGGTCCGGTACCTGCCGCATCACGAAAGTAAGCGACAAGTTTGCAACGCTCGCAACACCGGACATCGCGAGGCTACTGCAACGGTGCCGGTGCACCGGTGCACAACGGCGCTCTCAGTGCGCCATTCCAATCGAAGCTGCAGTGGACGACGCTTCGGAATTGGCCGGCGCTATGGTACATGGTCCATGGCACATGGCACGCTATGGCACAGCGCTGTGTGTGTCTATACTCGTCTTGGTCCCTTGTCCTGTTTGCGCTATTGCCACGAAAGAGATCTACTCACGGCACTGCCTCTATGATAACCCCATTGTATCTTATTAAAAGAGAGATATGATCGATTTTAGCGATGCCTGATTGGAAACGTAGCTACCGTACAAGCCGACCATGTCAGCCCCACCACACCATTGGCAGCAGCTGCTATGCGGCTGTGTAGAGAAACTTGCTTGTATCGCCGCTATCACTGCTACCAGCAACTCGATCAGTATATATGGGTCGTCGATCTACAAGAAGGATTTATATTTGACATTGTTTTATCCCAAGGCTTAATATTCACTGGAACAGCAAATTTTAGCGCGCTCTCCTGTCGCGCGCCAGGGATCCGCCGTAGATAAGGTGTTGGCTTAGCGCGGCGGTTTACGGTGGTGGAAGTATAGCGCTGCCACTGGAAGGCATCGTCGGACGGCACTTCATTTGTTGCATCCAAAGGGCCGTTGGTTGCCGTAACCGGGTACGGTGGCTCCGAGATGTGTGATAACGGTGAATCGTGATAACTGCAGTCAAGTTGCCCCGCCGCGGTGGCTCAGTGGTTAGGGCGCTCGACTACTGATCCGGAGTTCCCGGGTTCGAACCCGACCGCGGCGGCTGCGTATTTATGGAGGAAAAACGCTGAGGCGCCCGTGTGCTGTGCGATGTCAGTGCACGTTAAAGATCCCCAGGTGGTCGAGATTATTCCGGAGCCCTCCACTACGGCACCTCTCTCTTCCTTTCTTCTTTCACTCCCTCCTTTACCCTTCCCTTAGGGCGCGGTTCAGGTGTCCAACGATATATGAGACAGATACTGCGCCATTTCCTTTCCCCCCAAAACCAATTATTATTATTAGTCAAGTTCGGTAACCACGGTTAGGCTGTTCGTGTGGCTGGGGACCCGTCGACCGTGTTCATTGCTTTGATTTTTAGCCGCGCCGGAATAGTCGCCGCCATCGGAAACAAATGAACACGAGTGTCCCTAAGATGGCCCCGAATATATTTGTGCTAGTATCAAACACAAGAAAGGCGACACGATCGCTGACGACGCAGCTTGGCGATGCTTTAGAATAACACATGTATACCTTTTGTGTTATTGAAAGCGACCGAGATTACGGGCGCGAATGAGAAACGAGCGGCCTCTCGCGCGCTCTTCACAAAGCTGGCTGCTATTCGACGCAGTGAAACAACACTGTGCCTTTCCGTCGGAAACAACTCAGCTGGGCTTAGGCCAGTCTCTTTATTAGTAAGAAACATGCTGTCATTTCACGTTGTCCGTGTGCCGGCGATGCCTCGTTTCGGTGCGCGTCTCACACCTCCCTGGCTGCAGACAGGCACACAGCAGCATGCTGGCATCGCGACTCCAGCCGTTGCCGCCGGTTTCTCGGCGGTGGTGGTGGAGAAGGGGAGGGCACAGAAAGCAACAATGTCGTTCGTAGAGGTATCGCCGGGCGCCGTGGTTCAGTGCGGCTCAAGAGCAGTCCGGCTGGCAGGCCACCTGCATGCCCTAGCGAACGTGGCGTTCGCTCTTTATAATGCACATGCTCTCATTTGTTAAAAGCGCTGACATGAAAATTCAGGAGCAACGAGGCCTCAGTGGCAAGAAAAACGAAATGCGAGGCGGGGTTAGCGCCAACTTCAACACGTGAGGAACTGTCGTTAGAACTGTATTGGTATCGATGCAGGTTTAAATATGTATATTTTCATCCGGAAAATACCATCTGCAAAAAAGACTGGCGCCTTAGCGTTTTTATGGAGGAAAAACGCTAAGGCGCCCGTGTGCTGAGCGATGTCAGTGCACGTTAAAGATCCCCAGGTGGTCGAAATTATTCCGGAGCCCTCCACTACGGCACCTCTTTCTTCTTTCTTCTTTCACTCCCTCCTTTATCCCTTCCCTTACGGCGCGGTTCAGGTGTCCAACGATATATGAGACAGATACTGTGCCTTTTCCTCCCCCCCCCCCCCAAAAAAAACAATTATAATTATAAAAAGACTCATCAGGCATTCGGAAAACGGGAATACGGCATCGCTTTACCAAGGCGAGAGGTAAGCGCAGTAGCCGTTACGGATGGGCTGGTGCTGTTTACTCGTTCGGCCATTTTTTTATTTTCTGGTGTATGCCCCCGCCTCCACCTCGTGATGTCACAGTGCAAGCACAGCCTTGCAAGTGCAGTGAGTATATATAGGGTCTTGAGGATAGCAGTGCAAAACGAGGACGAAAGAAAGAATAATAATAATAATAATAATAATAATAATAATAATAATAATAATAATAATAATAATAATAATAATAATAATAATAATAATAATAATAATAATAATAATAATAATAATAATATTAATAATAATAATAATAATATTAATAATAATAATAATAATAATAATAATAATAATAATAATAATAATGATTGGTTTTGGGGGAAAGGAAATGGCGCAGTATCTGTCTCATATATCGTTGGACACCTGAACCACGCCGTAAGGGAAGGGATAAAGGAGGGTGTGAAAGAAGAAAGGAAGAAGAGGTGCCGTAGTGGAGGGCTCCGGAATAATTTCGACCAACTGGGTTTCTTTAACGTGCACTGACATCGCACAGCACACGGGCGCCTGAGCGTTTTTCCTCCATAAAAACGCAGCCGCCACGGTCGGGTTCGAACCCAGGAACTCCGGATCAGTAGTCGAAAGAAAGAACACAGGACGAAGTTTACTGATATAGCGCGACTTTCCTATTGTTCAGCTGGAAGTCAGCGCTTGTGTGTCAACTCGTCTCAGTTCTCGTTCACTGCTGTGATGCGCTGCATCTTCACAGATCAACAAAAAGCCCAACAATGCCCTTTCTGTGTAGCAGGAATCGTGTCCTAAAAATGGTCGATCATGAGTTTTAACCAATTTATACGTTAATGTTCGTGCTTTTACTTTATTAACTTTCTCTTGTTTTACTAGACCATTGCGGGCGAGAATGTCAATGCCCACTTTCGACTATGCTTGAAACCTCAAGAGCACTTGGGGAATCATGATCGGGCCAAGCAGGAACCGACTCGACAGCGCTTGAAAGTGGCCATGTGACAACCTCTGATCTGCATTGAATTCGATGAGCATTGACTCAATGAGGATCGAAACTGCCCGTGTGACAGAGGTATAATTAAAGTAGAAGTTCGAATTTAGCAAGCTGGAAATAACAAGTTTCCACTGTTAAAAGGGCTGCAACTCCTTGTTCTCCCAATGGCGCTATGGGCATGCTACTAATCCCTACAGTATCGCAGAGCTGTCTAAGAAACAAGATCCGTTAGCAAAGAAAGTGTAATGAAGATGATGTGTATTTCCCGAATGTTAAAGAAATGACAGGGTGATAAGACCGCTGGCTGGCTTTTTTCACACTGGTGAGTGCTAAGGTCGGCATTTCATTGCCACACCACTTCGGCCTTCACAAAGTCAGCTGAGAAGACAAGCTTACTGCACAGTCTCCCCTTCCTCAATCTTCTTCTTGGGCTCATCGTGGACGTTCTGGAGCTTGGATATCTCCTGACCCTATAGAAGTTGCACGTAGGAGAAAAATAAAATGCACACAAATTAGTCTTGGTTGAGGCCTTGTGTGCAGATAAGAAAAGATAGCAGACGGTTGAATAAAGCATGGCTAAGCGCGGAGTATCATGCAGTAGCACTAGTTATGATGGGCACGCAAGGTCCTTACATGCTAAATGCATTTGACCTAAAGGCCTTTACCACGAAAGCATTTACCATGAAGGCCTTCACCCTTAAGATCTTTACAGTAAGGCGTTTGACCTAAAGGCCTTCCCCATGAAGGTCTTCACCCTGGTGTACCCTTCAACCAGGCCTGCCAGTTGTGCACACCTGGCAAAATGCCCACAACCCGGTGCGTAGGTGGACCGCCTGCCACAAAGCAGGCTTCAGGGACATACGTACGTATGCCCGGAATCAGAAAGTGTGCCTAGTAGTGCTATCGCACTAAAATGAAAAACGCTGCGGGCTTTATTTTTTTTGGCACGGCAAGTGAGCGAAAAAAATTTATAATTTGTTTTGAGGAAACGGCGCAGTAACTGTCTCACTTATTTCGATGAACACCCGAACCGCGCCGTAAGGAAGGTATAAAGAAGGGAGTTAAAGAAGAAAGGAAGAAAGAGGTGCCGTAGTGGAGGTCTCCGGTATAATTTTGACCACCTGTTGATCTTTAACGTGCGCTGACATCGTCCAGCGCACGGGCGCCTTTTTGCGTTTCGCCTCCATCGAAATGCGGCCGCCGCGGTCGCGTTAATAATTAATAATTGGTTTTTGGGGAAAGTAAATGGCGCAGTATCTGTCTCATATCTCGTTGGACACCTGAACCGAGCCGTAAGAGAAGAGGTAAAGGAGGGAGCGAAAGAAGAAAGGAAGAAAGAGGTGCCGTAGTGGAGGGCTCCGGAATAATTTCGGCCACCTGGGGATCTTTAACGTGCACTGACATCGCACAGCACACGGGCGCCTTAGCGTTTTGCCTCCATAAAAATGCAGCCGCCGCGGTCGTGTTCGAACCCGGGAACTCCGGATCAGTAGACGAGCGCCCTAACCACTGAGACACCGCAGTCGCGTTTCGAAGCCGAGTATACTTCGGCTCAGTAGACGAGCGCTTTAACCACTGAGCCACAGCGGCGGGTACAAGTGACTGGCAAGAAAAGAAAAATACCTGGCTCTCCAGCCCCTCTACCAGTGAGGCACAAATGTCTCGGTGAGACTCAGGCGTTGAGTTGGCCGAGTGCTTGAACAAGGACAGCTCCTGCAGCGCACATACGCAGAATGTATTAGAACAGGTTTTTTTTTGTGTGTGTGTGCAATGTGGGGCACTGTTATAGTAAATGTAGACATCACAATGCAAATTACCCTGCGAAAGAAAAGAAGAAACTTCTAATTCTAGGCATGACGCTAGATAAGAATCAAGAATAGCTTTTCCCTCTGGCAAATGTTGACGAAGCAACATCGGTGGTATACAGCACAATGCAATAGTGCTGCTGGTGTAACCTGCTTTTGCAGAATATAATTACTCGATGGACCAAATTCACAATTCGTGAAGTCTGCTTGTGCATATTACACTTTCGAGTAGCACCCACACCACACAAGAGTCTTCAATAATGGTGTCCTTGGCGCGGGGGCACCGACGGGCACATTTAATGGCATTAGCAGTACGTCAAAAGCATATTTAATCGCAGTCATCTTTGTGCCCATTGACAAAGTACCAAGTTAGCCACAACTCATTCGCATGCGAAATGTCCATGGCACTCTTGCTTGTAGTGCTCTCGAGCAATGGCATATTTATCTGACACAACGCCTTTTTTCTAGTTACTACTTTTTTTACTAGTTACGGAGCAAATCCGTAACATGCAGCTGAAATAGGCAGCTTTGCAGGTAAGAATTATCCTAGCTATATAACAAAGTACTGCACGCCAAATCCCCTCCTGGTGTTCATTCTTGAGTTCAATGATCCTCAGCTCGAAGCCCCTCTCGAGTGTTGGAACCTTTGCCTTGAGCTCCTTGATGCGAGACGGGCTTTCAGCCAGCGCGTGCTCCTCACCCAGCTTTCTGACAGCCTTTTCCACGGGCTTTAGGGAAAGCCAGGAGACAATACCAACATGCACATGAAAATAGTGGTAATATGAGGGACCTGCATTCCCCAGACAGCCACTTCTAACCACGTTTTTATTTGTGCGTTTTACTGATGAGTAGTTTCTGTGCAAAGTTTTCTGGCATAGTAACAATCTTGCAGCCTGCAAAGTCACATATTCAACACCAGTATCTGCATTGTGCGTACAGACCAGAGGAGGGAGGGTTAAAGCACAGAATAGAGCCTGTGCCAACCCCCGCAGTGCCGTCATGGTACTGTCACAATTCCTCGCAGAGGTATGGCTGATACAGCGAGTTTCTTTTAAAGCAATGTTTACTCAAAACAATGTGAAACTAAATATTTTCCAGTGCAATCGGTGTTGAAGCCTTTAGAAAGTAATGTTTTACTTCTGAGCACTTTGAGCTGAATGTGTCACAGAAACAATGTTCAAGTTTCCGTTTCACGGCGACAGTATTTGTACAAGTTACTATCACATAAAACGAGAACGTCAATGTTGCCATGAAATTATTGCCTTCCCCTACAGGCGTGCCATAATCATTGCCCCCATGATTAGCAAAAAATGTGGAGAAGGGTGCGGGAGTGTGGCAGATATTTTCACTCTTCAGACAGTGTATTAAAGGCCCCAGAAAGGGGTGTTTGAGCTTGGCTTTGAAATGCTTGCACTGTGCAGAGTGCAGGCCACCGAGCGTCCATGCCGCGTACGTCACCTCAGAAGCGAGCGGGAAATTTACAATACTTTTTTTTTTAAATATCCGCTTTCTCACCTCGGGGCGACGCGCGGTGTCGGGCTTTCGCGCGGAAACCTGGCATACGTCGTCACGTCGGTCGTGCAATTGACGTCAGCAGCCGGGGGTTATCATTGGTTCACAGCGCCAAATTCTTTCAGACGTCACGCGCCACTACGGCCGCGGCCACTGCGCACGCGTCGCAACCCGCGGAAATAGGGGTTGGGCCGAGTCGGTGAGGCCGGCGGAGGAGCGCCGCCGTTTTGGCTTGCGAGAGAGGAAAAGGCCCGAAGACACGGAAGTTCAAATTTTTTCTGCATATAACTCAGCTTCGACAAAACGCATTAAAAAATTTTGCTGGAGAATAATTATGGAGCGGCGTCCTTTAACATCCCAGGCATATCGCAACTTTATTGAGAGCCCTTTTCTGGGACAATTTAACTGATGATTTGGAAATCATGATTTAGAAAGTCACTGTATATTCAAAATAACCACTTTGAGAATCCGACAGGACAGCAGCTTGGGCATGTTGGTTAATCATTTGTGATGGAACAGCGCAAAACACCGGGACAGGAGACAAGCGTTTGTCTCCTGTCCCGGCGTTTTGCGCTGTTCCATCACGAATTTAGCATCCGAGACGGCTTAAGTGTACATGCTGACCTAGCTGCTCATTTTCTACAGGAGCTATAGCTATGCATGCAAGTACACGATAGTACATTTCTCTTTATGCCTGCGAGCAAAAAGCTCAGAATTGCGAGTATATGTGCGAAAATTTTATACATCTGAGCCTGCTTACGCAAGCGCATGCTGAACACGAATACCGACCGCCATTCCAGAGCCTGGCGTTTTATGCGCTTGTCCCAAAATGGTGGTCGCGGAGGCGGTGTCTCCACCCTGTATGACATTGCACTACATCGAGGTTACATAGCATCCCGCCGCTGGTCACACCATCCATCGCTCAACAACAAAAGTTAACCCAGCAAGCTACTGAAGCCTTCGAGATTGGCTTTAAAAAGCAACGCAAGCAACAGCCGTGTACAAATCTGAGGTCTCGCGTAGCTGCCGTCACCATGCCACCGATAACACGGAAAGAGCCCTGTCTCCACGTTTATCCGGCCTCCCAGCTCGCACACCAATTTTACCCTCTTCACATCTCCAAAGAGATCATGCAGCCTCACAGGGGCATTGCCTGGTTGGACGCGTGCCCAGGCCACCCAGGCGCGTAGTTCAAATTATCGGTGGCGCAAACCATTACCGTTCGAATTAACAGGCTATATATTACATAGGCTCTAAAGCGGGGGCTACATGGGGCGTTTTTCTCCTGCGATTATCGCGTGTAGACAAAAAAAACGCGTCAGAGGGACGCTGGCCAGGCTACATGAGGCGTACAAGTGGCGAACGCCGCCGCAGTGTGGCCAGACAAGGCAAAAATGTTTTGGCCACCACTAAATGAACGATCAATGCTTATATGTTGTTTGCTTGTGTTATAATTATTAAATTAGGCAATAAATATCCTACAGTTATGTCTATACACATTTTCAGGTATGTTTAGTATTGTCTCGATATTTTTGTGGATGTTCAGCGGAGAGAGTTGGCCAGAACTGTTTCGTCTGGCGACCCTGTGCGACTGAAATGGCGGTGCGGATTGGGCAGACACTGTGCACTGCTTGTGGCTCTCGTTGCTGAAAACCAGTTTTGAAAAGAGTTTTCATTTACTTCGAGCGGACGGCAAGCAGGGAGATAACTGCGAGGGAGAACACGCCGCTTCTATTCTTGTGACCAAGGCCAGTGTGCATGGGGGCACATCGGCGTCTTCTGCTGTTAAATAAAAGATTATTGCTCATGAAAATGAGGGACATAGAAGACAAGCAGAAAATAAAGAGGAAATTTTAGATGCACCCCATCTGGCAATTAAGAAAGGAGGAGGGTGAATAACGCGCGCGAAGTGCTCAAGGGACGCTGAGACGGCTGGCCGCTGCCGCCGAATACAGACGGAAGTGAGTCCGGCAGGCACTTCCGGTAGCGTCTGACGCGCGCACGCCGCGTCAAAATCTAGCCGTTCCTGATCGGCGGCGGCGGGCGTTTTTCTTGACGCCGGGCGTCAAATCTGCGCCGTCGGGCGAAAATCGCCTCAAAAACGCTCCATGTATTCCGGGCTTAAAGGAGCATGAATGGATAAGTCGTACAGTTTTAAGGCGAAAGCCTTTAACGGCTCATACTCCCGGTTGAGATCCTGCCCGTCCTTTAAATCGCCAACTGAAAGTCACGACAACGGAAGTGACGTCATACCGTCCGTCCGTCCGTTACGCTCTTCAACTCGATAAGAAAAAAATCTTTGCGCACGACTGGATTCGAACCACCACCCTTCCGTTCTGCAGTCGAGCGTGCTAATGACTACGCTACTTCATGCCAATGCATATGCAGTTCTCCTTGTCTAGGACGCTGGAGTGTGCGGAAAGGCGTCGAATCGGACAGATGCCTCCCAAACGTCCTGCAGTGCCTACAGCATTTAAAAACAAGTTTGTACTTAACATCTTAACCCCATATCAATGACACAAGCAGCAACACCGCGCTAAATGCGTTCGCCTCACAGCACTTTAGGTCAACAAAGTGCCCCGCTGAAATTTTAATTATCCAGAGATTCGAATTAATAAAACAACAAACAAAACAAAAAGGAAAACAAAACAACAAGCAAGCACATAACGTACAACTGCTTACAGCACTTCACAGTCGCTACCACTGCACTCAACAAAACTGTGGTCAGCGTTTGACAGTAAACTGCTCCACAGTGGGCGCTTGTTTGGACTCGTCATGGTTGCCACATCACTACTGGCTGCCCGAAATTCCGCCATGCCAGTTTCAACATTTCCAGAACACAGTCGCTCATCTCTCTGGGCGTACTTGGTTAACGGCAAAACATTACTCCGTTCGCCGATACTTTTGTACAATCTTCTCAGTGCATGAAAGAGTGCAGGCCAAGGTCAGATATCCGAGGTTAGTGGTGCGACGCACATTTTAGGCGCATGCGCAGAATGGCAGCTGTCCACTGAAGAGTAGGAACAAGAAGACTGCGTGCGGTCCATCCAGCCAGCTCGGCCAGTGTCCAATGTATTTCGTATCAGCGAGTTTCGAGCAGTGAACACTACCAAATGGTAGTCAGGCACCAGCGAACTGCAGGAGGTCACTTTGGCCAGTGTGAAGCCATCATAACACGCACTAATTAAGTCTGAGTGCCACTGCTGTCTGCACAATGGTATGTGAAGCACCGAAGAGCAAGATTAAGCATCGTGTTGCTATCAGTGGGCTTGCACGCCTGTTATAAGCGGTGTAACGCTGCTTTACCAAGTGCACTTTGGTGTTAGAGTTTGCGGCGAACTCGGGCATTCTGACATAGCATTCCAGGCCTTCGAATTAAGCAGGCAGGTGCAACCTGCCAGCATAAAATATCCGCTAAAATTTGCATTAGAAATTACAGGACCGCAGAAATTAATTGAACTGCATGGAATCTTACATGGACTAATATCAAAGACACTTACTCCAAAATACGTCATTGCATTGTCTTGGCTGGAGATTCATAAAACATGCAGATTGAGAGAGACGAAGCTGATACAGACGGTATTGCATAATAGTAACTGTAGCACGAAGACATAAGCTACCGGTCGCGATGTTTACTGGGATATTTTCTCAGGCAATTTATTTTTAATAACACTGCCGACCGAGGCAGAGAGGAAAAAGAGAGAAGATGTACAAGTACACTCACCACCAAAAGTTTATAGAATGAAATTTTGGCAAAAAATACAATTCCTTAGCATTGCTCAAGATTGAATGATTCACTGCAATTTGCAAACCTGCAGAATTAAGGCTGCACAAGTCTTTTTTCCAGCCTCTGTGCAAAGATAACGATGAAGCCAAAATTTTTTGCCAATTACTGTGTTTCATAAACTTGACTGCCAGTGCACAAATGTGTTCAAGTAGTACTGAATTTGTCTCTTGATTTGGTGCATGCATAACCAGCTGTAATTGATACACCGCATAAAATGCTACACAGGATTCGGGAACAGAAACTGCGTGGGACAACTCACCGAGGTACTAGGGATACCAATGCCTTCAAGGTTGTATGCACTACAAAACTAGATGTCAAAGAAGACAATAAAAATTGTGCACTGCGCCGTGCAGAGCGTACAATAAGTGCCACATTCCAAATGCACATCTGCAAAACAGGCATGCCAAGAGAGCAGCACAGAAAGAAAATTTCTGTACGAACCCTGCAATCTGATGGTGGTAGTGGTTTTTTTATTAAAATAGTAAAAAGGAAGGAAAAGATTTTTGCTAGCCCCGGCATCTGCCATCGATACTGAAGTGCCTGAGCTGGGGCAGCGGAAATAAAGGATTGCAGGAAGAATGGAAAAATGAAATGAAAGAGGTGAGGGGACAGGAAGAGAGGAGAGGGAGAAGTAGTATACACAAACTATTTACACAATAAGAAATGTGTCCAGGTTGTGCGCGTGATTAGTTCATGTTGGAGGAATTAAAACACACGCGCACAGCACTGTGTTGGCTACAACTGGAGAGGGGTGTCCATTTATTAATCGTTCAATCAGCAGCAATCTGGTCAACTTGGAGTTCCGGTACGGGACGTGGAATTTTCTTTCGCTCAAAGAGCTCACGACATTGCCAGGCGACAAAAGTCCGTGGTTTATCTTGATGCCTGTGAACAAATTGGGAGTACAATCTCAGCCATGTTTTGGAGCTGAGAAATATAAAACAAATTCAAGCTCAGGGGTAACTAAATGATAAAAAAAGCATCATAAGACCAAGAACAGGACGGAAATGATTATCACAAGCGCTAGGTCTGACAAAATCAAGCACTAAAACTGCTATGCGTGTGTACAAGACACGATTTATGAGGAGATGCCGGCCTTCTGCAACACAAGCAACGTGGGCCAGGTGTCCTCCGGACCCCTTGAGCGAGGTATGCAGTAAGGCACATAGCAAAATGATGCATTTCTCTCAATGCATCATGTCACATATGACTGCTGGCCTTGAAAACACAGAGAGAAAAGCTGCAAATTCGAAAACTAACGCTATCAGAGATGACATAGCAGAGTAAAAGCTGCATAAAAACATCAATAAAAAAGGTCATGCACTGCAAGCGCAAGGTTTGAATGCGTTAGCAAGCAGATGACCACACTAACGACTGCTTGGCTATTTGCAAACGCCTTTCGTTGGCCATTGCAAACACTTCTTTTATCCGCTTTTAACTACTGCTTAGCCATTGCCACCACATCCTTGTTCACACCGCATCATTCTTCTTTTGTTGCATTTTTTCTTTATTTCTCTTGTTTTATTTTTTGTTTTAAATATTTTACCGTTTATTTGTTTTGTTTTGCTGCTGTTTTACTGCAAAGACTATGTTCACTTCTATCCAACAAGAAAGGCGGCACTCGTAATTCCTTAGAGGCTAAGTACTTGCTTACCACGAGGAATTCCCGAGTTCGAATCCAACTCCTGGAACTTTTTTTCTGCGACATTTTTCGGTTTGTGTGACGCCGAAGGACCACAAGGACATTGCTGAAATCTCTCACTGCGGGCAGTGGTGCTAGTACATTAAAAAAAAATCGATTTAAACCTCTGACATTGCAGGCAGTGCGACAGCAATGCGTCTTTTCTATGCTTCTACCAACTGCTTCCATCTGTCACTGCAGTTTGACAACTGTGCCTATTGCTATTGTGGCGGCTCGTGCAGTTCTGTACTGCCGGCGGAGTCGATCATCAAAAACTACTAGCTGAAACATTGAAACATCAGTGACCAACCTTCCTTGAACCTCTCGCCAACTGCCTTGGTCTTTCCAGCCCGTTCAGAACCTGCAAGATCTACAAAATTCATTTTTGCCACCGTCGTGGCGCCTCCGCTCTCGTTTTGTTGCTCCACTGTCAGTGTCAGGATGGCATGAGACCGCGAGGAGCAGATATTCATCTTGGTGGCCGCAGTGATCCGGGATGCAGAGCCGATGCCAACCAGGCTGACAGTCTCATCTGCGGTCGCCACTTTGTGTTCAGTCAGGTTGGTAACCTGCACACACAAAAGAAGAGTTAAAAAGAAGAAAGCTTGTTGCACGAGCACGTCTTCGTGAGAAGGGTGAAAACTGCAAATGGGAACGAACGCAGCAAGAGACAGAACTACACTCCCCCCCCCCCCCCTCCCAAAAAAAAAGGAGCCCCAAGCAAATCGGAAGCGCCATGAAGAGTTCAAAAGTGTGCAGAATAGGCCACGAAACAAGCACAGCCAAGGTATGTTTTGCATACTGCACAGAAATTCAGTCACATTACTTAGAGAGTGTAGCAGAATGAGCAGAAACCATCTTTTTACTGATGTGGGAGCCCTGAAATATGAACTACTTGCTCAGCCAAGTACTACATTTTCCTTGCAGATGAAATTCAAGTCGCATGCTATTTATCATGCAGTTTGTGCAGGGATTTGGAATATAGTAGTGGAATCTCACCTTTACTGTACCAGTCTTGTCCTCCCGAATTGCAAGTGGCTCCCGCCTTTTGCTGTTTGAGAGCAAGTCGAAAATTTCTTCTTGATATATCTGCGAGAAATTTGCAACAGCAATAAATCCACAAGAAGCCAGTTTGCCCGCTACAGACATGATGCAACATCCTCCATTTACATTTATTTCTGAACAACACGACAGCATGAAGAAAGGCTGCATTTGAATGTTGAAATGCTAGGTTACGGGGATTTTACAGCTAACCAATGAATGCAAAAGATCCTCAAGGTGCATAAAGCATGCGGTGGCACTTAGTAAGCGATAAGCTTGCATGCAAATCAGAGTGAGGAACAAGTGATGCCAAACAAAAATTTTCAACGGCTAAGCTTGCGGCTTGATTGATGTCCATGCTAAGTTTGGGCATGAAATCCATCACGATCGCACTTGGCTTCGTGCATGGCTCAGTCTTGTTGCTGCTTATGCTTTCGCTCCCAGTCAGGGGTATGAAACTCCAGTTAGTATCGTTTTCAACTACTTTAGTGCACCTAATGTCCGGAGGACTCGCATTTAAAGCATATCCTGCGCATGCAGCACTCATGTCTCATTTTGAAAATGTCCAATAATTTCACGAAATGCGCTTAAGACGCACAATTGTTTGCATTTTGGAAAGCGAGAGCAGGCACAAACTGTGGCGGTAGCCGAATTGTCCAAGGCATCGGAAAACAAAGCTGTTATGTTTGCGCCGGCAGTGGTTAACATACCGCTCAGGGACCAAGTTTTTTCCAAACAAGTTCTTTTTTTCTGCCTGGCTCTAAGGAGAGACAAACCATAATCGCCAATTAGGCAGAACAGCTTTAACAATTTCTTTGGGAGAAAGGAAATGGCGCAGTATCTGTCTCATATATCGGCGGACACCTGAACCGCGCCGTAAGGGAAGGAATAAAGGAGGGAGGGAAAGAAGAAAGGAAGAAATATGAGCTGTAGTGGAGGGCTCCGGAAAAATTTCGACCACCTGGGGATCTTTAACGTGCACTGACATCGCACAGCACACGGGTGCCTTAGCGTTTTGCCTCCATAAAAACGCAGCCGCCGCGGTCGGGTTCGAGCCAGGGTACTCCGGATCAGTAGTCGAGCGCTCTAACCACTGAGCCACCGCGGCGGGTCGCCATAAAATATTGTGGTTTTGTTCAGTATGCACTGGCTGATGTCACAAAATACAAACGTTCATGTTTTGCAAAAAACACACTCACCTCCAAGAACGAGACACGCACAAGAAAAGATTTCCCTGTGGTTGCTGCTATGTGCTTGAAGATGTCCCCAATTGCCCTGGGGGGGGGGGGGGGGGGGGGGGGGGGGGATTCCTGCATCGTCAGCATTTGATGAGAAGCGAATTCCAATCGTGCACGTTTTCCCGGAACCCGTCTGGCCGTAGGAAATTATGGTGACGTTAAATCCTAGAACACAGAGCAGGCAGTCACGGTTTCAAACATTTTCATGGTCATGAACTCGTTACATATTATACAGCTAGATGAAGCAAGGACGATGGGAAAAGGGGTTTGTCAGAATGTGCGAAAAGCAAAAATTGCCAACACTCACTGAAACCAATGACAACACAGGATACACGTCGTCCACTGCATAGTTGGGTGCAACGCTGGTGAATACTCAAGATTACGCTGCACGCAACATGAATACATTCGAAAGCAAGCGCTGAGACAGCCAACACCTTAGCTCAGTTGGTAAAGCATTGCATGTAATATTGGAAGGTAATGCGATTGGGCCCCACCGATGTCAAGCCGTTTTTGCACTACTGTCTGTGAATACATCTTATTTAAATCATTACGCAATTAGTTTTCTCTAACAGACGCCTTCAAAAAGAATGCCTATGCTTTTTTAGGTTTCCACAACGCTTAGATTTTCTCATATGCATAGCTGGATCAAGCCACTTCAGTCTACAGACACTCAGCAGAAAGAGACTGTACATCAGCTGTGAAATTTTGGTTGATGTACAATTAATGCGATGCTTGCTGCTGCTATTTGTGATGAAAGAAATTAACGCGCCAACGTGTGTGTGTGTTGGTTGCCAAAATTAAGATTAGTGGAAAGTATTGTAACTGCAATACCACAAAAACAGCACCTCATAAGAAACACAGGAAGGCTCAGGTAGAACTGACTTTTTGAAGCAGAACTGCCAATATATACCACTCATCATTTTGTCGAGTATGCAAACTAAAAAACATTACAGGTGAAAAAGTCATTTCTTTATAAATCTTGCCAGTGAACATAACATAAACCAGTATACGAATTGGATCTCT
Organism: Amblyomma americanum; assembly: GCF_052857255.1. NCBI lineage: Eukaryota > Metazoa > Arthropoda > Arachnida > Ixodida > Ixodidae > Amblyomma > Amblyomma americanum. The sequence continues at coordinate 134,143,440 of NC_135499.1, forward strand.
TCCAGGAAAACGACCGGCACCAGTCACTAGTACAGTTGCACCTACTTATAACGAATCCGAGGGTCACGGAAATGGCGTTTGTTGTATCGTAGTAGGTGGACTTAAGCTATTGCAGCCAAAACACAAAGTCAGACAAGAGTGCCGTTTATTTCTTTAAAAAGTCTGCTGGACCTTGTCTGTTTCTTCGAAGCACGCCCCATCAAGCTCCTTGCTAAGCTCTCCAGTGCGGCCACGTGCTTCTGGCTAAGACCCTTGTTGCGGACTATTTGCTTTAGGGATGCGACACAGTCGAACCTGCCTATTTCGAACACGCAAAAAAACGCTACGAGTTCGATGTAACGTGTAATTCGATATAAAATAATTGATATGGAAAAAATGAATTTCTTTGATAGCCACTAACTGCGCGCAGCTAGATTACTGAGCGAAACAGTCGTGATTACTGAGCGAAACAGTCGTGAATTTTGCCTCCGAGTGAACACATTTTGCAATGCTATCGATGGACTACGAAGAGCTGAGAGCATAGCCTTCTATCGTCGCGCTGTTGCGACGAACCACGCTGAGTGGATAGTGCGCGTCCGAGCACTTATGCACCCATTGTTACAAGTCCTCGTCACAATGCGCTTCAGTGGTGTCTTGGTTATGCGCAACGTCAGCAATGATGTCTTCGTTCGCAAGTTCTCCCGCTGCCTCAACTTCGTCGTCCACGAAGACAAAGTCGGCTACGGCTGCCCTCGCTATCACCGCTATCCATTTGTAAACTTAGATACGAAACTTTTATCTGCCCTAAGCTCGAATACGCATCCCCTCATCAGGCGTACCTAATTACCGAAATTGTATCCACCCAGAATAGCGCCACCCGTTTTATATCTTCAAACTATGACTTTCGCTCCAGCATCAGCAGTCTTAAGACGTCTCTCGGTATCCGCCCACTAGCCTTTAGACGTAAAATTTCTCGTCTCTGTCTGTTCAATAAACTGCACCACAAGACTTCCCCATCTCCGTGATTCTCTACAAGTTCCAACTGTGCACACCATCTCGTCTGTTCAACTCCATGAGCATCTGTCGCTTAAATGGACCTACTAACGCCCTTAACAAATCTTTTTTGACAGCCGTAATTAAGGAGTGGAACCAGCCTCCTGACCATGTTGTAATCGAACGTGTTCCTGTTAGATGCAAACAATGCCTGACATGTCATTTTGCCATAAATTGCCATAATGTCATAAATTGTGGCTTCCTCTTTTCATTACAGTGCCTCTATCACTTAAAGTGTGATTTTGTACAAGAGCCTTTTGACTGTTTTATGGTTCTGTTCTTGCCAACAATTTTTGTGTTACCTCCTTCCCCCTTTATGTATTACCCCACCTAGGGCCTTTAAGGGTATAATAAATGATGATAAGTGATGATCATGTCAGCCAGGAAGGCAGCTTGCACATGCGAGCAGTAACAGCAAAGAAAGCAGGAAGACTGAAGCCAACAAGGATTTTGAAAGCTTAAAAACGGGTGCTGAGGAAACACGCCTAAGAAGTAAACATCACATTTGTAGGAACCAAATGGCACACTTATCAGAATCTGGCGACGAATTTCGTCATCAAAATTCTTGCACTGCATTGTGGCACAAGCACCGTTGTTCACCCCGAGTCGCATGTAAGCAAGGTGCCTGCTGACTGACCTTTTCGCCATTCCCGGACCTACCCCAGTGGCGGAATCAGAAAGGAAAAAAACTGGAAGGGGGGGGGGGTATATTTTAGAGAAGTATGCTCACCATCGAATATCTTTGGCAGAATGTTGGAGACACAGGCCTTGCATACTGCCGCCTGGGTGGAGCCTTCGTCCAAAACATAGTCGTAGGCGAATTTTTTTCACCACGAACAGCCACAGTCTGCTCGCTCGGCACAAGCAGGGTGAATTCCTGGCATCCTCCGATAATCTCCTTGGATATGAGCAGGCGGCAACGGACGGCCACTCTCACAGGAATAGTATTCGTTGACTCCATTTCGCGATAAGTCTGCACGAAAAAAGCAAAAGAACAGTAAATTATGTCAGAAAACAGTCGTCTTAAAGGGACCCTGAAACAATTCCGATGGGCATATTCTAGTGCAACAGATCTGTAGAAGTGGTCATTGCGGATATTCGAGTCAAATTTGAAAGCTCTGTGTGGAACCTACAGTTTATAAATCATTTTTAAAAAAACTCTGCTCGTAACAGCTCGCAAACGATTAGGGCGACACGTCACCGCCGCGTCCCGATGATGTCAATGGGCAGTCTGGACGAGCCTTGAAGCTCGCCCAGACATACCCAGACTGCCCACTGACGTCATCGGGAAGCGGCGGTGACGTGTCGCCCTAATCGGTTGCGAGCTGTTACGAGCAGAGTTTTTGTAGCGAAAGCTACATTGGCCGCGATGTTGTGATTTCGCTGTGCCAGTCCTGAGGAGGAGGATGTCACGGATCTCTCCGGAGAATACTCCGACTGAAAGAATGGACTAAACGACGGGTGTACCCTCACAAACGCACATTTAATACACCCTACGGGACACACACACTAGAATACAACTAACAAAACTAACACAAAACACAGACTAAATACACACCACCCGGGCACACTGCTACTAGCGTCTACTACTAGTGTTCTACTATTAGCGGACGGCGTTCGTGCTCACGGTTCGTTCGGTATGGCTGCGGCGTTGTATGGATCCAGTAGGCGGCGTCGAGGCGGCGTTCGCCGTGCTTGGGCTGGCGTCGCTGGCGGTGTTCGACGTGCTCGGGCTGGCGTCGCTGGCTGCGTCGTACAAGCTCCCGGTCCAAGCGCCCGTGGAGGTGATGCCGGTGTTGTTGGCTTTGGTGGCGGCGTCGCTGGCTGCGTCGTATAAGCTCCAGGTCCAAGCGCCCGTGGAGGTGATGCCGGTGTTGTTGGCTTTGGTGGCGGCGTCGCTGGCTGCGTCGTATAAGCTCCAGGTGCAAGCGCCCGTGGAGGTGATACCGGTGTTGTTGGCGTTTGGGCGCACCACCCGGATGGATGGCAACAGCGCTGGAGATACCCCTGGCCGTAGCAGGTGGTAGCGTCCTCCGTTGACTCCCCGGAGCGTGCTCAGGCACGGCAGGAAGTCCACGATGCGATGTCGTAGAACGCGAGCTCACCGGAGCAGCAGCCGGCGTCGCTCTCTTCCAGCCGATGTGACCCTGACCTGCCGCAGCTTCCGCTTCTCTGCTGTTTCCCTCTGTGCCTCGCTCTCGCTCACCCTTTTATAGCCTCGGTGTTAGTCCACGTAAGCCTTGTCGTCGTCTTCTTCTCTTCTCCACCAATCATCTCTCTCCACGTCACCGTATGCTTCTCCACCAATCATCTCTCTCCACCTCAACGAATGCTTCTTCCTCTTCTTTATTCTTAGGTTAATTCGCGTCGTCTTCTTCACACCTTTTTCCTTTAAAATTTAATTTAGGCTCCTTAATATATGTGACAGAGGAGCAGAGCCGTTGCCTAGCAACGGCTGCAGCTGGCGAACGCCGCGCGCTCGCCGCGCCAGCTGGCATGACGTCACACCTTGCGTTTCGCCGCGGAGCCGCCCTTAACCACCCTCACGCGCTTAACCGCTAACCAACGTATTCGGTGGCGCTATCTATGGGAGCTACTGAAACCCCCGCACACTCGCTGAATAAAAAAGAGCCTGTGCCTGGGCTGGGAATCGAACCACGGCTTTTGGCGTTTGAGGCAGAGACGCTAACACTCCACCACAACGGCTCAGGGCTTGATCATGAATAAATGTACATCTAGTGAATGCACGGGTTTCATATATTAACTCTTGCGATGCAGAAGTCGCCGCGCTTTCGCTACGCATATCCTGGTCTAACAGAGCTAGGACAACAGCAATTTAAAAAAATGATTTCTAAACTATAGGGTCCACACAGAAATTTTACTCGAATACCCGCAAAGACCACTTATACAGATCTGTTGCACTATAATATGCCCATATATATCATTCAGGGTCCCTTTAAAAGGGACGTGAAAAAGAGAGACAATTAGGTCGGACACAGAAGTTTAATAGTTTGCAATGACACACTGGGAAGCACAGTGTTGGGTTCGCAGCTATGTGAGGGGCCGTTGCGATTCAAAAGTGGCATGTCGCACTTAATCAGGAGCGTAAAGAATTCAGTGTATTGCTTGCAATTTAACAATGTAATCCAACGGTTCATCGCAAATGAACGCGGCTGGGAGAGTTCAATGGCTCAGAGAACCATTTCAACTCCGCAGACGCGAAAAGAGTGAGAAGCCAGGCAAGCCATTCGACGCTCCAAGGCTTGAAAACTTGATAGGACGCCCTCTCCGCATATGATTTGCTGAAACTGCAATGCGCACAATGAAATTTCGGGCCGCTAATATATACATGTGCCCGAGGAGCCAACCTTGCAGAACTCCCAACACATTCAATTTAGCCGCTAAATGATGGCAGCATAACCTACATCTGAGGCCTGGCGACTGCCAGCAGCATTGACGTGACCTGTGTAACATCTTCGTTTTCCAACAACTTTGCCTGGTGCACTGATTTGAAAACACGTGGAAGTCATCATTACCTAGTCCTCATATCTGCTGTTCGCGCGCAGACGGCGCAGAAGAAATTCCTGATAAAATCTGCAGACTGGGATGCTTACAAAGACACTGCAAACAGAGGAATTACTGCCGCAAACCGGAATGAGGAAATAGTATCGACAATGGCTGATTGCCTGAGAGAAAGTACAAGAATTACAGCTAAAAATGATAGACAACCTTCAAATGAGAAGGTATTTCAAATGATGTGCGCTATTCGCAGGCGAGCTGAAAGGAAAGCTTTGCGCACCAGGAACATTGAAGACCTTCGTGCCAGCCGACGGGCGCAACGACATATTCGGCGCTGATAAACTCAGTCGGCAGAGATGGCGTGACTTCTGTTTTGCGCTGGATGTGCGCCAACGAGTAACCAAAATTTGGTGCAACGTTAGTGGTATGCGTACGCCACTCCAACAGTTTCACCCATTCACTGCACTCTCTCTGCATGAACAAAAATCTCTAAAAGAAGTCTAAGAAGAATAATGCTGACTACTGCCAGCAGGATCAGGGCCTTCGGAACTGTTCGCAGATGGTTACTCAGGCATCCCACAGGCGGTAGTGCCAGCGCTAGACCTGTCTTTCACAATTGAAGAGCTACCCGCAGCGATCACGGAATCAAACAGACGCACGTCTCCTGGTCACGATGAGGTGACCTATGACGAAATCTAAAACCTACCCCACAACTCCCATCTACGACTCCTGGAATGTTACAGTTCTTCCTGAATGATTGGTGAGGTCCCCACCGAATAGAAGCTGGCGAAAATTGTGCCTGTTTTGAAACCTTCTAAGCAGCCAACAAGCTACGCGTCCTTCCGGCCCATCACTCTACTGAGCTGCGTAGGTAAGCTAATGGAGCGAATTATCTGTAAACGCAACACCTGGTTCCGCACAAAGCGGGCACAATGGGGAGACCGCCAGACCAGATCTATGGAGGTATATAGAAGTTTACCTGATGAGCGCAACAACGTAGACGCGTGAAAGAATCCGAAGCTTGCGCGATCGCCAGTCTTTACTGAACCACGGGAAAAGAAACTGCTGGTAGCCGAGAGAGTAACCAAGCGCTGAGGCTGCAAATGCTTTCAGTAGCAGATCCCTGCGCAACCTGGTCGCTGTAATATATGCGCAGGGAGAGTCATGACTGGGCCTTGAACAGATAACTTCGTCACGGTGTCAGCAACCTCATTTAAATTAATTAAACTGTGCCCAGGCACCAATACCTACATGTGAGGTGGTACCAAAAAAATTTGCCGCGGTTCAACTACTGCTGAAACTAGTAAGAAAGCGAAAGCTGTATCGGGTAAGTAGACGCGGCTTGGCCTCCAATGTTTAGTGCGTTCCGCACACTGGATAGACAATGCGCCCGCTCTGCCACGTGGTGGTTAAGTTAATGGTTGATCCGGAGAGGTTGGTCACCCAGTGAACGCTGCGGCTTACTGCTGCAAAGGCGCGTGTCTGCCACAACGTTGTCAGCGCTAATGCATGCAGCCCACATTTCTCTCTCCCCACTGCCATGTACCTCATAGCGCGATTGAGGCGTCCAATTCCCCAGGGAGCCAGTTATGCGCCTTCCTTTCCTCAGAATCATCGGAGTCTAGAGCAAGAACGCCGACGGTCTACAGCTTGAAAATGAGAATTGGTTTTTGAGGAAAGGAAATGGCGCAGTATCTGTCTCACATACCGGCGGACACCTGAACCGCGCCGTAAGGGAAGGAATAAAGGAGGGAGTGAAAGAAATGAAGAAAGAGGTGTCGTAGTGGGGGGCTCCGGAATAATTTCGACCACCTGGGGATATTTAACGTTCACTGACATCGCACAGTACACGGGCGCATTAGCGTTTCACCTCCATCGAAATGCAGCCGCCGCGGTCGGGTTCGAACCCGGGAACTCCGGGTCAGAAGCCGAGCGCCTAACCACTGAGCCGCCGCTGCTTCAGTGCTGCGTTTCTGCTACCACGTTGTGAATGCCAACGCATGCAACGAACATCTGTTACTACCGCAACGTAGCTTAATAAAGCGCGACTGAGGTGTCCACCGTCCCAGGGGACCACTTATGCACCTTTTTTTTTCCTTTCCAAGAAAATTGAAGGCGCAGTAACTGTCTCCGATATATCGGTGGACACCATAACCGGTTTTGAGGAAAGGACCTTAATTACTGCTGTCTAGTATGGGGACAACTTAAAATATAAACATTCATACGCTGTTTTTCAGAAGGAAGTTCTCCAATGAGCCTCTCGATTTTCATTCCGCGCCTCTCTTCAGTGAGCTCAAAACTCTAAAATTGCCTCCTTTAGTAAACTGCCGCTTACTGCCAACTTACAGAAGAGATGTAAAAAATATTGGCGTTCTCAGCTCTCTCGCCAGTCTCGCAAAACGCACAGCCCCTTACCCAACTCGAGCTCCCGAGGCTTGGTGTGTTCCTCACCTACGTTCTTATTATAGTCAGCAATTGTTACGCCACCGACTTTCCAGTTTACTGAATGACTTTTCCAGATGTAATATCGATGTGCTTACATTTTTCGCTAGAAATCTGTATTAAGTGTTTTGCGCTCATGACTGCGTACGGTTGGTTGTACTTGTACTTTTAACGCGACAGCGATAAGGGCCCCCTGTTGCATGAAGGCCGGTGTCGTCGGCGGCGTTGGCCGTGAGCGAAAAATCGTCCTCCTTCTCCTCGCTCCTTCTCCTCCTCACAATATACACCACTGCCCCAACAGATGGCGCGCGACTGCAGCGCCTCCCGCTCGTCTCGTTCGGGCGCGGTGGGGCCGTGCGCAAAAAGGGAATCATGCGGTGAGCGGAAAACAGCGCAGCGCACATCCAAAGCGCGGTCACCGCGAAGCTTGCGGCTTGCTTGCCGTTCGTCCGGCGCGGAAGCTATGCTGACGTTCGTGGCATCGGGTTTGTCTAGAAAGATGTGCCAACGAACTACGACTGCAACTTGAGTCCCGCGCGTTTCGGCAAGGCGCCTGGCAGCGCTTCTTTTCCCGTGGTGCAGTAAAGACAGGCGATCGCGCAAGCTTCGTGTTCTTTCACGCGTCTCCTTGTTGCGCTCATCAGGTAAACTTCTATATACCTCCATAGATCTTGTCTGGCGGTCTCCCCACTGTGCCCGCTTTGCGCGGAACCAGGTGTTGCGTTTGCAGATCATTCGCTCCATTAGCTTACCTACGCAGCTCAGTAGAGCGATGGGCCGGAAGGACGCGTAGCTTGTTGACTGTTTAGAAGTTTTCAAAACAGGCACAATTTTCGCCAGCTTCCATTCTGTGCGGACCTCACCAATCATCCAGGAAGAACTGTACCATTCCAGGAGTCGTAGATGGGAGTTGTGGGGTAGGTTTTCGATTGCGTCATAGGTCACCTCATCGTGACCAGGAGCCGTGCGTCTGTTTGATTCCGTGATAGCTGCGGGTAGCTCTTCAATTGTGAAAGGCAGGTCCAGCGCTGGCACTGCCGCCTGAGGGATGCCTGAGTAACCATCTGCGAACAGTGCCGAATGCCCTGATCCCGCTGACAGTAGTCTGCATTATTCTTCTTAGACTTCTTTTAGGGATTTTTGTTCATGCAGAGAGAGTGCAGTGAAGGGGTGAAACTGTTATGAGTGGCGTACGCATACCTCTAACGATGCGCCAAATTTTGGTTACTGGTTTTGCGCACATCCAGCGCAAAACAGAAGTCACGCCATCTCTGCCGAGGCTGCAGAGTACAGTTCTAGTTCGCCCGGTGTGTGTGTGTCTGTGATGGTGCTACCAGCAACATTGCTGAGAATGCTTTCTATTTTGGTTCCCCGTTGCTGCAGACGATGGAAATTTCCGAAAAATTTTGACCGAATCAGGAAAGCACCCGTACCAGACGTAATATAAAACAAAATGGACGCCTATATACCACGAAATTTTATGCGAAATTTTATGCGAAATTTTATGCGAAATATGCGAAATTTTAGCACGAAGAAGCGAGCGGTTAGGCCGAGGGAATTTTTTTCTCATTTCTCTGAGCCACGCAACAGTCATTATTGTTTGGGTAAAGATGTCAACACGTTCTATCCCTTTCATTTAGCTAAACAAAACAAAGCTGTCAGCCTCTGTACAGTTTGTCTTCTGGCAGGACAGAATGAGACGGTACATTTGCATGACAGTTAAGTTTTGAGCAAAAGTGGCATTAGCAAGAATTCATGGCGCTCCCCAGAAAAGATCTATTGCGTTATCGGCGGAAGGAACAGGCAGAAATGCGAACCATCGCTTAAGAAACAACGCAACGCTAGCCTCAGACGCATGGTGTAATGAGAGCGCGTACGTTGCATGCATGCGACGTCCAAGAGAGACAGGTATGCAAGCAGCGTCCGCGAGGCATTTGCAAGAGTTTGACGACGTCTGATAGTCCCATCCGATAACAACGCAATATAATTAATTCATTTTTTGGCAGTTACTGTCATCACGCTCATTAAAAGACAGAGTTCGAAACTGCACTCTGTATCAAGGAAAACAGGCTTGAATAGCGAACAGACATATCTGAAAGGTGATATATAACTACAAGTGTTGCATAATTTATTCTCCTGCACTTGTACATTCGAAAAACCTTCCCGGGAACGAACTTTCCTCATATCATTCAGAAAACTAACCCCAATAGTTTGTACATATTACTTCTCCCCCTATCCTCTATTCCTGTCCCCTCACCTCTTTCATTTCATTTCTCCATTCTGCCTGCTGTCCTTTATTTCCGCTGCCCCAGCTGATGCTTCAGTACCGATGGCAGATGCCGGGGCTAGCAAAAATCTTTTCCTTCCTTTTTACTATTATTTTTAATAAAACCACTACCACCACCACCACCATCTCCCCTGCCCCTCCCCCCCCCCCCCCAACACACACACACACACAAAGTTACGGAGGGCACTTAAGACAGCTTACGTAATTTCAATGCGAAAGCACTGCCTCATCGTGAGCTCTGTTGCGATGTTCATTAAAGATACCTTCCTTTTTAATTACGCACCAACTCATTAGCGTATACAGTACTAAGGAAAAGGAAACACTATAGGTTCACCTTTATTCGTCTGAAGTGACGCAGTTTCGTGGCCTATGGGTTGCGTGGTTCGAGTCCCCGCACATTAGGAATACATTTTTTTTCCTCTTTGCTGTGGACGTCACTATTCTATGGTGTACTGCTGACGTCATGCGAGAGCATGGTGTGACGTAAAATCGGTTTTTGAGAAAAGAAAATGGGGCAGTATCTGCGTCACATCTCGACGGACACCTGAACCTCACCGTAAAGGACGGGATAAAGGAAGGACTGAGAGAAGAAAGGTACTGCAGTGGAGGGCTACCGGGACAATTTCGACCACTTGGGGATCTGTAACGTACGCTGACATCGCACAGCACACGGGCGCCTTTTGCGTGGAAAAAAAAGTAAAAATTGTTTTTTCAGGAAAAAAAATGGAGACAACGGGCGGCGGCATCTGTGCAAATGGGACACATAATGCTTTCGCATTCAAAGCATCTTTTCCGCAACCTAACGCAGCTTCTTTAAACTTATGTAATGCTTTTGCATTAAATGCATCTTTTACACAACCTAACATATATAGCTCCGTTAACGCAGAGTAATGTGTTATACCTGGGTTAGCTTATGATGTAAGGAATTGAAAATTACGGTTTGTGATTCTTATGAGTTAATAAAACCTCCTGAGTTCAAGAGGATGCGAACGATTAGACACTCAACTGCAAGATTGGCCATAACCTGGCCCTTTCTCTTAGAAAACATATTGAAAAGAAATATTTTGTAGGTATTATAGCTTCAGCACATGTAGCAGGTTGAATATACGTCGACAGCAAACAAGTGCGCTATTTACAGTAGTTTATGTCACTAATTGGACAGGATTTCTGAAGTCACAATACTCAGTACGTGCACACACAGCTTTTATTGCATGCTTGTGCTACGTAATAGAGACGTCAGGCATGCCAGAATGGCGACAAGCAAGCTTGCATCCAACTCCAAAACTGCTTGTTGGGCCAACTGATTCCCCTAAAACAGAAAGCAGTTCGGCGGCAGCTATAACAAAAGTTCAGCAGAAACAATTAATACTGTTTACGTGTGAGAATGCGAGAGGGTTATACAGGGTGTTTCACCTAAGAATTTACACAATTAAAAAAATGGCTTTTTTGAGTAAGAAGAGCGCTTTTTTTCGGCATAGCATTGTCAGCAGTGTAGTACATCAGAATACAGTTAAGACATGCTAACTAGCAGGCTTGTTAACTAATGCTGAATAGTCGACTTTTCAACTGTTATTTTAAGGCGCCTTAATCACTGAGAGATGTGTAGCCCACCGTTAGTAATATCCATATCAGTTTTAAGAATTTCGAAATTACAGTTACATTGGGCACTGTGGCCTAATAAATTTTGGCTATTTAGACGAGTTACGTGCACTGGAGAGGTTGCTTTGTCTGCAATCTTCTCGAAAGCGCATGTATTTTGACGCGATTTCGCCAAAATATTTTGGGCCACAGCACTGAGGGTAACCGCATTTTCGAAATCTGAAAACTGACATGGATATCATTTATGGTTGGCTACACACCTCTCAATAATTAAGGATCCTGACAGTAATCGTTAGAAAGTCAAGTGTTAAATATTTGTTAACCAGCCTGCTAGTTAACCACTGACAATGTTATGCAAAAAAAGCGCTCTTCTAACTAAAAAAAAACATGATTATAAAAATTGTGAAAAATCCTAGGCAAAACACCCTATATGTAAAACTGTATAGCGTAGATGAAAAAATTAATGTTCCGCATGCTTCCGATGCGCCGTACCCAATGACTGCGAAGCTAGCGCGAGGCGCATTTATAGCTTGATTACACTGCGTCTCAACCTGGAGTCCCGGTGCACAGTACTCTGCGCTTGCTGACATAGAATGATGACGCAGGCACTGCCGAGGGCCGGATGCTGACGGGCGAAAATTCTTGATCCACGTGTCCAAGCAATCCATGGTGGGCATGCGCAGATGCGTTGATTACAATGGCACGGCACTGAAATATCAAAAGAAGTTCTCATATCCTCCTAATTTTGTGCCATGGACGGCGACAGACGACGGGTTTCGGGCTAATTGGGCAAATAATGTCTTTGCATTAAAAACACGCGCTCTCAACGATCAACTAAAATCCCAATGACGGTCGCTCTCGGCCGCGTTCAATTCAAAGGTGACAACGAACTTTAAACGCAAGGTACTTAATGCAGTTACGGCAATTTCGAACAGCGCAGAAACATACGCGCGGCCGCAGTCATTCCAGAGAAATCTGGTGCCTCTTGCGTGGCATACAAAAGATAAGGCGCCGCATGCCGGCGGCTTAAAGGAAACAGCAACGCATTCTACTAATCTTTATGACACTTTTTAACCTATTCATCGTTACTATATTTTAAGCAGCCGGGCAGCTTGCGATCCAGCGGTTACGGAATAGTGTTCTAGTTAGTCTGCCTCGATACCCGCGCCTCTGGGTCATCGAGGCATTCTAACTAAAGCACTGAGGAGTGCGTATGAGTAGCAGTAAGTGTGGAACAGAAATGATGGCTCTAGAATTATGAAGATATGAAGTCACTTTCACATTCTATGACTGACATATGGTAAAATATAAACACCTTAGCAGCTGTCGCTGAATCTCGCATTAAACGCGGTAAACGTCCATCTCGAGAATTATGCACATCTCGAGAACGGAAGACCAGAAAGAGTATTGGTGTTGGCCTGCCTAGCCGCTGAGCCGTTCTCGGTGTTTCTAGAATAAGGCAACGTCCGGGTATCCATTAGAACACTATAGTGTGCGGATTTTCACAGCCATAAAAAAACTCACAGGACGGTTACGACTATGTAACGCAAGATTCAGCGATTGCTGTGTCGGTCATGGTTGCCAAGGAAAGCCGGGTTGCCATGATAACCATGGATGCCATTGGTGGTGGGTGGATGCCATTAACGGACCCACCGGTTACGTCGACGGTGACAACGCCGGACTACGACACGTAAGCCAGGGACGGGCGCCTAACAGCTCTCGCTGTAAAAATTGTTTATGCATTCATACACCACCCTAGCTTTCAAAGGTACTGAACTAGCAGTATCAATGGATTTCAACGCGGACTTGTACTCGCTAAAGATTACCCACATACGCGAATTGCACGCCGATGAGATGTATTGAAGGGTCCAATAAACAGCGCAAATCTCAGCAGTTGCTGATGCTGTTGCGTGGTGAATTTAAATGCTCGTCGCTCATTCAGTTGTGGAATCACAAGTGCAGATGTAGATGAATTTGGAAGACGAGCAAAAAGTATACACATGAATGCAACCAGGTATCTCATGCATATCTGGTAAAGTGCTAACTATTGAGCAACACATATCATAAAGGCATGTTTTCTAATTATCCCTTTGAGAGACAACAGTATTGCAGGGTAAATACAAGCCATGAGGGATTTGCTGTGCCTAATTTCTAAAATTCATAACTTTGAAGAAGTTGGCGGTGGCATTGAAACAATAGTGTGTATGGCTCCCATCTCTTCTTGCAGCGCGGAAACTAATCGATGCCTTACAGGCTGGGACCGCATCAAGCGGAAATGTGCCGTTTGATCCTTGCGCAAATCCTCCATTTGATTTCTCACTCTGAGCCGGCTGCCTTGTGAGCAGTGCCTGAGAAGGCAATTATAATGATTAATTTTTACGCTTCAGAGAATTATGTCTACCTTTATGTGTGGGGTTCGATATTTTTATGCTGGGACGTTCCTCAAAAAAAAAAAAATTGTTTCCTGCGGGAACTTGCCAGTATTTTTTCAAGGCACCTTAGTTACAAACTAAATTCTTAATTTCATGATCATATACAGGTAGTCAAGTTGTAATCCTTCTCCTCTACTTCCGTGGTCGTTTTTATAAGCTAAAGGATAACATCTCTTCATTAGCGAGATCTGAACTGCTGCACTTCCTCCTCTCCGCTGTCTCGTTTATGTGCTCCTTACTAAATACAGTACCCGCTCTCTTTTCGAATATAGGAAAATCCGCCTTTTTCGGAAGAAGTGGCGCCCTCTGAGGAGCGGAGAAAATTCGTTTGCCACGGGTTGAAAACAAACGCACGTGGGAGACGCAAGTGTACGCTTGGAAACTGCCGCCATCTGTAGCGTGCGCCTGTCACTAACATGAAATGAGCATTCGCATTTGGAGCGGTCGGTTTTCTTTTCAACCAGTGCAGCTCAAGGAGAAGAGGCGCGCATGCGCAGAGTGGGCGTGTGAGAAAGGCGGATTCTTGACTTCACGATCGCAGAGGCCTTGAGCCTATTTCACCTAACATATCTCCATATCCTGCATGACGCGGGGATGGGCGCGCACTGCGAAGTATATTTTATTTTTAGTTTCATAATTCGGACGCTTCCACGTCCCCTTCCGGTTCTTGCGCTTGCGGAAGAAGGTATTCATTCCAGGTCGGCAGGATGCCAGGCAGGCGCATACATCCGCTAAACGTATTTAGAGCTGCGCGCCACAACTGCCTGTCGGGTTTCGTGCTCTTGCTGTCTGTCATGCGCTTTTCATGTTCTTGTGTGCCCTGAGGGAGAGAGAGGGAGAAAGGAGGAAATTTATTTGGCCAAAAAAAATTGACCGGTTGTTTAGTCTTGTGGTAATACGAAATTAGGCGACAGCGTGGGCGGCGTGAAACGTTGCAGCCACTAAGACACTAAATACCCACAGTCACGCACGTACGCTTATCCCTCCATCCATATCATCTAGATAGCACACAATGACGTCACAAGTGACGTCACTGGATTCGTACAAGTATGTGATTGGCATTCTGGACACTCAGCGGCGGCCGTGTTTCGGTGGAGGCGAAACGCAAAAGGCCCCCGTGTGCTGTACGATGTCAGTGCACGTTAAAGATCCCCAGGAGGTAGAAATTATCCCGGAGACCTCCACAATGGCACCTCTTTCTGCCTTTCTTCTTTCACTACCTCCTTTGTCCTTAATGTTACAGCGCGGTTCTGGTGTCCGCCGAGATATGTGAGACAGTTACTGCGTCACTTTAATAATAATAATAATAATTGGTTTTGGGGGGAAAGGAAATGGCGCAGTATCTGTCTCATATATCGTTGGACACCTGAACCGCGCCGTATGGGAAGGGATAAGGGAGGGAGTGAAAGAAGAAAGGAATAAATAGGTGCCGTAGTGGAGGGCTCCGGATTAATTTCGACCACCTGGGGATCTTTAACGTGCACTGACATCGCACAGCACACGGGCGCCATAGCGTTTTTCCTCCATAAAAACGCAGCCGCCGCGGTCGGGTTCGAACCCGGGAACTCCGGCTCAGTAGTCGAGAGCCCTAACCACTGAGCCACCGCGGCGGGTGTCATTTTCTGTCCTCAAAACCAATTTTTACACTCAGCGAAGAGCATTGTCATTGATTGATTGAAACAACTTTTATTTCCATCAGGAAAAAGGCGCCTCCCTCCCCGCCCCCGGCATGCAGGCCTGGGAAGAAGGGAAGTCGAGCGCCCGCGGATTAGAGGCTTGCAGGCAGCCCTTGGCTTGTTGCGGCCTCTTCCGCCAGATGGATGGTGCGGCGCTGGATGGTGGGGTCCGCGCTTCGCAGCAGGGTCTCCTAGGCTTCTCTACTTAGTACTTACTATATTTTGACCCACACCAGACTGGGTTCATGAAAGTATTAGTTTGGAGCCGCCTCCACGCGACAGCTTCTCTATTATTTAGACCAACATCTGGCGAGGGTATCAGCTTGCGTCTACCAATTTAGAAGGGTCGATGATTTACCCGTAATTAAGCAGACGCTCGTCGTATGCAAAGTGTGCGGGGGGATCGACGGCTACCCGGAAGTAGAGAGCTCGGGCTAGCTCGTGAGCGCTGTCATGCCGTCAGGCGTGACGTCATTCCGTTTCTGACCATTCAGCGCAGCGCACTGCCATTATCTGATTTGCGGCGTTACCTTCTTTTGACCTATCAGGATGACGCGTTGACTTGGTGCATTGCGTCGGCACCGACGTCGACGCCTAACAAATGGGAAATGTGGCCTTCACAGCTGGAGTTGGCAATAGAGTACGGAGCCCTTATTTGAGGGAACGTGACGTGTAGCTATGAATAACATCGGACACTTTTCAATCATTCATTCTTGGTTTAGGGGTCCAGTGGGTGTGGCGAGAGCCCGGTCACACCGGACCAGCGTTGAGCCGTTCAGCCACCTTTTGGTGCGCAAGTCTTGGAGGGAACTCTGCTGCTAGGGCATTTCAATGACAGCCTGAAACCTGACTGGAAAAAAAGCCTGGAGGCTGCACCTGAGTGCAGTGCAGCTTTTCGAAACGCATAAAGAGAACAATAATAAAAAATACAAGGCACCTACGGCGTCTCCAAACACCCAAGGTTCAAATTGCAGTTCACTATAGTTCAAATTTCGGCTTGTCCATCGATGAAATTCTGCAGCGCAGTGTGACAATGGCGAGACAGAGATGTAAGACCCCGTGTAATTTTACACAGTCTTGTACGCGTAGGAACGCCTAGATGTAGCAAGCGCGAACAGATGATGGGCAACAAGCAGTTCAGTATTATTCCCGATAGGTTCTAATTATTATCCATTTAGATAAAAATTTGCAGCTTTTCAGAGTTTTGTACGGATAATGCCGAGATTGCATTTCAAAGTTGCCACATTTCCAGATGGTTACTTTTGCAATGTTTGTCGGATGCTTGTGCGTGAGCGCCTTCGACCAACGCTTCTTTCAGCGTCTAATTTAAGTTGATTTCGACGAATTTCTGTAATATGTAGTTATGCAAACAAATAATGACATTTTAGGTTTTTTAAAGTACTCATGTTTCCGAAACGGAAATATAAGAGAGGTACTGAAAGCGCCGAGATTTCCACATTAACATTTTTTCCTCGGGACGTTTTGCATGCATACTTTGAGATTGTTCTATGCGAAATTGCTCAAACTTCAGCCCATTTTAACTGCGTCCACGTTTGTGGACATTTCACTTTGAATGCGAGGATTCAGTAGTGTTCAGATCGTATCCACAAATGCGGACACAGAGCCTGAAGGAGGTAGTAGTTACAGAAGGCAAATACTGGAGGAGATGGAGAGGGTAGAAAATTGTGTAGAATTTATAGATGATAGCGAATTGAGTACTGTGATATGAACAATGCCGTTACACTTCAATAGGAGCTTTAGTAGTTGTAGTATTAGTATTGCAGTAGGATTAAACCTGTAACCAGTCAATTTTGGGGTTTAACGTCCCGAAATGACGCATGGGCTGAGAGCGACGCCGTAGTGGAGGGCTTCGGATTGAATCCTGGTCAGAATCGAACCCGTGACCTTGGAATCAGTAGCCGAGCAGCAGAGCCACTAAGCCACCGCGCCGGACGTTAGCAGTCGGAGTAGTAGTAGGAGTAGTTATTGAACATCTCCTACTACTATATCTCTTGCCTAGGGGCAAACTAGAAAAAAAAAGGAAGGAGGAATAACTCTAACGAAGGCACTCATAGATACCCGAAATTTCGAGAGCGACTTGGTTACCCCTTAACAGTGAGCCAAGTAGACCCCTGAATATAGGGTTGTTTTTTTTATTATTGCTTAGAAATCAGGTTGTTCTATTTTAACGCTACAGCGTTTAGAAGCCCGTGGCGTAAAAAAAGCCGACGTCATCTTTGTCGTCGCCGCCCGTGGCCGCGAGCGAAAAATCCACGCATAAATCCCCAGCGAAGCAACCTAGGGATCTACTTAGGTAGCAGGTGGGCCACGCAGGTCACGTGACCTTGTGGCGTCATGACAACCTACCCATTGGATTGTGAGAAATTTGCCCACCATGGCAGGTGGCAGTTAAATTAATTATTGGTCGCGAGAGGTCGCTCGGGAAGAAATCTGGGTCGCCCCAACCCCAGTGCAGGCAACGCATGCCAACGCAGAGCAGTGGCGCATCGCTTAAGCGCTGCACCACTGCGTCAGGAGTGGTATGAAGACTCCCGGCATCTATTAATATTTTAATTTATAGTAAAGAATAACCAATGCTGCATGTATCGGTATTAACCCATTAACGCCATCGCGTCATACCATTAAGGCAGAGCATAAGTGTCCGCTCCAATTTTTCTCAGTGCGCTAGCACTTATAGTATACCATTCCCCGCTAGCGCACTTAGAGTGGCCATTCCCTGCTTTTATTCATTTCTGTCCGTCTGTTCGTCCGTCCGCCCGTCCGTCCGTCCGTCCGTCCGTCCGTCCGTCCGTCCGTCCGTCCGTCCGTCCGTCTGTCTGTCTGTCTGTCTGTCTGTCTGTCTGCCTGCCTGCCTGCCTGCCTGCCTGCCTGTCTGTCTGTCTGTCTGTCTGTCTGTCTGTCTGTCTGTCTGTCTGTCTGTCTGTCTGTCTGTCTGTCTGTCTGTCTGTCTGTCTGTCTGTCTGTCTGTCTGTCCGTCCGTCCGTCCGTCCGTCCGTCCGTCCGTCCGTCCGTCCGTCCGGGAGAGGCCATTATTCTTTTTCATTTTGTTGCCTCAACATACTATATGTCTGTCTGAAGCCGGTTTTGTGGCAGGCTGCTCACCTGCGCACCGTGTCAAAGTCCCACTGATGGCAGCACCTGCCATAGAAGTGCAGTGGCGCATCGCTTGACCCCTGCACCACTGCGCCAGGAGTGGTAGGAAGACTCATGGGATCTATGAATGTAGAGAATGAACAATTCTGCATGTATGAACCTTAACCCATTATCGCTATCCAAACAACTGCCATCTGTGGAACTCTGGATCTGGACACCGGAACCGACGTGAAAACCAAACTGCTAGTGCACCTAATTCGCATTTGACCTAACTACATAAATTGAACATCATTTTTTTTCTAGCAGAAGACTCGTTAGCGGTTCCAGGATTTGTGGTTGTAGCAATGATAGTAGTAGTAATGACAACAGTAATCGGAGAAGTATTAGGCTGCCTAGTGCATACTGTGCCTGACATTGCACTGAACTGCGCTATGAACGATTAGAGCCAATTTACTTTTATCCAAAGCAAATGCCACTGCTCTGAAAACTGAAAACAATCAAACCTTCTTCAGTGACACCAGTGCACCTCTATCGCTCTCATTAAACGGGCGAAGAGTTCAGGCCGTAACAAGAACATAAAAACTGACGCGACGGACAATAACGTTTTCAGTTAATTTCCCAGAGCGCTACATGATGAGGCCTCCCGCTTTGAATCACAAGGCTTGTTCTTTGAGCCTCGAAAGGTACAGAACAAGGCCTCCCAGATCGTGACACAAAAGACGGCTACTACAAGCGTGCCCAGTGCCGCTGCAGTGCACGCCTGGTCAGGGTTATCCCGCTCGCGTCTGTTTGAGTTACGACTCTTTGAGCGAGCGACCTTCGGCTTTGAAGCGGCGATATGTGAGCTGGCCGGATGAGCTTTCCAGTGTCTGCGCGCAGTCACGGTCGTAATTTCCGGAACAAAACGCAGCCTGGCACGATAGAAAGCTCTCTTACTCTCTCTCTCTCTTTCTACAGGCGCCACGCCACGCTGGGATTGCTCTGGCTTACACGAGCAGTCCTCTTGGTCAGTAGAGCATGCATCCGCACGTATGCTGTCCCACCTGCCCCCTTTTGTTTAACGGGTAATTCATTCCGGGAAAGTACAGCGCTGCGCGAGCGTGGAGGTGCCGTAACTCTCTTCAGCGATTCCTTTACGCCTGGCGTGCCTGCTTGGCTTACAAAGAGGGGAAAGTAACGGAGAATTTCAGTGAGTCCTCTGTGCAGTAAAAGCGCGCTCTTTCGTAAGCCGGTAGCATTCAGGGCTAGGAGTTGCAAGTGCTCATGAAGTTGAATTGGAAATAGCAGTGCTTGCGCGACACGTGTATAATATCTTTTTCCTCCTTTTCTAAGTCTCTCCCTCCCTCTTTACGTGCCGCTAACATTCGTCGTTTTAATTGCGCGCCACTGTACCCCTTTCAGGCCCATGGGCACACTAACAGGGAAGCTCTAATTTGTTTGCGCAAAGGTCGTCTGACACAATATCTAGTATCGAATCATCAGAATATGAAATCCTTAGTTGTGGGAATGAACTTACAGGGGTATGAGAGCCGCCGCGGTGGCTGAGTGGTTACGGCGCTCGGCTGCTGGCCCGAAAGACGTGGGTTAGATCCCGGCCGCGGCGGCCGAATTTCGATGGAGGCGAAATTCTAGAGGCCCGTGTGCTGTGCGATGTCAGTGCACGTTAAATAACCCCAGGTGGTCGAAATTCCAGAAGCCCTTCACTAAGGCGTCTCTCATAGCCTGAGTAGCTTTGGGACGTTAAGCCCCCATAAACCAAACCAAACACGGGTATGCTTATGGACTTTATTGATTGAGTGTTTACTTCAGCAGAGATCAAGGATACATCAAGTAGCAAGGCACTTGGACTCTGGTATGAAAAAAATGTCAAGCAGTTTCCTTCACATCGTCGAACTCAAGTAAACGTCACTCTTATCACAGCTTGGAAGGAGTCTTGAATGCCATCTGAGAAGTCTTCAAATGTCAGCTCTTTCGGCGAAGGGATGATATGCACCTTTCGTGGTGTTTTCCGTAACTGGCGGGACAGACTTATTTCCTAAGCCCTCACAATCGTGTGCGCTAAGCAGGAACATTTCTGCCTTAGGATCCAAAATAGGTTTTCGTGCGCAACCACACATTTGTGTGAGTATTGCTGTAAATAGGTATAGCTGGTATACGCGCCTTGTTTACTGCGAAACACTTGTATTTATACATGTTTTTCGTAAAAAAAAACTCGCACCAAAATTTTGTGACTTGAGGGGAGGGTGTTTATCAGTTTATTGCGATAAGCAAGTGCATTTAGTAGACGAATGAGGTTGGATCCGAGCTGAATAAGCGAAAGGGCTAAAATTAGTGTATACATTACCATTGCTTATGTAACAGGAAACGAGAACTTATCGCGAGGACGAATCATTGTATCCTCCAATTCCCATTCCCGAATGCGACCCCCGACAAGTTTTCCTGGCAGAAAGCTACAGGGCCGAAAGACACCCTCTCTCCTTGCGCAAAGGAATTTAGTGGCATTTAAACGTTTTTTTTATAACATATTGGTAATACTCCTTAGAAGGACATATTGATAACATAACTGCGAATGTTCTAAGTTATAAAATAACGGCAAAGGTTTATTTTTCTTTGTATACATTGGATCACGACTGGCTGTATTAGTTTTCTATGCACGTCCATCGCAGTTTTTCGGGACACCTGGCCTTAGAAGAGAAGAAGGCGTCTGGTTTCCGCCCCACGTCATCAGGAAAAAAATCCGTTTCCCATTTTTTGAGGACCCATTTTTTCACAAAATGGCACAAACTGCACGAGGGGTGAAGCAGCACCACAGCGTACTGTTCGCGGAGCCATACAGGGGGATAGCGAGCAATAAGCGCCTGACAGCATAAAGTGAAGCGGTTATACATTGCGTACTTCATCGCTTCGGCTTCGGTATGCGACGATCTCTCGATGTGTGAGTAGGCGTTTTCTGATTTTGTTATGTCATTTTATTGTCAGGTTTCTTCTCTCATTACGACCAGGGGTGAAAAGGAGTCGAGCACTGGGCGAGCCTAATTCCGAGGAGCGGCACAGCCCGAGCCCGGCCCGGACCCGCCATGTTTGGCGTGAGGCTTTGTCCGGGCCCGGCCCGGGTTTGGACACCTCAGCCCCGCATGAGGCAAACTGTTCACTCTATACACGCAGACGCATAGTACGCAAGGCAGAATGGCCGGTAAATCGCAATAACGCTTGAAGAAATTGGTTTAATTAACATAAAAACAAGAGAATATGATGTGAGTTCGCACGTTTGCTCTCCGGAACAAGGATCTCGAATGTGCGTAGCTCTGAGGTTCCGGGAGCCAAGTGGAGAAGGTTGCATACTGTTACAACCCCGCTGGCGACACGGTGTTTGACCATCCGATGATCCCATAAAAAAAAAAAAAAGTATTCCTGGCTGTGAAAGTGCCTGCGGAGATCTTCCTACGCTTGGCTCGGGGGGAATGACAGTGACCGACGGTGGACAGACGACAGGGGAAGGGGGGAACGGTGTCTTCAAGTTATTAACCGTGTCCGACAGGAGCCGGCCACCTCAGGAGAGAGCTTGCCGCAGTTGTGGCCCGCGGCGCCGCACGAATCCCCTGTGTGCCGCTTGCAAGACTGTTGCACCACAGTGCGAAATAGCAGCGAACTTGCGTTTCCTCCTCGCCACTTGCCACTCTACAACGAGTGCCTCCGCTTGCTACGTGTTGTGCAACTTTTCCCATCTTGACGGAATGTGCCACGTATTGTATTGGCCACCGCCTGGTGAAGGGGGGATCTTAGGGGATTTAAGGAGCGTGCCGAGTGAGAACGAACGCTCTGGGCCTTGCCGACAAGGCTATTCCAGTCGCTCGACGCATGAACGCTTGATTTTTGACTGTCTGCTTTTCTTCATAACGCAAATAAGTGTCTTCAAAGTGCCAGTAAACTAGCTTGTTTTCGTTTTCCCAAACATTAAGTTCTATCTTTCCTCATCCCGAAGGCTCGGATAGGCTACCCAACGGAACCCGGGTTCGAGGTAGCCCTGCGTCCACGACAATACACACATAATCAACTACTTTGCGTTACATCTGGATTATAAGTCAGCGTTTCTCTTCAGGACCTGCTATGTCCAAACAAAATTTATTCTCAGCCGTAGCAGTATAATTTTTTTTTTTTTTGCACATGATGCTGCTTGTTAGATTCACGACCGCGCTGGTCGCATTTCAATGGAAACGAAAACCGAAAGCGCTTGTTTATTCTATGAATGTCTCAAAAGACAGGAAGTGGCTGCAAATAATCTCCTCTTCTCCTGTGGCGTTTTTCGTAGCGTACAGATTTGCTTTTATAAGGTGAAGACACCCAATCAACGATAATTGGAAGCAGTTAATTTTTAATTTAGCTTGTAAATAGAAGAAAACACAAGAACCGTGCGACGATTTACAGGGAGAAACACATGATACGTGAACAGTGATGAAGAAATTGGGGTCCTAGTGAAACTGCATAAGCCCGGTTGACAAATTACCTAGTTAAGCTTTAGCTCTGAGGCGAGATTTTTAACGCCAGGATTCTTCCTTTTTTTACAGACGTCCCGCACGGCAGGCCAAAGCTGGAAAAAAAAGTGTTGCTCGTGCCTTAATGGCCGAAATGCAGCGCGAACAGACAGGGACGAAAAAAGGAAAACATACACGCATGCTGGAATTGCTTGTTATTAAATGTGTCTATTGGCGCTACCACTATGAAACCTTTACTTCACTTCCATATCGAGCGCTTTAAAGTCGTAAAAAAATAATATTCTTGCTTCCTGCCTACCCTACATTCTCTTGAAGTCATGTAATAAAATAATGTGTGAAAGTTTTAAAGAGCAAGCGTCTAAAGATAGAGGAACACGGACTATCCGGCCCCGTGATCAGCAGCTGGTCATGTGAAATGCTTTTGTGTTGGGCGAAAGGTTGTTACACGAAGATGAAATGGTTATACAACAACATAAAGTCTGTTGTTCTGCCTTCCGGTCATCGTCTATCGCGTGGTTTGCGCAATGCGGCAAAATGGTAGGATATTGGAACGGGTATGTCTTCTACCATTAATATGTTAGGCTAATGCGGTACGGTGGGGAGAAAAGCGGACGCGTCACAAACTACAAAGCGCTGCAACATTAAACATAAGTCCTAAGCTGATCTTTTTATTTGTGTTTCTTTCACAATACTGATGGCCTGAAAGGACAAAATGCGTTTCAAACACGCATAAAAATCATTTGCACCTCCAATTTGCGCCCTGTATGACGACCTACACCGGCCAACAGTATTGAAAAAATTGGAAAATAAATACACAAAACTATACATAATGCATGTCCGAGTGACAGGTACACATCCAGAATATTTTAGAAATTATTGGCAGCAAAAAATTTCTTTCGGGAGCGAATTTCAATCATTCTGTGTCAGAAACAAGAGTTACATTAGACTCCGCTTTCTTGTGACGATGTCTACATCGGTCAGATTGGCCGTTTATTTATTATTAGTTATGCCTAGATCGGCAGGAAGTCGTTATTATAGGGGGTTGTGCATGTGGGGTCACACAATGGTAAAGAGTTCGTGGTAAATCACACGAATAGAGCAGTTAATGCAGCTACACGAATGAACAAAAAGCAACAACACTGAAAAAAAAGCGTTGTGAGTTTAAATGTGAGTTTAAAGGAGCATCGAAATTCTTTACCGTCAACGCTTTTTTCGCGTTTATCGAAACACAGCGCTGGATGTGTCGCCCGCTGTTCTGCGGATCCATTGTGCTGGGTACAAGGGCTGAGACCAGAGCACGCGGGAAGTCATAGAAGCATAATTTGTAGCGATGGCAATACGCTATATGTGATATGTCTGGTTTAACGTCCCGAAGCGATACATAGGTCATGAAGGGCGCCTTAGTGGAATGCTCCAAATTAGTGGAGACCTACTGGGTTTTTTAAGGTGCGCTGACATCACACTACACATGGGCGTTTTTGCATATCGCCTTCATCGAAATGCAGCCTTTGCGGTCCCTATTAGATCTCTTGACCTTAGGTTTAGCAGCCGAACACCAAAGCCGTTTTCTCGAACATATATAGTTCGTGTTTTTCTTTATACGTATACTTCCCCGGAGTGATGAATGCTCGCCAGAGCTGTGCCCGGAACGTTCGGGTCATCCGCAAGTGGTTAGCTTACAAGGGCTGTTTGACCTCAGTTCGATTTTTCATTCTGCCTCATCCTGGCGTTGACAACTGAGCAGTGCGGCATGTACGAAGCGGTACTGCAGCAAGGAACAGTGGTATGCCCTGGAAAATAAGCAAAAAGGATTGCTACACGGCAACTGCTATGTTTTGCACGCAGAAAAAAACCTTATAATAACCGAAGGGAATAGGGTTGCCGATCGTATCTTGTTCGTAAAACTTAATGGACTGGCTGCGCATTTCGTTTGCAGGCGTGTTAGCAGAACTATTCTTAGCTCTCAACTGCACAAACAACGGCTGCCGAACGACACTTAACTTTGCCTTTTCCTCGCGGTCTATCATTCCATCCTTGCCGAAGTTTGAGAAAGTAGCCGCTCACGTAGTGGAGTCGCTATCGCGTACGTCCGCGGGCAAGTAAAATCCCAACAGAAAGACCGTTAGTCCACTCCTACGCCGGCTGTGCGCGTTCCTCAGCTACACGAAGTCCACAACAGGCTCGGTCTGATGAGCGTCCGCATTCCAAAGTTGCCCGTTTAACGAGGTTCTGTGCTGCTGCCACACATGCGGGAAAAGCCCTGGGCGTCAGCAGTTCACTTAAGACGCACGTCGCACCAGCGCCTCGCAATCACTTCACTCGGCCGGCTCTTCTTTCTTTTTTGCAACGTCCGGTGTAAGACCAGAGGACTCATTGTGCTTGACAAGCGTTTTAAGCCAGCGGTGAAAACGAAACCGCTCGGGCTGCACTGGCGTATGTCATCGCGCGGATGATTTATTTGTCCGGCAGGTCCGTCCGGCGATGCATCTCAGGTTTTCCGGGACATCCCCGCCAGTCCGAGCCGTTCCCTTCTTCTCCGGTTGCCAACGGCCATTGCAACGCCTTCACAGCGAGAGCAGTGATTGACAGGCCGCGCCCGACAGCCGACCACGTACGCTTCCGACGGTCTCCGGCGCAGCTTGTTTGTTGCAGCCATGGGCGGACGAGTGGAGTAAAATCACGAGGTTTCCGCTGTGACACATGCTGTCGGCTTTTCATTCATGGCACGTACGCGGCCTGGCCTGACGGTTCCCAGGCTCGTGCTTACACGCGAGCCAGTGATTTCGGTGTTGGGTGAAACAGCGGGACGTTGAGGCTGTCTCTGAGGCAACATCCAGCTGCCGGGCCGCGAATGTTCGCACCCTGCCAACACGCGCGAGATAGAGTAGGGACGGATGTAGGACGGACAAACAAAGAGTTGAACAGTGGCTTGAGGTCTTCGGAGAGGAAATGCGAGTCGCAAGCGTCGCTCTTACTTCACAGTACCGTGCCACGACAATTGGCCTTTGGCGGTTGCAGCCCGTATCACCAACCAGCAAAGTGACCATCGGCGGAAACGGTGTGCAACTCGACCCGAGTTGTTTAGGTGACACGCGAGGACACTGAAAAGACTGTTCGCATCCGATGAATCAGGATATGCACAAAAGAATGACTCGACTGCATGTCGAAGGTCTACTACGTCAAATGTACTAAGCGCAGCTTCAGAATAGGGCAATGCTCTCATGCGTCTCCTGAACTAGTCTCCTTATCAGCATGATGGTAGAGCGGTGACGGTTTGTGATAAGGCCACTCTTCGCTTTTTATGTTCCAGGTTTTGATAAGGTGCAAATAGCTGAGAGTCGTCGATGTGTATGAGCCATTGTTTTAACGCGCGGAAGCAGCATTGTAAGCGACTGCTGGAACTATCAGCTTGCATTTCAAATAGCCTGCTTCTCGCTAGACGGATTCCTTCGGTGAATAAAACGTCGCACGGGCGGTCTTAAAGGGTCCCTGGCCATACTGTGAAATCTAAGATAATTAAACGCAATGCGCCTTTGGTAGTTGTGATCGTCTTCGCAATATCGAGAGTTTATAGGAATCGTGCAAGACTGTGAAATTGAAATCAAACCCTACCTTGAGCTTCATCCCGCTAACACACTTGTCCACATCTTGTTTCGCAGGTGACGCATCGTGTGCTCCCTCTACGTCAAATGCCCCAAAATTTTATTGGTTGATCCTTATGAATGACGGACGCAGTGCTTACACGCGACGTGAGCTGGCCACGCGCCTAGTCCGCGCTCTTTGTTTGCGATGTTAGTTTCCGTACAGGAAAATGCAAGAGCTTACCATCGTGTTTTCCTTTGTGTTTCTTTGAGGCATGTGTACCGCGGCGCTTGCTTGTTTAGTACTTCGTTCATTTATTTATTTACTTTGCTTTTCAGAGCGGTGCAATTTAAACCATTCTCTTTAGCGCTGCATAAAATTTGGTAATCGTGTTTAATGTTTTTGAAGCAGGGAATTACTATCACGTTTGCGCGCATTCGGTTCCCGTTTAGCCTTTTGTGTTCCTTTTCTTTACTTAAAACTTTCCCTGCGTGCTACGTTTTATGTCATATATTAAGATAATTAAGCAGCAATGTCATTTATGAAGTTGTCAGGCGAGCTTTTCCCACAGTCTTTCCGTACAAACTAGTCGCATCATTTATCAATAGTTTTCGGCTTTTAAGGTGAAAAGTACCGTATTGATGTAAATTTACGTTCTCTTGGAATTTACGTTGTCCGTTTTAGTGCGGCCCCTGAGATACTTGTAGGTTTGCGTTGCCAACAAATGTGCTTTCACGCGCCATGGCTGTACAGGATGCAGTGTGTCAACACGCATCCGGGCATGTGGAAAAATTCGCATGTAAGGCTCGGCATACTTCATCTGTTCGCTCTTTTTTTCTTTTTATCATTACTGTAGTTCCCAGAGAGATTTGTACGACTTACTGACGCACAGACAACTCTAGCAGCAAGAAATGAAACAAATAACTGCATGGTCATACGTGCACTCTCGCATGCATTGTGTACAAAAAAAATAATAAAAAAGTAAACGCCACTGAGTTCTTTGTACGGTTAAATACTTCTGGCAAACTAAACAGAACAACACGAATAAGGCGTACTTTTGGACCCTGAAACACCGGAATACGACGGGGCCCACGTTAATAAAGGAAAGACTGCAAAAAATGCGAAGAGTTGAAGCCCCTTGTAGCAAAAAAAGAAGCGCACTGTATTTAATTGTGTACCGAACGCTGCTATCCATTTCGACAGAATTTTTCGTCATGAAGACAACTTGCAATTTTCAGTCGCATACGGAAAAGGATTCATTGTCTGCTACCGTGCTCTGCTTGTAGTTCTCCTGTCTGTGGATTTTGTCCTGCATATATACTGGCTCCGCAATTCACTTTTGTCCACCCTCGAGCTGTTTGTGCGAAAACACTATTACGGCGGGTAAACGCACAGCAAGACTTTGCGATGTTTGTGGCTTTGTGCCAAGACAAAAGAGTAGATTAAAATTGGCAGTGGCTTAGCTCGGCTATGCCAGGATTTAAGTAGCGAAAGCTAAGGCATAGCTTGGTTAGCCTCGGTTAATCATGATCGCAAGTCCAGGTTAGTCTGGTTGTCTGGCTAGTTTTGTCACAATGCGATACAGCGCGAATAAAGACGGGGACGAAGCTTCGTCCCCGTCTTTATTCGCGCTGTATCGCATTATGGAAAAATACAAACTATCCCGATCTGCCACTCTTGCTACTTTTGTCACGTGGTTCGTCACGCGGTTGGTCACGTGCTGCGGTGCGACCACGCTGGGAATGCGAGTTCGTGGCCAATGTAACTTTCGATACAAAAGAAATCAAATAAATATCCACCACTGGGATTCAAAGCCGCGGCGGAGCAAGCAGGTCAGCTTTACTGGCCACTGCGCGAGAGCACTATGCTTTCGCCACAGCCGAACCCACTTCGTGTTAAACTGCAACACACTTTCCCGCTGTGCATTGCACGTAGTCTTCTTCTTCAAGTAATACTGCTATCAAACTAACATTCGCGCTTTGAGCTATGTGGCGGTCAGATATGGGCATTTAACCTAAAAAATCTCTACCTCACAACAACCTCAAAAAAGTTTGCCGACCTCACTTAACGTCAACCTCAGAGTTGAGGTTCAGGTCTCCTGAGATGACCTCACCTCCCTTTTTCCTGAGGCCACTGACGACCTCAACCTCAAATTTTGAGGTGGAGGTCGGCTGCATGACCTCAGAAAACAAACAACCAAAAAGCGATTAATAACTTTTTCAGTTAAAAACAATTCTGAGAATCCTGTGAGACAGGAAAGCCAAAATGATGATGGCACCATTGTGGCAACTAGTTATTGCAATAGCGGCACTAAGCGGTCTGTAATTATTTAGTAAGGTGCGTACAGACACTATTGATGTGCACGCAAAGGAGAAGCTTATAATCTGCGATGAACCCTTGGCCCTTGGAGAGTTAACGGCTTGCGGACAAGGGTGTGTCTCTTACGCGGTTACCACCAGTACATCGGAGGGTACATTTTGATTAAGTTTGCTTTACTAACTAATTGTAAGCTTATCAGTGTCAGTATTCGGCAACTGCTTCGCGTATAATTGTTCGTATTGGAAGCCTCTCGCTCATTCATGCACGAACCGGCAATTGACAAACATAGACCTTCTACAGCATCTGCCAGAAATTGGGTAGGCGGGGGGGGGGGGGGGGGGGGGGGCTATTCACGATACTCTTCTTAGACTTGAGAATAGCGAATGTAAAGAAAGAAACTGTTCGCTTCCAATTGGTGCTTTAAAATTCGACGGATACACAGACGCATATCAGTATATTTCGATTTTCTATCTCTATCCGGCATAGCAAGAGCACTCAGCATAGATAAAAATTTTTTCCACCCGGCAAACTCTCTTTTCAGTCCTCTGTATGCTGCTTTCGGAAAGAAGCTGCGACTGTAGTACACCAACAGAGGCGCGTTGTTTTTATGTTTATGTAGAAGCGAGCGGCTTCTTTTATTATTGCGAAAGCATTAGATGGCTCTTTCAAGGTAGTATCCGCCAAAAGTGTCCGAAAAAACGGCACCATTTGACGCCAAATCATTAATTAATGCTAATGAGTGTAACGTAATAGCAGGTGAGTGTCATATGAGTGTGACGTAATACCAGGTCACGTGACAGCGATGTAATATGACTTCAAACCTAGTCACGTGGCGACGGTCTAATGCGACGTCACACCTAGTCTAGTGACAACGATGTAATGTAACATCATATCAGGTCCCCACACACTCCCATTTCAATGTTCATATGGATTCCACATTATTACACATGCGCGAATGACGCATTATAAAGAGTGCCCACAACCCGGTCCACATTAATGCAATTCGGATTGTCCAGCAGGTAAAGAGCCAGTTCTCATGTATGACATACTGCAGAGGTGATCCAGTGACACAAGACGTTGACCCTCGAGATCTAATAGCGTGTCTTTATGAGCCCGGGGAAGTCTGATATACCGCTACCAAATTAAATGTTTCCAGAATATTGATTAAATATTGTTCGTTACCAGCAACCGAAGACAATAATTTTGAGGGAAAACAGGAATAATTGCAGCTAATAATTGAGGACGATGGTGTTGATGTTCCTGGGAGGTCAAGACCCTCCCCCGCTTCCGCCACGTCCCTCCAGGTGGCGATGGTAATGGTTTCGAAATCCTGGGAATTCTCCGGTGACTCGGTCAACCAGCGGCATTTTGAAAGAAAGGGCTAGATTACGTCTTCCAGCAGTGTGCCGACTACTGAAATCACACGGGCCAAAACAACTGGCCTCCTAGAGAGGGCAGCGTGAACCCTTCTCTGTCAAGAGCACCACGGCTCTCCGCACAAATTTTGCCGCAGCGAAATCATTTCCAGGCGCCCCCCCCCCCCCCCCCCCCCCACACACACACACACACACAACCCGGCACAAAAAAAAAGCGCCTAAATCCTATACACCCGAACAGAATTCTGGGTATCATTTCGTCAACCAGTGTGAAACAAGCTGCTTTGAGTCAATCACTTGTTTTTCTTCAAAACTGAACTAATGAGTGGTATGCCGGCATCCTCGATGTTTTTTACCCGCGAGCACCGCGCGAGCATTCTGCGAAGCCGTTTAAGGTGAAAGACGGGTCCTCCGCAAAATAGTTCAAGAAAAGATAACGGTGTGAGAGAGAAGAGAGAGACAAAAAAAAACTCTTATTGTCCACCGATATAGGAGGCACCCCCTACCTTCCCAACTCAGGTACGCGGACCCGGATAACGGTGTGAGCAGTCCCTGGTCGTTTGCAAGGCTAAGCGACACCTAACTGATCCAATACGAGAAACGAAAAAAAGCAAAAAAAAGCAATGTGAATGATTACAACTTAAAAATAAAAATAGCACACTAAACGAAGCTAACAACAGTGTGCCCCATTAAACGTCATATTAGAAGGTTTAAAACATCGACTTAGCAGCACAGCGCCAGCACGTAATCAGTTCTATTCACACATCTTCATTGAAAGAAAAGGAAAATGAATCAGCTACCACATTATTGTACATTCATTATAGTTTTGCATATCTTACCGCTATAACACCGCTATGCTGGTACGTTCGCCCCGTGCTGTGCTGTTTCGGCATAATGTGTGAAATTCCGATAAGAAACAAGGAACAGGAAGGAGACCAGAGAGAGGTTATTTGGAAGGATATAAAAGTGAAATTTTATTTTCATCTGCTTGGATTACGTAAAGGGAATATATAGAAGTAGTGTGAGATTCGAAAGGGGAAGACACCGATCAAAAGCGTCGACGGTAATACAGGTTTTTCTGGTTTCGTGCTTTATTAATCAAATCAACAGGTGTCTTTGTTAGGAACCACCTGAATCACATTCTCTCGCCTGTGCCGACTGCCCCAGTTCCTGTTAAGTCACTGTGTAATGTACAGCAGGATCCCCTTTACTCGACTGCGAGGCAAGGGCCGTGAACGAGCATGAACACGAAGCACTCTTGCATTGGGCCATTTGCACTGCGACGAACTTAATGCGTTCTCGTTGGACCGAACTTAATCGTTTGCGGCGTCAGACAAAGCTAGCGAAGGTCAAAGTGAGTTACGTGCATAGCTCGCTCCCGGGAGTTTGAGCCGACCGGCAGGCAGCCGGGTGCTACGCCAGCGGGGCAAGGAGGCGGGACAGGGGCGTGCCGTGACAGCAGCACTCCGTCCAGGAAGACCAGAGGGGTGAGTCCTCCTGTTGGCTCGGACTGAACGGACATTACGGCGCACACCGGAAGCTAAGAGCTGACTTCGGCATCCGCTTGTCCAAACAGGGGAAACCGAACACCAAGCGTCATTGCATGTACAGTACTCACGGATTGAAATAGGACATTCGGAGCGCGTGGCCGTCGCTTCATGGAGCGCCGCCCGTAGACGCTCATGGAACCAAGGTGGTGCATTGTGGTATGGCGTGAGAGGGAGAACATCTACAAAGCAGAATTGTTCCTTCCAGTAGCCAATCAGCCGGCCTGTGGTTTACCACATGCCTGCGTGGCACTGCAAGGCTAGCGCTCCGAATGTCCTATTTCAATCCGTGAGTACTGTACACTGCGGTGATGCGCTCCA
The DNA here is from genome assembly GCF_052857255.1 of Amblyomma americanum. Taxonomy (NCBI): domain Eukaryota; kingdom Metazoa; phylum Arthropoda; class Arachnida; order Ixodida; family Ixodidae; genus Amblyomma; species Amblyomma americanum. The sequence goes on from NC_135499.1 coordinate 134,175,179, forward strand.
ACTCCGCTTTGGAAGCGGCGCTCGTCGGAGTAAGACGTGGCAACTGCAAAAAGTCTCGACGTCAAAATTTCGACCTCACTGAATGACGACCTCACTCAACCTCAAATTCAGGCGTGAAGTTGAGGTCTGATTTGCTGACCTCACTCATAAAATTTCAAACCATCGCCAACCTCACCTCAACGCCACCTCACGACGTGAGGTTGAGGTCATTTTGAGGTTGAGGTGTTGTCCACGTCTGGTGGCGGTAGTGACAGAGAGGTGTGCGCTGCATACGTTGTCGTGGACCACGCTGTGGCAGAAACTAGTCACTAGAGCAATACGCGTTGGCGTTAACGCTGCTGCACAAACGCTGCACTGGAGCAGAGGCCGCAGGCGTACATTGGTTAAATGGCATTGATCGCGATGAAAAGTTGAAGACACGCATAACTGGCACCCTGGGTCAGTGGACTCCTCAATCGTGATTTCAGATACATGGCGGTGATGGTGTCCACCTTCAAAATTGTGGTTTCGCACAATATTTCGTGCTTAGCAATGCTATTAACCACCAGCCATTTTTTTTTCAGCCTGGAGCCATTTATTCCATAATGCCGTTCCCATTATCACAAAGCTTTACTACATACCCGATACAGCTCAATTCGCGCTTTATTTTTGAGGCTCTACAAACGTATTACGAAGCGACTTATTCCAGTTTTCTGTGTCATTCCGTGGTGCCATTAGTGCTGCGTTTTTTCCCTTTTACTTCGTGAGCTGTAACTTTTAGGCGTTTTTGTTTTGTTACTATTGTACACATTTACTTGTATTTCTTGTTGTTGTCTGTTTCGTTGGCTGCATTTTTGCCGATGTAATTACGTTCTTCACCTTTGCTTGTCGTTTTTGATATATTCAGGCACTAAAGCCCAATTTCTCTAAAATCCTTCCTGTAAGCCCTGAGGGTATAAATAAATAAATAAATAAATAAATAAATAAATAAATAAATAAATAAAACTGCGCGGTCTATAATCAGTGCAACGCCTGGACTTCCACACCACCTGAATGCATGAGTGCTGCGGCATGTTTCTTTGCCATGCATACACGGCGATCGTTGCAATAAACAAACCTTTATGCACTCGTTCCGTTGTGCTTGTCCTTCGTGCCTTCGCCAAAGACGGCGGCCCAGGTATTAAAATCAACTCCAAACGAAAACAGCATGCACCGGTCAAGCCTCCTCCACGGCCGAGTGTCCAAGGACGTCGTGAAGGCTTGGCAGTATTGCTTGTTGGAGACAGCCTTGTTTAAAACGTATCTCGCTTCTCGGCTCTCGCCCCCTGCTTCCGAAGGTGACCCTGCTGGCGCTTCGCCGCGGCAGAAGCTCTGGGCTGCTGTTGCTTCGCACTGGCATTCGTGTCGCCAGGTGTTGTTGTTGTTGTTGTTGTTGTTGTTGTTGTTGTTGTTGTTGTTGTTGTTGTTGTTGTTGTTGTTGTTGTTGTTGTTAGCCTATCAAAAGATGGCACATACCCACACTGGGGGATCGGCCAAGAATCGGGTGGCTGAACGCAGTTAACAAAAAGGAAAAGCACGTAGGAGCGCAACCCCGGTGAAAATTTCTTCATGAACAGAAAAGGAATGAGAGTTTTGATTTTAATATTTAAGAATAATAAGAAAGAGAGGGATTAAATAATAATGATTTCGTCAAATGTAATACTTCATAGAAAAGTTTGAACGCTTAGCAAGGCCAGGTGAAATTGTCTTCTTCTTCTTCTTCTTCTTCTTCTTCTTCTTCTTCTTCTTCTTCTTCTTCTTCTTCTTCTTCTTCTTTTTCTTCTTCTTCGTTTCCTTCTTCTCCTTCTTCTTCTTCTTCTTCTTCTTCTTCTTCTTCTTCTTCTTCTTCTTCTTCTTCTTCTTCTTCTTCTTCTTCTTCTTCTTCTTCTTCGTCTTCTTCTTCTTCTTCGTAAGCGTGGCACATACCCACGCAGGTTCAGTAGATAATCCCAATGAGGTATTTGCGCGGGGAGAAATAGGCGTGAGATTGTTTTCGTACCCCTTCTTTTTCCTTCCCCACATCGACGCGGCCGACTCACCTTCATCGTAGTCCAGCGTCCAGCATGCATTTGTATCAAACAACGCATCACCGCCCAACTGCGTACGCGCGCTGAGATCAACGAATACGAAAGGGGACGTTTGCTTTGGGTATGACGCGTTTGCATGATGCTTATATGAGGCGATGATAAGCCCTATAGTGGAACGTGATATACGCAAGCTGAAACTCGAGTTTCGGACATTTTCGGTACCGACCTGTCAACAGCGATGAAAAATATCATCCTGCTATACTTTGTTAGAATATTGAATTTTAAAAGTAGGCTCATCTGCGAACGAGAGAAAGAATAAAGGGAGGGCAAGGAGGCTAACCAGGCATCATTCACAATTGGCTGCCTTTTAAATATGGGTAGGAGGTATGGGGATCTAGAGGGGTACAGACACAAAGATTTTGGGTGTCCGTTTTTACGTCTTGAAAGAGGCCTACGGGCCTAGTATACCATGAAAATGAGCTCAAAACACCAGTGCGCGGTATTAATAAATATTACGAAAGATTTTATACCCGCAGTTTCGGTCTCGGTCGGCGCCAACACTTAAGTCCACTTTGCCGTCACGGTCGAAAGGCCAACCAGCTGGGCTACGCATTCCCGGTGATGTCGGCGTAGCCGGCAAGCACTGGTTGCTCGTTGTGAACAATCACTGGCGCCACAGTGACGTCACAGTAATCGAGGCAAGTGCACATTCAAAAGGATATTAAAATTACGTTCCTTTCAATGCCTCCGACTGAGAGTTGCTAGAAGGCGTCTCCTTTCGCCCATGGAAGACGTCATATCGTTTGTTCACGATCAAAAATTTTTGTCTGTACCCCTGTAAGCCTACGGTAGAAATAGGGGGCGCGATTCACGCCTTTCTTGAAGGGAAGGTCTTTCTTGCTATTTTGTGGTGACATCAGACTCATTCCTCCTTGTGTACACAGTGAGCAGGAAGTTCTTTTGCCTACAGCGAAAATGCAATGCGTGATGGTTGTTCTTTGGAAGTGCAGACCCGGTCTAATGTATTCAGGGACTTCAGAGCAGTGACAGAAGCAGGAGCTCTGAAGGCCGATGAACGCTCTGGTACTTCCGGAGTTCGCTTCTGCAGCCCATACGGCATCGCTCACGCTGTCTTTCGGTACTAACAGAATTTTGTCATTTCCGGCGTTTGTTCGGAGCGGAGGTCAATAGACTGGCAACTCTCTGCGACAGATGAACTCGGCATAGCTTTTCTTCTAGGCATAAGTTTGTGTATCGCGACATTACGTGCATAGTGGAATAATAAAAAAAGGCAAGAAACGGAATGATAATCATGGTGTGATGACGGCAATGATGATTTGATTATAATTGCACAAGATCAGCTTGGCCGAAGAGCGACTTGGTTAACGAGTTAGTGATCTGCACGACGTTGTGTCGAAGGCCCAACTTTTCAAGCATTAAGTCCAGGAGGATCGAGCCGGACATTGGAGTAAGAAAAAATGCTTTGCAGACTGAAGAACCGGTCGGTGCTCGGACCTACTGAGGATCGAACAAAGAAAAGATGCAGAAGCGCAGGAGGAGAAGCATATTGAAGAAACGCTTGTTCTATCTGCTTACCGCGATATCTTTAATGCTCTTGAGTGCACGAAAAACGAAAGTGTTCGTGAAAAAAACAAAAAGAAAGAATACAGACACCACTGCCACTGAGACAACTGGAAGTGGCACAAAACGCACTACTTTCAGCGTCAATTACTGAAGGGCTGTTGCTTGAGCTGAGAGTGCAAGCCCGTGAGCATGAAATGGAATTAGAAATGGATCACACGGGTACACCACCATGTGGCGAAAATTTTTTTGGAAATACGAAAGTACATTCTTCGGCATTTACTGTTATTCCCATTTTTAGGATTAAGCTGTGTTTAAAACGAAATGGCCACCAAAACATTAATATAAGTGATTCGTTGCTGACGTGTAACTGGGCGTAATATAGGACAAATTCTGAGCCTGTTAACAATTAGCGTGGTTAGGGTACGGCCTTATTGCATCTGCGTGGTGCAGTAGTGCTGCCTCACTTGCGTCATACAGTCCTTACAGCGGATGTGATCGAAGGGCCATCTTGATCACATCAGACAATTTAAACGTCAGCAGCCGAAAGAATAAAACATCAATAGTCGAAAACAACTAAAAATAGTATGTCTGATTACTTCTAAATCCGAAAGACTTAAGTTCAAAGCATGAGATCATTCACTTAGGTGTACATCGTGCATATGTTGCTTCCAACTGCCGGACTGTGCCTTTCAAGCTCTTGCTTGGCTTCGGCGGGCACGAATACGTATTCTATTTTCGATTAACGATTTTAAAAAATCTATTAATTTCAATCACAGGTTAACGCAGCGGAAGTATACGGCAGCAGCCCACTAAAGTTGGCATAACTACATGGATATTGTGCCTTACTCACCATATATACTCGCATTGTTCAGCGTTTTCGCCACGGCTTCACGCGCAAGTAAGAAAACATAATTTGGTGGCAGGACTGTGATTGCATTTTTCAAATAGGATTGTCGCGCACAGAGTTGATTGGGTTGGAATGTGGAGATTCCGTGACGCGTGGCCGACTTTTTCAGTTTTATAGTTCTGGCTTCACTCGCGAGACCGTTCAGCAATCTCATTAATCGCAACGCCACGACCACAGCTTGCGAATGCGATGAGAAGGCTGGGCTTTCGCCACGTAACATGTCGAATGCTAGACGTCCCTTAGTAAATTTTTGCATAGGTTAACAGCTGCAGCCTCGAACTGCATTTCATCTTAGTCCACACCTGATATTGTACTGTGCTATACCACATGTCGCTCGGTGCGGAAAATGCACTGCCAGGTCCATGCAAGAATTTACTTTAGCGCTTTTGCAAAACGGCGCGGTTCAGGTGTCCGCCGATATATGAGACAGATACTGCGCCATTTCCTTTCCCCCAAAACAAATTATTACTTTTATTAATTATTATTATTATTCAGTACAATGACGCGGAGACCGCTGTCTGCTACAAGACGAGATGATGACATGCGTAGTAGTGCCATCCTAAATAGGTATACAGTTTAACAGATTTGGTAATACTATAGTAGGGAAGAATGCAGAAAAACTCGACATTTTGTTTCTTAGCGCCCCTCCCTTTGAAATGCGCAATCATATTAAACTGATATTTAGCTGATATAATCCGCCACATTTTCACTACAACTGCGTTTCAGACTGACAACATTCGCCCATTCTAAGCAGAGAAAAAAATTGCGAAGTCAGCCTTACTGAGCGAGAAAGCAGTCGAAAAGGCGCGAAATTCCGCACGTCACATTTGTCAAAACTGCGCAGCTCAAATAACCTGGCGTTCTATATTTGGCACAATTGATTAGTTATTACAATTCGTTATTAGTATTATCTTACGTTAAATGTAGGAATTTTATCGCCTCGGGTTCTTAGAAGGGATTTACTTCAACAGCGGACTACAAGTGAGGCAAAACGCGTTGTTGTGATGTTTTGGAGGGACTAAAGTATGTGCAATGGTTTTATTTTACTCGCTCTAAAGTTCTGCCCGTGTTGCCCTCCGCTCTAGGACGGACTGAACGTTCAAACGACAAACAATGAATGCCGACTAGCACGCACGAAGAAAGCTATGGAAAGAAGCAAGCAGTGCCGGTGTCATCAATCGTTACCGTGTTCCTAAAGCCGCCCGCCACCACAGCACAGTAAAGAAAAATGAGAGAATATGAAAGGCAGGAATTGTATAAAAGAAGACTTGCGAACCTCAGCAACGCCCTCTGTCCGGCGGGCAATAGGGAGATTTAGCATACCGGAGACGTACTAACGAGAGCTGCGCATGCTCAGTGGCAAGCGCGTGGCCGGGTGGGACAACTGCGCATGCGCGACAGGCGTACATAACTACGGTATACGTCTCTGCTAGTACGTTTCCGGTATGCTAAATCTCTCTAATAAGTGGTACTGGGACAACACATTCTGACAATAAAGCGAGCTATATATATGTTTGGTCTGGCCTCTAATCGCATACAGAACCACGTGTTCGCGCGCTACGAATCGAATCAAATTGCATGTCCATTAAATAAGGCCGAGCGAAAGAGCAACAACTATGACACTAAAACAGAGAAACGTTGCGAAAGAAGGCAAGAAATTCAGAAACATCGCGTACCCAGGCTACACGCACAGCCCGGCTGCTGATCTGCGAAGACTGCATGCAGTGCGCCATGTAACAAAGCACTGCCCGGTTCAGCCTGGGCGCACTGCCTGTTATTCGAATAGGCTCGCCAAGATCATCTAGATGTCCATGGAGCCAACTTTATGTGCACGCATGCATTGCAAGAATTAATATAATATGCTTATTTTCGAAGGGAGGCTTATTTCGTCCAGTGCACTGTTTCAGTTTTCCGCAAGGGGTGGGGCAAAATGTTACATTTTGAATTTTTAGATTTAATCGAACTTTGCCGCGTTTCTATTCAGCTGACATTTTCATATTTGGCGGGCGTGATGCCAGGAGGGCAGGAAATAATTCAGCAATATTAGTTTTTTTGTTATGTGTAAATAAAAAATGGCGACGATTTGCAGATTTGTGTCGCATTTTGCCCCACTGTACTGTATGTGCTTATTTGTCCAACGCAGGGTTGTCTTGAGCGAGTCGTCTACCGCGCCATAATAAGTACAGAGAAAGGGATAGCGAGGTTTGATTACAAAGAAAGGCAGAAATGTCAGCCCGGTCTATAATTCTCCAGCCTGTGACTTTGCACTGGGGAAGGTAAAGAGGGGCACCGGGGCAGAGAGAGGCTTATGGGGGAGTACGATGAGGATGTGTGCTAACACATCACCTGTGCGCCCAATCACGCTTGCGAGTCTATGTACTCGCTTCTTAGGAAGCCAAGAAACGCCGCAATAATTTAGTGGTCTTTCCAAGCCTCTGTCCAATTAAGTAATACATAATAGGGCGTCCACGTACAAAGGCCCGCTGTCGAAACGGGCCGATGAAGCAGTCAACGCCCGTCGTTTCCGCCCAGATTTACTACAGTGGTCCAATGGACGTTTGATGTGGACTTTCACTTATCGTCGATGGCACGTGGGCTCTCAAACCGAACCAGACGACTACAGAAAGTGCGACGGCGGGTTTCGCGAGCATACGGATCGCAACTGGAGGGATCAAAATTTAAAGAGCTGCATATCTAACAGCCGCCGTGGACACCAACCGATAACGAAGAGGCCCCAACTCACTCGTTTTTCACGTCTTCCGTCCTTTTCTCGTTTTTCATTCTTTCTTCCCCGTCATCAAAGCGGGGCACAGAGACGTGACCTCCCCCCTAAACAACGCGACGCTGTGACAAGGATGTCGACCCTCCGGGTGGGGAAAACCCTCGGCGGTGCGTGGCGACGACTTCCCGCCAGTGCGACGAGCGCGGGGGGAGCCGGCGGGAACAGGACTCACCCGGCTTGGCTGCTGGAGCCGGAAGCCGTTTATTCGAGAGCGCGCACTATATTCACGCCCATGCGAGAAATCGAGACCAAAGGTAAGTACATGCGCTCGCCCCGGCGAGATGTGACGGATGTGCCCCAGCCACAAACAAAGTTAAAGATGGACAAAACAAGAAAGGCATGTAGCCAAGGACACAACGAAGTGACAGTGATGCACTATTCAATACTGGCTGGGAGCGCATTAGGGATGTCACTGCTGCGCTTCGCAGCAGCTACCGCCGACACTATTGAGGACGCGCACAAAAGGAAGGCAAGGTTAGGGGGCGTCGTCAACACCGGCACCGATTATTCAGTGTCATGAAGGTATTTCCATTACATGTGGGCTACGTGCGGTGACGGTGGAAGCTAGGCACTTTTCTGGCCACTTATAGGATGGGCTGATAGCCCCTCACGTGCCATCTGCGGGTGTGACGAGACTACAGCCCACATTCTTTAACTGCGAATGCCCTGCCTACAGAGCTGAAAGGCAGTCTCTCTGCCGTGCGCTGCAGCGTCTAGATCCACGTCCAAGCTGACGGATATGAAGATTATCGGCCACTGGCCGAGGCGATCGTCGGCGGTGGAGGCCTCCAAGGCACTGCTTCAGTTCTTGAGAACTTCTGGCCTGCTCGATAGGCTGTGACTTTACCGAACGCTTGCGGACTTCTCATACTGATTTCATTTTCCTACCCGACCGCGGCGGCTGCGTTTTTATGGAGGAAAAACGCAAAGGCGCCCATGTGCTGTGCGATGTCAGCGCACGTTAAAGATCCCCAGGTGGTCGAAATTATTCCGGAGCCCTCCACTACGACACCTCTTTCTTTCTTCTTTCACTCCCTCCTTTATCCCTTCCCTTACGGCGCGGTTCAGGTGTCCAACGATATATGAGACAGATACTGCGCCATTTCCTTTAACCCCAAAACCAATTATTATTATTATTATTACTAGTCCATTTTCTCCTTCACCTTTATATCCCCTCACCCCTTTTCCCTGTGCAGGGTGGCAAACCGATTTATTCTTCCGGTTAGCCTCCCTGCGTTTCCTCCTCCTCCTCCTCCTCCTCCTCCTCCTCCTCCTAAAGGACTGGTGAGGAAGAAGTGCTATATGTACTATTACAAGAATTGTGCCACGAATGGGTAACCTATTTTGTTACTCACCTGGAGTGCCGCCACGGCAGAACATTTGTCGGAAGAGAAAATCGAAAAGATAGAGCTGCCAGTAGCCTCAACTTCCGCCGATGGCTGACCTTTGTTTTTTTTTACGCTAGGTAAAAAAAAAAATCACAGGTACACCTAATTTCACTGTGTGTTGGAGACGAGCTAGCATTAGCAGTTGCTGATGCCTTGGCCGGAATTGACGTCACTTCCGATCTGGTGACGTCCCTTTCCTCTAATTAAAGAGAATGCTTCGGTCTGGTGACGCCACTTCCCTCCAGCCAAAAAGGGAATTCAGTTTCTGTCGACACATTTCTTCGCGGTGAGGCTTCTAATCCTATCGCATTAAAATGTGGAGGCGTATTTGAGGCTAATTTTGACCTCAAGTTTTGTGGCAGCTGCTCGCAGACTGCTGCAGGCATTGTAGCCAACTATAAAACTGGTTCACTTTCTGCGTGTCAAGCTCTGACGCAGCTGCCCGAGCTAACAATGATAGGCAACAAGAAAAGAGACACAGGCTCGGTGTGTTGTCGCTAAATTTCGAGCTCCAGTCTGACATGAAATAAAGAAAACCTGAAGGAGCTGAAAGTGAAGAAAGACACCCTTCACTTTCAGTGTCCCCGAGTTTTTTCGACTCTAATGCGGGACAAGAGTTCAGCCGTAACTGCGGCTGAGCACGTGGCACTAGTACTAATTGATCTTAGTATAATTATGATTGCAATAACGCTGTGTTCGTTCCTACTTTTTTCGCAGCGTTGAATTAATTACTGTGAAAATGCAGGCTGAGGACGTCGGTTGTTGTGTTCCCCTCCTAGGCGCCATGCGCACTGGCTGCGTGCCAGATAGACTTGAGTGGTTTGCAGGAGGCCCGCTTGTTGTCCGTACTCGTACGGTAGCCATGACCTTGCAACTCGTGTTTTGCCGCTGCTATGCGAAAAGTCAGCCGTGCTTATAAGGCTTCGGTCACCCCTTGTTCCTATAATGTATGAACACCACTTTCAAGGAATAACGATGCTGTTGTCTGTGGCAGTGTTCTTGCGTTAAAGGATCAACCTATAGATGCAAACCTAGATCCAGACCGCTTGACCGCTCGACAGAAAGAGGGGGCTCACTGCCGGCCGGAGCCTTGTTTTACGCCACTCCAATTATGGAAGCAGGTCCCTAGAGAATTGGGGTGGCATCACGGTCTGCCAGTAATGATGATGATTGTGATGCGCTGGGAAGATTAAGGCTAGCTGCGTAACTCTGACCCCCCCTTTCGGACAATACCCCTTGGTGGATAGGTCAGTTATACATTCGTTGCTGGTATCCTGCGAGTATTTCTGCGCATTTCTAGGTTTTTTGGTTTACGCACCAGTGGAAAGAAATTGCTGTAGAACATAATAATAATAATTGGTTTTTAGGGGAAGTAAATGGCGCAGTATCTGTCTCATATATCGTTGGACACCTGAACCGCGCCGTAAGGGAAGGGATAAGAGAGGGAGTGAAAGAAGAAAGGAAGAAATAGGCGCCGTAGTGGAGGACTCCCGGATAATTTCGACCACCTGGGGATCTTTAACGTGCACCGACATCGCACAGCACACGGGCGCCTTAGCGTTTTTCCTTCATAAAAACGAGGAAAAACGCCAGAATAGGGAAAGGGTATTTTTTTTTTCTATCTTTGCTGCTTCCGCCGCGCTCCGTTCATTGCCACAGGTTTGTTCTCGCCAGTTCATTTAATTCATTCGTGCTTGGTAGAGGCGCGACGAAAAAGGCAGAAAAAAGCGAATTATGCATCGAGTTGCCCAGAAAGTTTCCTCCCGAAGGCCACGGGTACGAGCGGAAGGAAGTCGACGCCGCCTCACGCGGGCCTTTCCGTCGCTGGGAACCACGCTCTGGCGAAGCGCTGTGAACTTGCGGTGAGCTTTCAACGCGCGGCCGCCTCTCTGTTTGTTTCTAAACACGAATATGCCTACATGGGAGTAATAAGGGAGTAAGCCGTCCTCTAGCGCACTCCTTTTGATAAAAGGAAGTGCTTTATAAACGACAACTTACTCCCTTATTACACATTTCTGTTTACAGTGTATGAAAGAGCGTAAGTTCCGTCCGGAAGGCTCTCGCGCCCGAACCTATAGATGCGAGGCGTAGCGCCTTTGCAGAGAAAATGCAGTGCCTTTCGGACATGTGGAGTGTTTTAAGATGAGTAAAGTGGATTGATGCGGTGAGAGGTTTGCATCGGAAATTGCGCAGCTCATTAATGACTAGCGAAGGATCTATTCCAATGTTCCATCAAGGAGTGGGCGAGTTTTTTTGCGCGATATAGAGGATAACATGATTTCCTGAATGTCAGGGTGTCTACCCAGAAGAGATATTTGGTTTTCTTGAAAACTGATTCGCGACTGACAGTGCCGATGTATTGGTCTCCTCACTTGTAAAGGAACTGCACTGTGGGCATTACATACCTGTCACTGACTGATCCCACTGTCATTAACGGCGCCTTTTATTCGGTCTTACATGAAGAGATACGAAGTGCTTGACCTTGAAGTGAGGCTGTTTGCACGGATTGCAAACTACGTAAGCTCTCAAACATTTTTTTTTTAAATACTACACCATGTAGCCGAAACTTTTATATGCTGCAGAAGATTGCGGGCCATAAGAACCTTTTCTCGGCTCTTCAATATTTAACATCGCACATGCTTGCGTGCAGAGTATATTGCCAGGTGCCGTTCACGCCAAACTGTAGGCGGACGGCTTATACATTTGGTGTACGTCGTTTCACACAACACAAAGCAGAGGTGGCTGCGAAAAGCTGTTCAATACATCAGCCCACCTAGCGCGTAGGGCTTCGCATATTCCGCGATAAGACTATCGCTATGGCCTTCCAAAAAAGTAGGTGAATCGATAGATGCCGGTGCGCGGTGGGCACGTGGTTCTTTACGGCGAACTCAGAGGTTTATCGACAGATGCGTCGCTCAGTAACACCAAGTTGGGACTCTATGCTGGAAGTTTTCGGCAGTCAACCAACTTTCGAATATCTGGATAACGGTGGGACTCTAACTGGCTTACTGTGATGCTTCTCCACAAGGCTTATATTGAAGGCGCAGATCGTTGACAATTGTGAGGGAGCTCGATGTAGAGTGAAGCAACTATTCTTGCATCTACCTTGGTCTCACAAAGCGGCCGTCTTGTTTAAGAACCAGAGAGGACGCCGGATGTCTTTGTTTCAATGTCATGTGAATCCAAGTCATAGGGCATTGACCCCCGGCGCGTAATAAAAGTGAGGACGCACTCCGAGAACAATACTGGTCTAACCTGCAGTAATTAAAGCTTCGACCAATCTGTGAAATGCTTGTGCCATCGCGCTCCCGCAATGTCGCCGCTGTTTATGCTTTCGTCTTTTCTGTCCTGGAAGGTACATAGCTCCCAGGACACGTTGAATGACAAGCTGGATGAAGTGGCCCGGAAATATTTTCATTGCCACACTTTCAGGAAAATATTTTTGACACAAAGAGATGCACCATTAATAGCACCGTATTATGCTCACGAAAAATAAGGGTCGACTTTGTAGCTTATAGTAATAATCACAGTTTTCTAGATTCAAATTACTCCCGCCTAGGCTTCTACTTCTACTTCTTTATAAATTTTGGAGACATTCATTACAAATTTACCCCCTCAATCTGTACCCAGGCAACTGTGACAACATTCAAACAGTGCAATGGGTCACGTGTCTTATTAGGCTGTCGAGCTATATATGTACAAAGGAGAGAGCTTGTTACCTGCTCGAAAAGGTGAATGTTATTGAACACAGCAGACATTGCAAAGCTAGCTTATTTTATTTCTCAGCCTTTCACAGAAGCGACAAATTTCATGTTTTTTTGTTTTTTGATCGGCATTGCATCAGCCTGCTGGAAATCCTAAAGCCTCTTTATCAAAACGTGAAAACTTGCGAACCTGAAAGCTATCAGAACCTGAATATGTCCGAATTGTAAGACCTGTCTGTTAACTCTAATGCGTTATTTTCACTTTGTATCTCGTTTTGTACTGAAGTTTTTTTTCTCCTTTACACCCTGCCATGAGCGGAGTATAATGCGGGTGATTTTAAGCGAGCCAACTAAAAATCTGCTCTTAAATGCAGCCACTTATCTCTCTCACTCTTTCTCCTTTGTATTGTTTCTAATGAGACTCCTACGGACCGAGTCTGTTGATGATGAATGCAAGGTACTTCCCCTGATATCTCCATTCAACCCCTGCTCTCGCAATTAGATAGGACGCCGTTTAGGTGTTGCGCAAACGTTGCGAGCTTTTCGCAGTTTTCCTGCTGTCCGCTGACTTTGCCTTCACGACGAAGAAGACAAAGTTTGCATTCGTTTGCTTTCCGCCATTTTTTAAATTTTCTTTCCATGCAAGCCTTCATGGAATCGTTTGTGGTGTAACCATGCCTGAGCGGTAAGTGTTATTCTTCTGTTCTTTACGATTTCGTTCTGGGCAGCTTCAACACAGGAGAATCTTCCTTTGGTAGGACACGTGCGAATAAGGTGTGCCTCTAACATGGCCATGACCGAATTACTGAGACTGCAAGGAGCGGAATTTCAGGGAATGGTAATTTAAGCTTAAGAAAAGGAAGAGAAGAAAACTGCTCTGACGCAGTTCTCTTGAGGAAAAAGATGGACTGCGCTTCTCCGAATCGGCCTTGGAAGGTTGCCCGCGGCTGACACGCACCCATTAGATCACGACACGCCCCGCAGGTGAAAGGAGCTCTCAACGAGGTCCTAGCGAGAACCAGAAAATGGGCTTAGGTTCCACACCACGGATGCAGTGGCCCGTTTATTGTAGATGCTGCCATTTTTTTGCTACATTGAGATGGTCGACTGCGAAGAGGCTGCAAGTACAGGTCCTCTAATTGCTGAATTTCACGACTCGCTGAGCACAGGCTTGACGGCCCTAACAAGCCGCGGCTTACAAATATTCTCCATTTGGAGTGATGCTAACGGAGGCCTAGACAGAAGTAAAGGAAGACGCACTTTTTGCTGAATTCTGGAGAGGTCCGGCTGGACATAGTTGCTTGGTGTGCTGCTCCAGGTGACAAGGATGGTATACGAATCTACTCATGCGAGGCTGTCAGCCCGGTTTGATTGAATATCCCGCGTACATGGTGGAACACACTTAAGCACTTGCTTCTACGTATCGCGTATGTCTATCTGGCTCACTGTCACAGTGCCACACTGTGTAGCCACGTTGCGTATGCGAGGCACCCACACCTTGAGCTGGGCGAGCCCCAAAACAAGTCCAGTTGCTTCCGGTATTTGTGGTCCACCATCGAAATGAAGAAAGCCAAAAAGACCTTCATTCGTTTTGGCTTCAGTTGGTTTGAACCACAGAATCACGGCTAAACACTGCATGTATACCAGGTAGTGGCTACATTCAACTTTCCATTACGTGTACATAGGATTGAAGATATCGACAACGTCTTGCGACGCTGCAGGCAGCTATATTTTCCCATTAGATTACCATTTGCTCTTTAACATTCCATGACGTTGCTGAAGATTACGCCAAGCGTGGGAAGCATTTCGTTTTGCTGTTTCACAAGCGAATGCGTTTGATAAGAAGACCATCGGTGGGCCAAATCAACAGGCGTAGGCCTCTGTCTTCTTTACGCGTTACTTCGCATATATTTCCATACGCGAAAAGGAAAAAAAAAAGAACACCGGGGAGTAGGAGAGAGAGAGAGAGAGAGAGGTGTCTGTCCGTTCGTTTTGCGGACATCGTAAACAAGCTGCCGTTTCGGCGGTGCCCCCCGGCCATCACACGTTGGCGGCGGAGGTCTCGTACGCACCACCGACGCGAACGGACGGAAACTCGTTCCTTCTTCTCCTCCCGCCGAAACAGCCCCCAAAGCCACCAATAGCCAGCAGAAGCGAAGAGAAAGAAAAATTCCCCCAGGGACGCGAGGTCGCCCGTCGAGCACACGCGCGCGAGCACTAACCACCAGCAGCAGCCGCCGCAGCGGGTTCCCTCGGCGCACGCACACGCACGCTTTCGACTCAGCGACGCTGGTGCTGCCATCCGGCCGGCCCTGTCTCTGGTGCCGCCGCAGTCAGTGGAGCGCTCCTTGCTGACCGCCGCCGTAGTCTCGTTGCGTCGTGCACGGCGTATTCACGCGCTCGCCCACCGCCACGGCGCGAGTGTCGTCGCCGTACCACTACAACAGTTTCCTCGTCTGTCGTCGTCGCCGGCTCCCTCCGCTCTTCTGCCTGCTGGCTTGGCTGCACGTACACGGAACTTGGCTTCTCGTGCTGCCTGGTCTTTCTTTTTGATGGCTCGGATGACGTTGGCCTGGCCGCAAAGCTGTTAACGTCCAGAAGAGGAGGGAAAGCACCGGTGTCAGCAGTACGGGGCGGGACCCCCGTTTCTTTCGGCGACAGAGACATATTACGCTTTGAGAGGTAGGTCTACTGCGCATGTAGACGGCCGATCGTTGTCGCCGCGCGCTTTGTGCACCCGCCTACATGGAACGACAGTTGAGTCGCTGCACTTCTCGGGTGTCATCTCGCTGACGCTTGCATGCCCGCACAATGCGGTGGATCGGAACTTTGATCGGATGGTTTAGTGGTGACGTGATTGCGGTTAAATCACGAAGGGAGATTGTTTGTAAGGGCATTCTCGTAGACTACGCCGCAGTTGCGGCGAGTGCATTTAAGTTAGGGTAGCTCTACTTATTAGATACTATACCCTGATTAGTATCGAAAGACAAAGCGGAGTGAACTATTATCCAATCTATGTCGGATAGTTAACATTGCCTTTTGGAAATTAACGCTGTCTTTCTCTTTCCAAAACTGATAGTGTTGGCTTGAACTGAACTGACAAGGATTGCCGTCACCTATTTGCTGGTACATACTATTATTCGCATGCTTAAAGGTCAGGCTACAGCTGATTATCGGCAACTTATAAAAAAAAGAGGGTATTTAAATCTAGTCATCTCTCACAAAGTTTTCGAAGTTGCTGCAGTTCCAACTTTTTTTTTTCCTACTTCAAAAACTGGCCGCAGTACCAACAATTTTGTGTTCGCAGAAATTATAAAATAAGCATCACTGCCTGCTTCGTGTGACCGGCGAAGCACTGGTGTTGCTGCAGTATTCTGTAATTCTTTTCTTAAATACCCCAAGCTCAAAGCATTACCAAGCGAAGCGTTCCTCTCGAAAAACACGAAAAAATGAAACAAACTTAGCCAACCATGAATGAAGGAGACCTTGGTGTCCCTGAAAGCGTGGCGTTACGAGGAAGCAATGCCAAGAGCGTTTTGTATTCCTGTCACAGCGAACGCGTTCAAGAAAAGTATTCGGGAAAACTTAATTCGTCCTCTAAAGTTATCCTGTTTACTACAGCAGCTTCGTAAAAATAAATATTCTTGGTTTCTGGCGCCGCTGAAAGTGTTTCTAGAAGTAACTCTGCCTAGACCTCGGTACTACAAGGCTATCGCAGAAATCGGATAGAACGAGATATAGGGGACAGAGTCAGCACGAGACACGAGCTGTGAAGGCTGCCCTTTGGATGCCCTCGCGCACACTGGGGAGCTGATATGGGCTTCTTTATTTTGAAAGGCACTGGCCGAATGCCCAGCTATCTTATCTCGGCTTCGCGTCCCACCCTCACGTACAGTCTCATTTGCTTAAAGCCTAGTGTCAAAAGTGCTTTAGCGCTGCATGCCCCTGCTTGTTTGGGGACATTGATAAAACGGACGGAGAGTATTGTGCCCCCTTCCAATTGATTGCGAGTTTTTAAAGTGATTTGCTGTACGCAATAACTTTCTTCTCTCCGATGGTCGTTGTGCAGTAGGTATTCACACAGCGACTGCCCAGGTCCGTACTGCAGCATGATAGCGAACTGTTTGCTGGGCTAGTTGGTGCATGTTACTAAGAAAAGAAGCGCCAACAGAGACAATACGTAAGAAGTGACAATACGTAAGCGCTTGTCCGTGTCATGATAGCGACTTTGTGTTAACGGACTGGGATTTAATTTGCAGAATTTTTCCATTGTCAGCGCTCAGAGCAACCCCTCAGACTAAGAAAGAGTATAAGATAGACAACATATGCTTCAAGATGTAAAGAGGCCATTATTTTGAGCCTTTAGCTGCACTGGTTTTGTTTAAGTACAAAAGACGCCGGACCAGCTGGCAGCTAGCCGAAATAGTCTTCCGCGTCTTGCCCAAGCTCAAATGTTTCCCTAATGTTTTCCATTTCCGTGCATTGTGGAAGATCCGTTCCACGTCTGCACGAGTAGCGGTAGTCCTTTCTCACTCAGAACGAGTGCTATTCTCGCAGCCGTTCGATGACGCATTGGAGAGGGCGCTTCTTTTCGTTTATCAGTATGGGTATTGCGTATGAGTGTTTGCGGCATTGACTGTTATGGCCAATTGTAACGGTGCAGTACAAGCTTTTGCAATGTTCTCAAGGTAACGAACATCGGCATGTTGGTATTGTTCATTGTTTTTTCTCTCATATTTGACTTTAAAGTCATTATGCAGTAAATGTTGTGTGCTTAGCACATCTGTATTAATTTAATGATTTTAGAGGTAGTTGCAGATAAGAGGCCGTCGAGTTGCTTCATATAAGTTATTAGTCTTGTCCCATAGTTCTATTTCTTCTGCTCCGTTCCTATTTGGAATGGACGTGAAGTAACGTTAGCTGAACACAATAAAAAGCGGTCGGACGATCATTGCGTCTTGAAATTTCACTCAGCCGTCACTTCGTTCCGCTGCTGCGAGCTCCTCTTGGGTGGAGAGCTTCTGGAGGGTGAATTATGGGTGAACAGTGGAGGTAGTTGGATGGTGGGGTCCTGTCATGGGCTTCTGGAAGGTGGTGGTGGACTGGGGAGGTGAATGGAGGGTGGCGCTTCTTGAGGTTTGTGGCTTCACTCCTGTGCTTTCACGCGCTGGCGCAGGCTTCACTCCTTTGCTTTCACAAACCGGCGCCGGCATTTTGTGGAATGACCCTACTACTGCTGTCGCAGCATGGAGGCTTCCTGGAGAACAGGGATTTGGTTTTACTGCAAAAGCAGTGTACTCACCGCCGCCCAGTTTAACCGTCCAGCAAAATTCTGTCGCAGGTGGGAAGTCTGGGGTTAGAGCAAAATGATTCAGCAAAGTAAAGCATCAAAGTGATCATCGAGGGTAAATACAGCGGCCTTCGCAGCATTGTCGCATCAGGTGCCGTTTTCTCTAACTATCCATTTCCATTGCATTCCATTTGTTCCTTTGCAATTGGTCGCCGCTCCCACTGACGTAGGGCGGCAAAGAGGACGTCACGCCACAGAAACAAACCCGTGGTACCGCCTGGTATGAACGCGTCTCGAGCCCATGTCTACGTCGCGGACCAGTGCCGACGCTTACAAGTGGCAAATGCACGACGACGCGTTTAGTGTCAGGTGCTGGCACGCCCGATGAGATTATCGCCTTTCGTCATCCAGTGCCGGCAAAGAAACTGGGCGTCGTTAGTGTGAAAAATTGGCAGAGTGTGGCCCGTGTGGCTCAGCCTGATTGGATGGGCGACAGGAGCCTGGCTAGCGGCGTCGCCGCGGCTACACCAGCTTTCCTCTTTAACTGGCCGTTTGCTTTCCTACGTTGTGTTGGTTTCGCCGCACTGACGTAACGGCCAAATGGAATCGATAGTTACAGAATACGGCTCCAGATGTGTGATCGTCCCGTAATTTTTTGCGTCCTAAATGTGGTTCGCTTATGTGCACGTGGATATCGACGTGGTAAACGCTTACATTTACATTACACACATGAGATATAGTATGTTTTCTGACGACGGTCCCAACAGCATTTCTGTGGTTGATCTGCTGCCCTGACTCCCCCTATGAGCACACCTTTAGGTCATCTTTGCAGGTGAACATTAAATCGTTCATAGGGGCTGATAACTGCTTCGTGCGGAAGGCCTGCGATTGTGGGTACTATTACAACCATGCCACCGAACTGAGGTCGCTGCCGATGTACTGATGGCTGTTTAGGTTGTAAAACGACATCGTTTATTATATATTAATCAAGTTCGAGGTGCAGAGAGCCTAGATAGTGCGAAGCAGAGCCAGAGACGAATGCCAAGATGAACGAGGAAGAAAAAGCGGCTCTAACTTTTCCGCTCTGCCTTCTCAGTTTTCCCTTTTAAACAGCCACTATCCACCGACCACTTTATCGGGAATGGAATCCTGCTAGAACACAGCGCCAATTTTAGCATAACCTCACAACGCTGCAGAAGCTGGCATCTATTTTTGTTCTATCTCCCCCTGTGTGCAGGAAAAGTGAATCTCAAGTGTTAGTAGAGCTGGATTCTTTCCGTATCATTTTTCAAAGCGCGTACACCTACAGCGTGAAGTCACAAGAGAGGAAACAAGTGAGGCCAAATCTTGGAGTAGTGTTGCTCGAGGCAATATGTTAGTCGCAACAAGCGTGCGAGAGTCTAGTAGGCTTTTTAAGATGGGTTTAAACCGGAGCCGTTGTGACATAACGACCCTTTTTCCTTCGACTTGCTGTCATCATTATTGTGCGCCGCGCTTAGCGGAAGACCAGACCGATCAAATCACGACAGGGGGAGTTATGAAGCTCGAAAGTTGCCGATTTACACATAACTGAAACATAATTGATGCAATATTTTTCTTTCATTTCCTGCCCCTCTTTCATTTAATGCCACTCTACAATCTCCAGCCTAAGATGAGTAGCTTGTCGCCGATATTAAACAGGCCGGCTTGTCTCTGCTATTCAGTATGGATGGCTTTCTCACTTCCCTTCTGAACCTCTCTCTGTCTGCCCCGGCCCAGTCTGCCTAATCTCGGAGACCTAAAGAGCTCAGAGGTGGGGGCATAGAATGCCAGAAAGCCGGCGGACGTTGTCGGCTTGAGTGATAAGGCCGCGGTCGCATCATCATTTGCGTCAAGCGTGAGATACGATTGTTACCATATCGGCCGCAAGCAGAAGGGAATAACGAGGTTTGTTGTCCTTTAGCACGATGTTTCCGTTTCCCCCAGAAATGCTTGCGTACCGCCTACACGTTAGCGTTACTGTTTCATTCTCTTACTCATGTTTCCCGCCATTTCTTGACCAAACCCGACGCTGACAGCATGCGCGAAAGGCGAAAGCAAGTTCAAAAGAAATGATCGACTGACACGTCGGACGTCACCAGGCGGTGAGCGTCGCCGTGACGTGCTGGGCATGCCCTCTTTGCAGCTTGATGGAAACGTCGCCCGTCCCTCTCCTCCCCCCAGAGACGCCGCATTCGATGAGCAATACTAGTTTCCCTCAACCGGGCGAGGCGCTGCGCTAGGGGCAATACACGTTCCTCGCTGTCGGGGCCGGCCGGGCCACCACACGTGACCGGTTCTCCATTCGGCGACGCTCTCACACATGCACACACGGACGCTCTCCCTTCCCTTTCCCACTGTGCCGTTCGCGGCCTCGGTATTAACGGGGCAGCCGGCTTACGGCAAGCGCCATACCTCAGCCACCCGGCGCGCTCTTCTTGACACCGTTTTTGTTCCTCTTTCTCTGCGCCAGGGAGGTCTTCGTCCTTCGGTCCGGACTCTCTGGAAGCACCGCCGCCAACGACAGCACGTTTGTCCCGCTTCTGCCAAGTGGCGCGCCGCATCGAACACAGCTGTGCGGGCGTACGTACGAGCGGCGCCTTCCAGGATCGTGCTTTAAGACTGGTGTAGACAGATAGGCTTTCCTCCGCACAAGATGTCTTCAAGTGCGCTTCCAGCCCGCATTGGCGCCATCGCTATCCTTGGCTCCTGCGTCCTCTTCTGCTGCCTGGGGGCGTCGGTTAATTGCCAGCCCAACAACCGTGTAGATGGCGGTGCGGTGGGACCTGGGGACGTCGTCCCCGAAGGCGTGGCGAAAGCCAGCAACGCCTTCGGCCTGTCCCTGTACCGCGCCTACTCTAATGCAAGCGCGACTGGAAACCTGTTCTTCTCCCCTTGGAGTCTGAGTCGCGTGCTGGCTATGGTCCTGCTGGGAGCCCGTAACGAGACTGCCGCCGAGCTGTCCCGCGCACTGGCCGTGGACCGCTTCGAAGACTCAGCCGTGGCTCTGGCTGCGCAGAGCGAGCTGGCCAGACACCTGCTGACCAGCTCGAGTGAGTTGGCCTCGACAAGCATAGCGCTCACGCGCGCGGGGGACCCGGTCTCAGCGGAGTACCGGGCCAACCTGGACCAGTACTTGGACGACGGAGGGGTCATGGAGGTAGACTTCTCCCGGTCGGAGGATTTGCTGAGTCGCGTCAACGGCGAAGTGTCCAGGCTCACCGGAGGACGAATTCAGGACGCCCTGCGCAGGTGAGATGCAGCGTCGCAACTGGAACGCCTTGTCCGTGCTTGATGTGAATCTGATGTGTTTCACGTATAGACAAACAGCGACCGGTCCTTGTTGGCTTGCGGATATTAGAACCAAATGAACATCGAAATTCGCTAGAAATTTACTTTATTCCCACGCATGAAAGGTGCGCCTCATTGACCTACAAATCTCGGGAGCACAAGTTTATGCTACTTAGCAAGACTTAAGGTGTACACAGGGCGGGGAAAACAAGGCACGTGATGTTATCCTGCGCACCTGTTCTCGTGTTTCCTTCCTGTCACGTTGTACACACCGTACCGAAAATCTGTGCGGCGATTAAAAGACATTGCAGCGAAGCAGTTTTATGGGCTTCCGCTTGCGTTATGATCTTAGCCAGAAAGAATTAAGGTGCGCATTAGTTTGTACTGAAAGATGTGTAATTCGATGAAGGCAACGCCCAATTACGTGTCTAATCTTGGAGTATAATTGTTCTTCAAGGAAGCATTGCACAGTCATGATGTTCCAGTGACGCCAAGGGGGCAGAATTCTCGGTCGTGTAACTTGATGACATACTGAAACACGGCTTCTCACAGGGAAAAAGAACGGGTTATTACTTTAACTTTCGGAAATCAAAATTGCCTATTGCGCATTTGGTGTTAGCCGTTTCGGATGAAGTTACAACTTATTCACTGTGCAGTACTTCAGACATAAAGCTTTCTTTTGAGCTGTGGTCTTGATTTTGTTATGCGTTGCAGGATTTTCTGTTTTTTTTTATGGTTTTATGTAGGAATGCGCTTTACTGCTATCTTGATTTAAACAAAAACTATGACGTGCCTGTACAGAGGTACAGTTATCCAGACCCGAAACTACACTGAGACCATAATTTTCACACTGCACTGCAGGTATTTTGAACGCAGGGTTGATGATCAATAGATTTACTTTTTGCTCACTCGTAGATTTTCAAATTTCCATAGAGCGAAGATATTAGTACGCGATTGTCATTCAAGGTACACGAGAAAGACTGCTTCACGATACTGCCATTTCTGCTGATAAAGTGTTTACACTGAAGATATGTAAGCGGCGTTGGCAGTTACGAAGACACGGTCATCGTGACGAATCTTTTCTTTTTCAGCAGTCACTGTACTCATAATTGTTCAGAAAGTGCAGGGCACTTAGATGTCACTTTCTCATGCCGAAAATTGCTAATTCATTGCTTTGTTTCGCTATCACTTGGAAGTGTTCCGCGTCATGAAATTTAATGAAGAATCTGGAAAGCCCTTATAGACCGACTGAATCACTGCGCAAAATAGGTTGGAAATGGTGGTATATTGTTATGTTAGGATGCTCTTAAGCAACTTTGTTCTGCTTACGTCGTAATTTTGCTGGGAAAAACAGACTGACTAAATCATTGCGCAAACGTAGGTTTGAAATGGTGGTGTGTTGTTATGTTAGGATGCTGTTGAGCAGCTTTGTTCTGCTGGTGACATAATTTTGCTGGAAAGAAAAGACGGTACAGTCTTCCTATCATATCCCTGCCTGTACGTGCCTACCGTGCCAAAGAAGACAGCGCCATCTATCATCTTTAACGCTCACAACTGCTGTGCGCAGCGGGACAACATTACCGGGCGAGCTCTTCAATAACGCTCGTTACGTGCGGCACGCAAACGCAGGTCACGAAGTTCATAACAGCCTTGCCTTTGCCCACAGGTCTCCGGACCCTCTCAGTAAGCTGCTCCTACTGAACGCCGTCCACTTCAAGGGCGTCTGGGAGAAGGCCTTCAACCCGAACGACTCCTTCGACGGCCTGTTCCGCGGTGCCACGCGCAACACGCCTGTCCGCATGATGAGCGGCAAGGGAAAGTTCCCGCTGGCGTACGAAGGCGACGCCTACGTGCTCGAGCTGCCGTACACGGGCGAGAGCAGCCTCGTGTTGGCTCTGCCGAGACGTCGCACCCAGAAGGACCTCAGGGACATCGAGGCTCGGCTCGAAGAGGTCCTCGTCAACGCCAGGCCGGAGCTGCGATCCATCGAAGTCGAGCTTCCCAAGATGACGGTTCGCAGCAGCCTGGACCTCAAGGAGCCGCTCAAGAAGCTGGGCGTCAAGGCACTGTTCTCGGAGCGCTATGCCAACTTGAGGGGCATGCAGGCCGAAGGAGGCCTGTACGTCGAAGACGTGCACCACGGTGCTGCGCTCGAGCTGGACGAGAAAGGCACAGTGGCGAGCGCGTCCACTGTGGCCATCATTGTGAGCCGCATCGGCACTCCGCGGTTCTCTGCTGACCGGCCCTTCGTGTTCGCCATCAAGCACCGACCCACTGGTCTCTTGCTGTTCGTCGGACGCGTCACTGATCTGTGAGAAGCGGGCCAACAAGTGGCAGCGGGTGAAAACAGCTAAAGAAAACTGTGGCGGCTACGGTACATTAGCGGCATAAAAATATACCGCTGCAACCGACTGAATGACGCTGTATATGAGTGGTGAGAAAGGATGCGCGATCATTTCAATTTGTTTTGCTCTGTTAAGTAGCAGAGCTCTCTGTATCTCACAACGCCCATTGCGTGAGCGTCGAGCCGTCTGAATGCGGACTGAATGCAGTGGGTGCGTCGTGCGACCTTTGAGGTCAGGGAGCAGTGAACTCTGAGCGAGGCTGTCAGGGTTCGCTCATCCGTACAGAGCTTCCAACCGGGCCGGCTCGCAGTCATGTCAAGTTGACAACTCTTTCAAATCTGCCGAGTTTTATAGTTACCTTAAATCTAAGCAAGCGATTAGTTGTCTAGGCTTCCAAGAAGTGGTGAAGAATGTATTAAGCCTTAAGAAAATGTAGCGATTAAGCTCTGCATTCGATTACCAGGCAGATACTTCGAGCACGAATTTTTAATCCTGCAGCAAAAAGAATGACTTGAGGAAGCGTACTGTTCAAGAAACATGGCAGTGCAATTATGCCTTTTTCCAGCTTCCAACCACTTCAGTAAGGGCTGGCTGCTTCGTTAACCTTGCTGAAGATCAAGCCGATGATTTAGTATAGGGATTCACTTCGTAATGCATGTAAATGAAATTCCGTCATGGTGTTTGAACCGAAAACATCATGTTGCTGATGCTTGAAAGCGTCTTTGAAGGGGCAGCCAACTTGACAGGCTTCTTTTTTTTGCGTGTGTGTATAATCCTCAAAATCTGTTAGGCGGGGTCAGTGCTGGACACGCCCGCTAAAATGTTTGTCTTCACTTCATGTGCAGTGCCTGCAAGTGTTACAAAAAAGCGGCTGTGCCGTTGCGTCTTGTAAATATGCACGCCTTTTAGCGCTGCGAAATTAGGTAAAAAGTGGCTGTATAATTTTCCGCGCTCTCACGTTCCACTGCGAATTCTGAGCTCATTATGTTTGTTATCACTGCCCTTGTAGCTGGGTGCCCCTGTTTCCAGTTAAAAGGGTGATAAAAACTGCGTATATATGCTATATACATAATATAAAACCCCCGTGACTTTTTAAGTAGCGTCTTTTAGGACACGCATGTACACGCATTTTCTACGTTCCATAAACTTATTTTGCCAAAGATGTGTTTGTGAGTGTCAAGAAGAGACGTTTTATATTTGTACGCAGTACATCGCGGACACTCCGTGCAATTACAAGGTTGTAGTGCCGCAGGTGCTCATGTATCACTGCAGTTTTATTGACATTGTGTGCTTAGGTTTTACCAATAAAGCCTCACTTTGTTTCGCTTTCAACATGCTGTTTGAGTAAATGGCTAAGTAGCTTCTTCAAGGTACCGCTGGCTGGTGGGACTACACCACCCTCAGGCATGAAGTGTTCAAGTGGTATTTCTCCCAAAAATGCGTACCGCACTTAAACCTCAAAAATTAGTGTCCGATTGTATATATAAGTGGGCAGTAATTTGAAAACAAAGATCGTGATGTCGGAGAACCAGTGCACGATTTAGGCTTTCTTCAGGCGAGATTTGGGGTACTAGGCACAGAAAAATCAACTCTGTGGAGAGAACCTTCATCTTAGTGTCTGTTTTGTACTAAACTGGCTTGAATCACTAAGTGCCTAGAGACTTCATTGCTCTCACTGTTTATTGAGAGTCACTGAATTAAAAAAAAAAAGTCTTTTAAACAACACATGACTTTTCATAAATGTGAAGAATGATTCATGACTTGCCTTGCATGTAGCAGCACAGGAATTAAGTGATATGATAAAGTGAGTACTACTCAATAGTAGCACTTAGTTCAGTTGGGTTGTATTTTCAGGGAAGAAAATAAAGAGCCGGCTATGGCCATACTGGGGAATAGAGTGATTGATTCGAAGGTGAAGTTCTTTTTTCACTAAGCTAGCGCAATTTTAGGTGCACCCCAGTGCGAAATCACATTATAAAAACAAAAACTATGCATCGCGTGTCGTGACAATTCCCCTCCCTTAGCAGACGCCATGGCAGACCCACGCCAGTTACCTTAGCAGCGATTACTCCTCTTGATGCTAGCAGCGGAACAGTCATGCTAACTTATTTTTGAAAGACAAGAATGCCAATGAAATTTTCTTCTCATTATTAGTCGGGTAATTAGTACCTGTGGTAAAAATGTTTTAGGTATCTGCCGCTCCGAAGCGACAGATAACTACACCATTTTCACCATAGCCGCTACTTACCGGAACAATAAACTGAAAGTCAGCGCTTGATTTAATAGAGAGAATTGCAATCAGATCACAGTTTTTGTTTCTCGTCCTTCTTGCGGCTAGATGTGTAAAAGTATACTACCACAAAGCGTCCAAACGAACCTGGGAAACATTGCGCAAGAGGTGTAGCTGCTTCGGGTAAGCCTGTTCTCTTCTTGCGTAATAGAGACCTTTAGCACAGCGCATACCGTCTGCCGCTATCACAGCCGTCAGCCGCCAGTGCACAAGTGTAGATGGCGCCACGTGCCCCAGAGAGATCTGCGCATGCGCACTGGTGATGTGTGGTAGGCGGTAAGCGGCAGCTATGGCGCAGTACACTGTGCTATAAGACTGCAATAGGAAAGAGATTGGCAAAAGATGTCAGCGTCTACGAGTAATTCTGGAAGCATAACTGCAGGGACGCTGCAAGACGGTTACATAAGAAAACATCCTGTGTGATAACATCTTGATGCCTAACACACTTTTCGATATCGATAGAGAACCAGACACGTATATAGGCACGATCCGAAACTAATTTGAGCCGCATGCTTACAACTCCTGAGTTTTGTGTCCCAAATTCGAAGAAAACTGTAGACAACCATTTCACAGTACCCAGGCGCTGTGCACCCTCATCACTCACAGCAGTAAGCAGCTGTAAAAGACAAAAGCAATTTTTGCTGAATAAAAAATAATATCGGCTTTTTGTGATGCATGCTGTGTTGCCTAGTATTTTGAATGTTTCGAAAATAATCTAGAGAATGATTCTGCTGCAACAAGCCGGCTCTCTAACTTCGACTGAGCCCGTCTGTTTTTTGCCTTCTGTTACTATGTACCGTAATTTCCGGACTATAGTCCGCGGGATATACATACTTAAAACCTGAAATGATTTTATTTTTTCAGATCGTTTGCCATAGCCGGATAAGCCTACCGGTGGCTATTAAAGAAAAAAATGTGGCGGTGGTTTAGCTCTGGTTAAACCTGGAGTCGCGATAGCTACAGCTGGCTGAGTGGAACTTGGTCACGTGACCAACCACGTGACGAAATACGTGATCAGCCACGGCGCTGCGCCGCCGACAGCTGCTCCGCACCACGTGATCAACCACGCGACAGCGGGGCGGCGCATGGATGGATGGATGGATAAGGCTGAACCCTTTAAATCGGGCGGTGGTTCAAGCCACATAGCCATGACTTGTGAAATTTTACTCTTCTCTTGATTTCAGCCACCAATCAGATAACCTTCGCTTGGTTACTCCTACCCGCTTAAAATCTACTTTCCCTTCACGGTTCTTAAACCCCAATGCCTTGGATAAATCAGCCCCGCTGCCACAGCGCAGCCACAGGGTTGCAACGCCGCCACAGGGTGGCAGCGCCGCCACCGCCATGGCGCCGCCACGCTGAAGGCTCGAAATGCTACCGTAATGTAGCTATCGCTACAAAAAAAAAAAAAAAACAAACGTACCCCGAGTGGGTGCCTACGACATGTTACCGTGCTGAATAACATAGCGAAATCAGTCCCGATATGCAATCAACTTGATGTGCAAGCAAATATTGTCGTGGTAGCGGAGTGGTTGCTTTCCACTGCTTGTATTTGTGAACACATGCGCAAAAACGTTATGAATATAAATAAATAAAAAATATTCGTACGCATAAGTGCAGATGCAACGCCACGGCTGGCACAGTGAGAACGGTTGCGATGATTCTGACAAGACGAAGAACATTCTTGGCAGCATTCAGGCAGAGTGTAGTTGAGCGAGGGTTGAAATCAATGCTGTCTAATAACACGTGCAGTTTTACTCCTTGACAATAAAATGCTTGCCTAACCATTGTATACTGCTGGCGGACAATCAAAAAACTTATTTTTAGCCAAAATTCGTCCCTGCGGACTGTACACCGGGTGCGGACTATCTAAGGAAGAAAATTTTATTTTTAGCCGAAATTTTCTCCTGCGGTCTATACATCAGGTGCGAACTACAGTCCGGAAATTACGGTATATGCTGTATAACGGATTGGCGAAACTGGCCCTTAATGTGAATTGTTTATGCAGTGTATGTATGTTGTAAAAGTGATTGCTTCTTTATGGTTTCTTGTTTATCGCGGGAACAACCTATAGTGTATCCAGTGGTGCAATGTATTCATCAGGCGTGCATTACACGCCATTTGCCCCGTCGACCATGGAAGTACCTTATAAGTTATGTGTGACTCCTGCTCTTGCACTGCGCGTACTGCTTCCGTCAAAACAATTAAACAAACAAACAAACAGACTACACGAGGCGCGCTGAGGCAGCTTCAGATTTCCGCACGAAAGGGATCTGGATGAGTGCAACACAGCGCAATTCATGCATATAGCCCCATCTCCAAACCGTGCCGCGTCGGACTCCACCAGGACAATTATGGTGCATGGCAACAATCCCGAGCAGGCTGCTGATGGTATAAATCTTCACTCAAACTTCTGCGTCGGAGGGGCAGATATTGCAGGCCTTGAAGTCTAAAAGCATCAAAAAACAGTAAGCAAAATTTCCTGTCACTTTTCATGTGAAGTTACCTCAGACGATCACTACGTGCCGTGTTGTGATGTATGGACAGTTGACCATTCTTTAAGACAGAATAAAGAAGCCACACATCAAGGCGCCGATCTCAGGGCCGGGCCTTTAGTTCACGGCGTGCATAATTTAGTGCTCGTTCGCTCACCGAGTTTTCAGTTCAGTTCAGTTTATTACCTTAGCATTTCCCGTAGTGGGTGGGCATTGCATAAGGGGCGGGTTTTAATACAAAGAAAACCATCTCGTGACAAATAATCACTGAACAAAATGATCATTTAAAAGCGCTAAAAACGAAGATGGCCACTATTTCCATTCCCAAATATTTCCCCGACTGTTATTCAGTATATCATTGAAAAGAAATGCCTGAAGCAAATCGCGCTTCTCCCAAGCAATATGACATATTTCAGCCGAATATTAACTGACAATTTTTCAACAAACGATTACAGGATTAATTACAAGAATTATTCCAAGCAACAAAAGCGATGATACTTCAGCAAGGCAAAATAGATAATATATTGTCACGGGTGGTACAGCTCGGTTGGATACGTCAAAGTAGGCGACTGCAGCGGACGTCAGAAGCAGTCCCAAAAGCGGAGCATTCTCAGCCAGACACTTCGGCTTCTTTTTTCTAAAGCCAGCTCGCGCGCATTCCGCGCTCTCGTGGTTCTAGTAGAACGACGACGATAAATGGGCGGTGGCATTACTACCCGGCAAAAAGAAGCATCGTCCCGATGCTGGGAGTGAGTGGAGAGATCGGAAGGACTGAACGGGGTTAGCGGGTGAGGCTACCGATCGTGATAAGGCTTCAGGCGGACCACGTGAACCACTTCAGGGCACGGGGACCGTCGGGACTTCTTAAATCCATCGGGAATGACCTCGTAGTTGAGGTCGCCCAATGACCTGACCACGCGGTATGGTCCGAAGTAGCGATGGAGGAGTTTTTCGCTCAGTCCTCGTCGCCGAATGGGGAACCACACCCACACACGGTCGCCAGGCGCATAATGGACGTCGTGACGGCGCCGATTGTAGCGATCTGCATCTCGAAGTTGTTGGTCCTGAATTCGAACTTTGGCCAGTTGGCGAGCAGCTTCGGCGCGTTCCAGGAACGTGTAGGTATCAGTGTGAAGGCTAGAGTCGTCCAGATGTGGTAACATTGCGTCGAGCATCGTCGTCACTGCACGGCCATAGACGAGTTGGAATGGGGACATCTGCGTTGTTTCTTGCGTGGCCGTATTGTAGGCGAAGGTGACATAAGGAAGCACTTCGTCCCACGTTTTGTGTTCAATATCGACGTACATGGAAATAATGTCAGAAAGGGTTCGGTTCAGTCTTTCAGTCAACCCGTTCGTTTGAGGGTGGTACGACGTTGTTCGGCGGTGGTTGGTATGACTGTAAACCAAGATCTCCTGCAGCAGCTCAGCCATGAACGCAGGGCCTCTGTCAGTGATCAGCACTTCAGGTGCCCCATGGCGGAGTACGATCTGATGCACGAAGAACTTAGCGACTTCTAAAGCGGTGCCGCTGGGTAGAGCTGACGTTTCTGCATAGCGGGTAAGGTAGTCCGTCGCGACAGTTATCCATTTGTTGCCAGAGTTCGAACGTGGGAACGGACCCAGCATGTCCATTTCTATTCGTTGGAAGGGCCTTGTGGGTGGTCTAATGGGCATCAAGAACCCAGCTTGTTTGGTTGACGGTACCTTGCGACGCTGACAGGCTCGGCACGTTCTGACGTAGTGAGTGACATCAGCATGGAGACGAGGCCAGTAGTAATTCTCTTGGATTCGGGCTAGCGTACGGGCTATGCCCAAATGTCCAGAAGTGGGTTCGTCGTGGGAGGCTTGGAGGATTTCATTGCGCAGGCTAGGCGGTACGACGATTAGGTATTGCGTATTGTTTGGAGCGAAATTTTTCTTGACCAGAAGACCATTGCGGATGCATAAAGATGGCAACACGCGCCTGAAAGCGCGTGGGGCGGTCGTGTTGCTGCCGTTGAGAAATTCCATTACGTCTCGAAGTTCGAGGTCGGCGCATTGTTGGTCAGCGAGGCAAGAGGCGCTGAGAGCAGTCAGTAAGATGTCGTCATCCTTACAGGCGTCGGTAGAAGGATCTACTGGGGCGCGGGACAGACAATCGGCGTCAGAGTGCTTGCGCCCGGATTTGTACACGACAGTCATGTCGTATTCCTGGGGCCGCAGACTCCATCGGACGAGGCGAGCGGACGGGTCTTTAAGGCTTGCGAGCCAGCATAAGGCATGATGATCGGTCACCACCTTAAAATTTTTGCCGTAAAGGTACGGTCGGAATTTCGAAGTGGCCCATACAATGGCAAGGCATTCTTTCTCGGTAGCGGAACAGTTTGATTCGGCTGGTGACAAACATCGACTTGCGTAAGCGATGACCCGTTCTTGACCTGCTTGGATCTGGACCAGGACAGCACCTAAGCCGATGTTGCTGGCATCAGTATGGAGCTCCGTGTCGGCGTTTACGTCGAAGTGAGCCAGAACGGGAGGCGCCTGCAGGAGGCTTTGAAGGCTGCGGAATGCATTTTCTTGCGCTGCTTCCCATGTGAAAGGTGTGTCCGACCTTGTTAGGCACGTCAGCGGCTCGGCAATGCGAGCAAAATCTTTCACGAAGCGACGGTAATACGCGCACAATCCAAGAAAACGGCGGACAGCTTTCAGGTCTTGCGGTGGCGGAAAATGGGCAATAGCTGTTGTTTTTTCAGGATCAGGCTGAACACCGGCTCGATTCACAACGTGCCCTAAGAACTTCAGCTCTGTATACGCAAAGTGGCATTTCTCATTTTTGAGCGTGAGTCCAGAAGACCTTATTGCTAGTAGGACCAATTCTAGGCGGTGAAGATGCTCCTGGAAAGTCGGGGCGAAGACGACAACATCGTCAAGATAGACGAGACACGTGTGCCATTTTAAATCGGCAAGGACGGTATCCATGAGGCGTTGGAAAGTTGCCGGTGCAGAGCACAGTCCAAAGGGCATGGCCGTAAATTCATACAGGCCATCTGGAGTAATAAAAGCTGTTTTTTCACGGTCCCGCTCATCGACCTCAATTTGCCAGTAACCTGACTTGAGGTCCATCGAAGAAAAGTATTTAGCGCTACAAAGGCGATCCAGAGCGTCGTCGATCCGGGGGAGAGGATAGACATCCTTTTTGGTGATTTTGTTTAAGCGACGGTAGTCTACACAGAACCGCAATGTTCCGTCTTTCTTCTTCACAAGGACGACTGGCGCTGCCCAGGGATTCCGGGAAGGACGAATTACGTCGTCGCGGAGCATTTACTTGACTTGGCGGCCAATAGCGTCGCGTTCAGCGGGAGACACTCGGTAGGGGGACTGTCGGAGAGGGTGCACGTTATCGTCCGTAATAATGCGATGCTTCGCTAGGTGAGTTCGTCCAACACGCGATGATACCGAGAAGATGCCGCCGTAGCGCAGAAGAAGATCTTTAACTCCTTGTTGCTGCGTCGGGGAGAGTGCTGGATTGACGTCGAACGTGAAACCAGTGACTGGGCTCTGCTCTTGCGACAACGACATTGTGGAAATACTGGGTGTGCTGCTGACATGGGCGATGGCATCAACGTGAGCCACAACGGTTCCCACGTTCAGATGTTGGTGTGCACCACCGAAATTGGTTATCAGCACTTCTGTTTCTCCGTCGACGAGATTAACGACTCCTCTGGCGACAGCAAGGCTCCTGGCAAAAAGCAAGATCTGGTTGCCTTCCGCGACGCCTTCGAAATTCCGCACAGTCTTGGCGCCGACAGAAACCATAATACTCGAACGAGGTGGGATGGTGACGTGGTCATCCAGGATGCAAAGTGCGGTCGGATGGTCTGGATCTCTGTGTATTGCGTTCTCTGTGGAGAAACACACGGCCTTTGACTGGAGGTCGATGACCGCTCCATTCTCGGTCAAGAAATCCATCCCGAGAATGACGTCACGTGAACAATGTTCGAGTATAACGAACGTTGCCAGGTAGGTTGCGCCTTGAACTGCTACTCTTGATGTGAAAGTCCCGGTCGGTGTAACTAAGTGACCCCCGGCTGTACGAATCTGTGGGCCCATCCACGGAGTGGTGACCTTTTTCAGAGTGGCGGCGAAATTTCCACTGAGGATAGAGTAATCCGCCCCTGTGTCGACGAGTGCAGTGACGTCTGTTCCGTCGAGGGAAATGCTCAGGTTTGCTGTCGTAGACGGCGTGCGAGCGGTACGGCGCGGTGTTCGGTCACGGCTGCGGTGCGGCGCGGGTTCATTTCGATACGTCAGGTGGCATTCCCGTCGAGTCGGCGTTTCACGGTGTTGGACGGCATTCGGTCGTGGCATCGGGTGGCCACCTAGTTGCGGCGTAGGAGGGTCTGTTACATTTCGTCGGTGAGCAACCTCCCCCTCAAAGGTTGCTGCTTTTAGTTTTCCTGGCGGGGGCTTGGCGACCTTCCCCGAGGAAAGTCACCGTAAGACCGACGACGTGGGGATGGCGACCTGCGGGTCCCACCGGCAGATTCGGCCAGATAATCGTTGATTTCTCTGGGTCGCTGCCCAGGCTGCGGACGTGGTGCATCTGCAGGGAACCCCGGCAGGCCCATCTGACGATACCTGCAGTTGCGGTACAGGTGGCCCGGCTCACCGCAGTGATAGCAGAGAGGACGGTTGTTGGGAGTGCGCCAGATGTCACTTTTACGGGGATACGATGGAGCAGGACGAGCAGGTGGTGGCGGCCGAAAAGAGCCCGGGGTTTCCTGAAGACGAGTCGGCGGCGGTTGTGCGCGACGAGCAACAGCGGCGTATGTCATTTGCGGTGGGGCTGTGGACGGCTGAAAGGGAGCTGGTGTTGTAAGCGCCTGTTGCACCTCTTCCCGAATAACCTCGGATAGAGCAGTAACCGTTGGCGCAGGCGGCGTAGCCGGGAACAGCTTCTGGAGCTCCTCGCGAACGATAGCTCGTACGGTTTCGCGAAGCATGTGGGTGTTACTGATGTCCGTGGTTGCCGCAGTCATGGCCAAAGGTTGACGCTCGTATTGCCGCAACCGCATATCGAGTGTATTTTCCATGGTGGTTGCCTCCGACAGAAACTCTGCGACCGTGCTCGGTGGATTGCGAACCAGTCCGGCAAAGATTTGCTCCTTGACACCTCGCATAAGGTACCGGAGTTTCTTCTGCTCTGTCATGTCCGGGTCAGCTCGACGAAATAACTTTGCCATCTCTTCGAAGTATACCAGTATGCTTTCATTTGGTAGCTGGGTTCGGGACTGAAGGAGCAGATCGGCCCGTTCTCTTCGAATCACCGTGGTGAAATCCTTCAGGAACTGGTCTTTAAATACGTTCCACGTCGTTATGGACGACTCCCGGTTCTCGAACCACGTACGAGCTGCGCCCTCCAGAGAAAAAAAACATGTGTTGAAGCTTGGAGTCTTCCGCCCATCTGTTGTACCGGGCCACGCGTTCAAATTTCTCCAGCCAATCTTCCGGGTCTTCACCTGGAGAACCTTGGAAGATCGGTGGCTCCCGAGGCTGCTGCAGCACAACAGAAGGTGAACTAATCGTCGTCTGCATGCCTATTTCGGGCTGGACGGTCGTCGACGATGGCGCTGAACGAACCGCTTGGGTTGAGCGAGACTCCAGAAGCCCAAACTCGGGTTGAAGGCCTTGGAGCCGGCGGCTGTCGTGGTGTAAAGGCGTCACCTCGATGGCAGATGACCCTCGAGGACTTGAATCCCTGCTTGCTGGGGGAGTCCGAGGCATGGAATGAGTTACCCAGCGCCCTCCACCAGATGTCACGGGTGGTACAGCTCGGTTGGATACGTCAAAGTAGGCGACTGCAGCGGACGTCAGAAGCAGTCCCAAAAGCGGAGCATTCGCAGCCAGACACTTCGGCTTCTTTTTTCTAAGGCCAGCTCGCGCGCGCATTCCGCGCTCTCGTGGTTCTAGTAGAACGACGACGATGAATGGGCGGTGGCAATATATCGAGTGCGTCATGTGGTACGGAAAGAATGTTCACCTCAAGCAAGGAACAGATTGTTTAAGCGGCGTTGGACACTCAATGCAATTTGATATTTGAAGGACTTTCGCCCACAGCGTGTTTTCAGTGTAAAGTTCCGGGGCGGTGAACTCCATAACCAGCCTCTCTGGTTGCGGATGACCAGGCGGTGCCCTTCACTTAGAATCCTTGCGAAGGCCTGCCTTCGTTTCCGGTGTTTGATGGCGAAGAAAGGAAATATTATGAAACTTTCCTCGGAAGCATCGCCGCTGGAAAGCAGTGTAACGCTGAGAAAAGTCGAGAAAGGAAACGCACGTGCTGCACTTAGTGATAAAAGCGTGTGGAATGATAGAGAAACATGAGGTTGTTGCCTCTGGAGGGACGGTTGAGAAATGATAACCAGCTGCGAAGATTCACATGCGACACAAGTTCCTTATCTTGGAAGCATCTTGGTGCGTTTGGGCTGGCCGAATAGGTCCGTCTTGAATATCCAGAGTTTGTGAGATAGTAGCTGTTTTCGGCTTGAATAGCCAGTGTATGCTGCGTAGGCGTTCCGTCGTGACGTTACTATCACAGCGAGCTCCTGAGCGCATTCCAACAAGTGAGCAAATAAAGTTAACAGCTGAAAAATAAGGAGGTGAACATGTGCTTGCTTGGCGAGGAACACAACCACTGAAAGTAATATAAGCAATCTATCGGTATCTGTAGTTTCGCCTAAGAAATTCAGGAAAAGGCGTTTTGTGAGGAGTGACCTAGCCGTATACGTGTGTAGAAAGCAAATAACGATAAAAATGTGTTAACTAGTGTTAGCTCGACAAAACGCCCAGACCATTCGTACAATGCATATGAGAGCAGATTAAACAATTTAGTTTCTCAAACAGTCTGCATTTAAAGGCTATACACAAATAAAAAAATTATGGAAAAAGAATCATTCCAAACTACTGTCCTCACATAGACTGAAACCAGGCCTGAAAGGCTTGAAACGATTATATTCCTGCCTGTCCTTCACTTCGTCATGAGCCTTTCCATTTTGGTGATTCCGAAGGTGTCGTTCGGCGTGGTAACCATATAGTTGTTGCAAAACCATTTAGTGAACGGCTGGATGCCCTTCGACTAAAGCTTCCCAGAAAAAAAAATACACGCACGTATTAGTCACTAAGTGTACTGCAACGCAAGTTTCGTGACTCTTCGCAAAGACATCCATCAAATGACGTCACTTACCTCGCGCAATAAAAAGAATATTCAGGTGACTAACACCACGCCTCGGAATGACGATTCACCGCGACAAAAGGGAAAAATTTGTGGCGTTCGTCGCGCATCGCGTGGGAAAGGGAGAAAAGAGCGCGCAGAGCCAGCCAAAAGCGTCGGGTTTCCTCGACTGGCTTTATTATTCGCAAGCAAGTTGTTTTTTCGCCTCGTTTTTGCGTACGGTGCTATCGGGTAAAAAGTGCGCGCAGCTCACTCGTTTTAGTATTTTTGTCCTCACAAAAAGAGCACTTGGGTAAAGATATCACAAGCTCATTTACCTTAAGACTAATATCACCTACACACATACTCTTGCTCAACGCCCTTACCCGCCGCGGTGGCTCTGTGGTTAGCGCGCTCGGCTACTGATCCGGAGTTCCCGCGTTCGAACCCGACCGCGGCGGCAGTGCGTTTTTATGGAGGCAGAAAGCTAAGGCGCCCATGTGCTGAGCGATGTTAAAGATCCCCAGGTGGTCGGAATTATTCCGCAGCCATCCACTACGGCACCTCTCTCTCTTCCTTTCTTCTTTCACTCACTCCTTTATCCCTTCCCTTACGGCGCGGTTCAGGAGTCCGCCGTTATATGAGGCAGATACTGCGCCATTTCCTTTCCCCAGAAACCAATTATTATTATTATTATTATTATTATTATTATTATTATTATTATTATTATTATTATTATTATTATTATTATTATTATTATTATTATTATTATTATTATTATGTTCAACGCCCTTTGACTATCATATGAAAACGGTTCGCATCAACACTTTACACGGTGGCTCACAGGCTTGTGGCACACGGCTGTTGAGCGTAAGTTTGCCTATTCAATATAGGCTGCAAATGTCGCATTCGATAGGGTGGAGCACAAACACAGTCGTCTCCTGAGAGTTGGATGCATGCTAAAGAACACTAGATGGTGAAAAATTATTCGCATGTCCTCCTCTACCGGTGTGCTTGAACACCCGCAGTGTTGCAGTGTTGCAGTGGCACCGAGAAATTCATTAATAAACCAATCGATCGGAATGAACAGCGCTTCGCTTAACGAGGGCTGCGAAGTGATTCAAATGAACTGAAATAATTTCATTGAAGCCAGAAATTTGGGCTGAGCGTTTTCCTTCATTTCATATTTAAACGGTCAGTGAACTACGGGTTTCCTCTAGATAGCTGACTGACAGCCATATCTTTTTTACTCGCATAACAAAACGACAATGCATTTTCACAGCACAGCGTGCTGTGAACAAGGGGGAAGGAGTTAGCCAGAGAGTAACTGTTGTAAGCTTATTTAACGGCGAGCCTTAGTAAGCTTCCTGGCACAGACTATAGTCAACTATTATACAATCGTGTATTTCTGTATAAGGTATCGGGATAACTGAGATGTACCCTTGGCTATTTCACAGCACACTATTTCATCTAAAGAAGGCACAGAGCGGAGGGCTGTTGTATGCAGCTGTAGTATACAGACAGAGAAGCTAGCATCAAACAAAAAAGCAACAAAATTGGCTCCTATATAGTGAGAGTATGGTGACATATTTTACACGTTAGTATAGGTGGCTCTATGAATGACAATTATTACCATAGAGCAAACAGAAATTTGACATGAATGTTGGCTAAAACTACCAGGTACTGAAAAGCGCTTGTACTCTGTGTCTATTCATTACAGCAGAGAAAAAAATGCCAGAAGTGTTTTTTCTTGCCGGTGCCAGGTTTAATTTCACCGCATTTACCTCGACGGAAAAAAATAAGTTGTGTTAAAAAAAAAATGAGTCGTAAAGCAACATGGTGGCAGAAGTTTTGAGACATGCACGGACGCGACATTAAGCAACAAAATTAAGGCTCACGCGTTCACAATATACACTTTGCTACGGGCGTTTGGAGCGCAGTGATAATTGCAGAAGGCAAAAATAAGTGAACGAGCTCAGAGCTGCTTCAAATGATGCAGCTGGTGCAGCAAGAACGGCGTCACACACCTAGTCCAAGTACGGAAGCTCGGGACTGATTAGTGCTTTAAGAGGGAGTTTTTGGTTAATTACAGATATTTCGTTCGAGCCACCATTGCATAAACACTGCTCTAGCATAAACACTGCTTACCCTGTTTTTAGTAAGTTGGGTGGCAGAAGTCTCCGCCACGTGGTATTCTCACACGAAAAGTATAACTTGGAAAAAATGAGCAATTATTACCTGGGGACCAAACTATTATTTTGTTCCTTGGTTTCTGGTTTTGAGGAAAGGAAATGGCGCAGTAAGCGTCTCACATGTCGGCGGACACCCGAACCGCGCCGTAAGGGAAGGGAGAAAGGTAGGAGTGAAAGAAGAAAAGGAGAGGGCTCCGGAATAATTTCGACCACCTGGGGATCATTGACGTGCACTGGCATCGCACAGCACACGGGCGCCTTTTTGCGATTCGCCTCCATCGAAACGCGGCCGCCGCGGACGGATCCGAACTCCGGCTCGGTAGCCGAGTGCTCTAACCACTGAGGCTCCGGGACAGGTTCCATTATTTTGTATTTATCAATATTAAGTACATTGTTTGCTTACAGCACAATTTACTTAACTGCATAAAATTGTGGCCCTTTTAGAATTGCCTTCAAGTATACGGGCAGACAGGCACGAAACGTTATTGGTAGCTTGACCTTGAAACAGGCCTTGAAAGAAAGGAAATAGTATTAGCTGTGAACTGCAGCAGGCGAGCACAAAGTATTGCTGGAAAACAATACTCGAGTAAAGGTAATAGGAGACGTTGCTGCTGTGAATGATCACTCGTAAACTGGGCATGGACACACAAGAAACTTCTCAATGGAGGAAACGCCTGAGCGTTCATATTGAGATAAAATGAGACTTATCTATTGTCCCCGCTGCAAGCGCCTTTTTTCTGAAACCGGTTAGTTTTTTTATAATCTTAAAGGTGTACTAAGCTACGAAAATTCATGTGGTAATCCTTATAGGGCGTAATGCCACCACTCTTAAAGGACTATAGACACCTAATTTTATTGCATGTTTTCTTCTTTCAATTGATGCTTTAGACATCAGAATGCATGGATTGCCGCGTGGTTTTCGGCTACAACCGATAAATAATTTTTGATCAGATTTCTTATTTCATGCGATTTCGGTTTTGGTTTCATCAACCGAACGATGGTTGTGACGCGCAATGGATGTAAAATCGCGTGACGCATGAAAAAACGCCAATATAAATTCTGATACATAGTTTTAACTCACTACATAACTTAAATCAGCCTGCTTCAATTGCTAGTTTACAACAAACGACGTATCAGCAAATATTGTCCATTTTTTTGTGCCTCACGCGACCTAAACAGCAACTACACGTCACAGCCATCGTTCAGTTGATGAAACCGAAACCGTAACAGCGTCAAAAAGAGCTTCAGTTTAAATTATTTAGCGGTCATAGGCGAATTTCATGGGCTGCTTCGTGTACGCCAATGTCTAGCGCGTCGTTTGAAGGAAGAAAACACGCAAGCAAAAATTTTGTTTGGTAATATACCGAGTCTACTGCAGCAGCCAATGAGGGTATCTCATTGGCCACTGAACAGACAACTTTAATCACCGATTTAGACTGAAGTTTCGCTACCTCACCAGCATTGAAGCATAACATGGCAGCAAATGTAATATACAGACACGCTGAAGCTTGACCGAAAAGTAGACAAAATTACTTGCGCACACTACCAATAATTGCAGACAATTCTCTGCGCTTCTTACCATTCAGCGGATTCGAGTGCACAGTGATAATACTGCTGATAATGCTGGTGAAGATGAAAAACACCTGTTACTAGGGGCCCAAATGTAAATTGCGTGATTTGTTCCTCAACGCGCACATATTTATTGCCACTATGATTGGATTCTAAACGACAATGGAAAGTCTCACCTACAAGAGTTGTGCACAGCTAGGGGCGCTTTCTGCTGTATGACTGGAGTGAAATGGGACTTCTAAGATTAACTGAACTTTTTTGAGCGGTGAAAATGGAAGCTGTGGTGATAGATGGCAGGAATTATATCGATAGGAACAGCTTTTCCGAACGGTTGGAGTCTATGAGGAACTGATGAGTGGAACTAAATTTGTTCGCTGAAGACCAGCCTTCCCAAACGTGTTTGACGCTTAGCCAACGAGCGACCAAAGTGGATAAACCGCCTACCTCGCGCTTCCTTAGTTTCCTCGCTATAATAACGAAAGTCGTCGATGAACTTCCGTCGATCAACTATCCACTGTGTTCCTATATAGATAGCATCCTCGCCCCATTCCTCTCACTTTACAACGACAGCTTTCTACAGAGGATAATATAATGCGGACTAAGCGGTGCCGGCCTAGTGCTCCGCAAGTGAAAGCTTCGGCATTCACTTCTCAGCAAGTGATCCTGTGGGCAAGCTCAAAAATTCGCCCCTTGGGCCCATGCGATCTAACGGGGACGGGCCTAATCATGTGCTTCTTGAGTGAGCACTCTCACGGGATCAGCCAAAGGGGCGCTGAGTACAACTACTGACAGTCCATTTATTGCACCGTACAAGGGCTAAACATGCCCTTTTCACGAAATAAAAAGGTCGCCACTGTCTGGAAGACGTTGAAATAACGAGCGTTAGCTGTTTGCTTTACTAGATGAAGAAAGCGAAGAAGAACGCGCCGCTCGTCTCGAGAAACGGAGTGTAATACCCTTCGAAACGGGGTGGATTGCCACCATGCTCGGCTAGGCGTGCACGCACGCCGCCTAGCGGAACGATCGCCGCCTAGCGCCATCTATCAGAGAAATTACGATGCACGTCTACCGATTGTCGAGTTGCACCCCCTCAAGATACGTCCCAAAACAAAATTTGCTTCAT
The DNA here is from genome assembly GCF_052857255.1 of Amblyomma americanum. Classification (NCBI taxonomy): domain Eukaryota; kingdom Metazoa; phylum Arthropoda; class Arachnida; order Ixodida; family Ixodidae; genus Amblyomma; species Amblyomma americanum. Next base: position 134,215,390 of record NC_135499.1, read on the forward strand.
TTGGGGCATAATTTCGACCACCTGGGGATCTTTAACGTGCACTGACATCGCACAGCACACGGGCGCCTTAGCGTTTTTCCTCCATAAAACGCAGCCCCAGGTGGTCGAAATTATGCCGGAACCCTCCACTACGGCACCTATTCTACCTTTCTTCTTTCACTCCCTCCTTATCCCTTCCCTTACGGCGCGGTTCAGGTGTCCAAAGATAGAGACAGATACTGCGCCATTTCCTTTCCCCAAAAAACCAATTATTATTATTATTCATTTGGGTGGTCTAGGTGGGCCTAGCATTCGGCTTGCGATACGATATGGTAACGCTTAAATTAGTAATTGCATGTATAAAATGTTTACATTTTATGTAATTGTGGCTTTATTTCTAAACCACAACCCTTAGGGTTTTATTTGCCAACCAAATTCGGTATAAAACTGTCCCCGGCGGGGTGCCCGTTGTTGTCGGAGTATATATAGCGGAACTAACAAAGGGGGGGGGGGGGGAGAGATGAGAGGGTACAGCCAATTTTAATGGCCGCCATCTTGGATTCGAGAAACCGGAACCTGCTGCCATTTCGTCCCCTGACGTCATACTCGCATAGTTAGGGTTTTATTTGCCTACCAAATTCAGTATAAAACTGTCCCCGGCTGGGTGCCCGTTGTTGTCGGAGTATATATAGCGGAACGAAAGAGGGGGGAGAGATGAGAGGGCATAGCCAATTTTAATGGCCGCCATCTTGGATTCGAGAAATCGGAACTATGCTGCCATTTCGTCCCCTGATGTGATACTCGCATAGTTCCACGTATATCCATCATACTGGACTGTGACGTCATCATTGGCAGGTGGTTGCTTCTACAATGCTATTGTAGATGGCGCTACAAGTCTCAATGCGAGATGCGCTGTTTTCTAGTTGCAGCCACAGATGGCGCTTTGATCTCAGGGTGGTATAGGAGACCTCACGAAATCTCGAAACGCGATGAGTAGTTGCGGCCACACATGGCGCTGTGATCAAGGGTGGTAGCAGACCCCACGAAATCTCGAAACGTGATGAGTAAGAGCTGACGCTCTTAAAATTTCTTCCCCCTACTCAGGAATGTTTACGCTCTCTAGAGTACTCTATGCGGCACTAGGAAAATGGGACCCTTGTTCCTGCATGTCCAGTAACATATTTACACAAATACAATAACATCCATCTAAAGAAAAGATATTTTCGCAGCCTAATAACTTCTTGAGCGTAAAAAAAAAGCTATACGTATGTGAAAAACAGTAGACTATTTGTGCTATCCCGTCTTAGCTTCGCGCATTTAAAATAAAAGGAAAGAGGAGCTGGATTCATAAAACTTTGTCGTAAATATGTTACATGAGTTCGTTTAACACTAAGCTTCCTTTTAGGGTGGGTCGTGGTTCAAGAGGCGTGTAATATACATGTACAGCATTCTTGGACAAAAATTTCAAATATTGGGATAATAAGAGGTACTGTTATGTAAATATTGAAGGCAATGATACATTTTACCTATGTGTAGCAAAGTCCTTCTTTTAAAGTTCTTCCATTGCTCTCATCGAGCAGTTAAGACTGGCATAGAAAACCAATGAGGAACGTTTTAACAAGAAAATGCAAGCCTGCCGACGGGAGATCTGAGGATATATTGATTGCTATAGTGAAATCTTACAATTTATGAAAAAAATTGCGCTCATAAACTGTTTCCAGTATAAAAAGGATTTTGCCCAGAACTGCTCGGTATGAGCGACATATTTGCCATATGGCCTGTCGGAGTGTACTCACGCTCCTACCTCCTGTTTCGAAGCGGGAAGTCTGGATCCCGGAAGATAATCTTGCTCAAGTATGGTGTTCAGATTAACCAGCAGTCGGTCTTTCGCCTAAGGCGGCTAGACATTAACTACTGCGGAATTCCGAAGACGTTCCTGCATTTATTACTACACGCATTTAGTTGAGCGCTTGCACGGGGCAGAGAATTTTCTCCGAACGAAGTCGGCAGGCTGCGCACCATCAGCGCCACACCCGGCCAGAAAAACAGGTTTGTCAATTCTCGCTCCTTCGGTGCATATCAAGGCCAGACGAGGAAGAAACAAGGAAAAGAAGCGAGCAGAAATAAAGCAAACCAACGTTCCCAACAACATCGATACATGGGGGCACGCGATCCAACGCACGAACAAGTATCAAGCGAGCGCGATTCCCCCATTTCGCAATTGCGGCGAGAAGGCCACGCGTGCGCATAAATAAGATAGATCGCACGAAGCAGATCCTCCTAAACTAGTCCTCGCCGAGTCTAGCAAAGCAACACACGTGCAACACTCGTAGTTTTTTTTTTTATATCAGTGCAAAAGACGTCACGCTAACTGAAACAAAGAGTCTCTCCTCGCTTCGTCATAAGAAATGAAGAATGTATATGAAATGGCAAAAGAAAATGAAAAAAGGTAGAATCTCACACTGGCACGAAGCTTGTAACCTATGAAAATGACTAGACGAGGGTTTAACATTTAATGATGAGTGAGGGTTTAGTAATCAAGAGGTACGCCATCTTTATGCCTACACCTGTCGTTTAATTTATTTTGAAGCGCACGGTGCTAGAGCATCTTCTCGACTTTCAATCGTCTTGAAACCCGTTTCCTCGGCTATCCCAGACGCTGCGAACGCTCAAAGGAGGACAAAAAACTTTAAAAAGTGCTTCACTCTTTTTATCAAAACCCAGTAAACTGATCGGACCTTCTTCAGTTCAAATACGGTCAGCTGTCTAAGTGCAGCGCTGAGATTACGATGAGAAGCAGAAAGTGAGATGTGTTTGTGTTGTAGTCAGTGCTTGTATCCGGAGCTGATTTTCACAAATCCCAAATTTTATGCCCATAGGCGTGCTGTTGAAGTAAAAAAAAAGAATAAATTTGGAAAGTGGAAGCAGCTGGCTGTCGCTGTACCTTGAACCGAATTGCGGATTCTTGAAATTTTAACTATCAAAGGGGAGAGGAGGGATATATTTCGAGATAGTAAGCAAACTTACACTCATTATTAGGCACACTAAATATTTCGTAAGCGTGCTGGTTGGATCATAATAACCATTCTTCCAGGTATAGACCGCTGAAAATAAGCAGTAGTACATGAAGGCATGGAGCAAGAACCAACAGAAGCAGACTCGTTAACGGTGGCAGGTGCCTAAGGGAGCGAATATTACGGAGAATTCACCTCAACATATAGCTCTTCAAGTTAGCCCTAATTTTGATGTGCAGCATATTGGACATTTTCGACATTCGAGTCACTTAAGCTGTTCAGTGCAGCGGACATAGTGGCTTGGCAATATATACTGATTTCATAGCGCTTACTGCTGTTGTTCGATGATTATTTCTCTCTTGGTCTTTTTTTAAGAAACAACTGTTTCGAAGCACACATAGAAAAGATATGTCGCTGCCCTTTTCTCTTTTTGCATGGAACTCCCCAGAAGGCGAGAAATTTATTACCGAGTCATACTCAAGAAGGGAAGAAAAAAGAACTGTTTACATGAAATTTGAAATATGCAGATAAGATGTGAAAGAACAAGGATATTGGGATTCGGTTGGACATCGGTAACGACTACTAGCTGCTGTACCTCTCAGTTTCAAAGCGTGGAAGCAGCATAGGTCATGCAAAAGCAGGATTTATAGCCCTAAACAATGTTGAAACAACAGCGGGAAAGACGAAGACATAAGAGAGAAAGAAAAGAAAAAAAGACGAGAGCTCATCTTGTGTGCCTCTCCCTTATGTCTTCTTAATTCGCGTCGCTTTTTAAACAATGTATCACCAACTCGCCAGTCTAGCTATCGTTCTGAGCCCTAATCCAGCCGCGATGGCTTGCTCTCATAAACGGAAGGCCGCGGTGAGACTTTCCACCTTCAGAAACCTGAGGTGATTAATCAGGATCTTCCGACAAAAAAACAACAACCCTTTGCGCGTTTCTGAGCACTACCACGATAAAAAAACTTCAACTGCGTTTTCATTCGTGCTAGGATATAGACCGTGCACAAAGAACGAAAAAAAAGAAGAGTGGATGGCTCCTTTCTGTCATAGAGATTTATTTTAGTGTTTTTAGTTTTGCCACCAAGAACAAACACGAAAAGTTTTGTTCTGTGTTGGCTTGCACGCACAGATACATCAGGGCCGTGAGCACTCCGAACAACAGAAGTAGTAATTTCGCCGTTTTCCAAGACCTTTGATCATTTGTGAATAAGAGTGTAACACATTGCAAGAATTCGCACGAAAACAAAGTTTTCAATACATGTTTCTCGGGAAAGAAAGAAAGTGCCCTATAAGAAACGTGAATGGAAAAACAACGAAGAAAACTTGTATGACTCGGACATCTTAGAATCTGAAAAAGTGTTTTTTTAATTCGCGGAGAACGTTTTCACTAAAATAGAAATGACCACGCGAAGCGATAGGCATCTGTGTGGGTCTTTCGAGGGCGCCAAGTTCGTTGGCATGCTGCACGACTAGAGCAAAAGGAACAAGCCCTGAGGTCGCACATGCTCCTTTTCTGTCGAAGCAATAACAAAGGAGAAAGAGAGACATAACTTTACTTAGATGCCTGCTTAGTCCAAGATCTCTCTATCTTTACCCTCCAGCCTGGCATGAGAAGTGTGGTCTACCAGGATGTGGGGGTAGAGATGGGGAGTAAATGGGTGGGACGCAAATTGCGTTTGGGCATTCCCAGATTTAGTGATAGAGTAAAGGGGGGGAGGGCTTCACATATGGTGCAGTGCAGTATGAAGACGGGGGGGGGGGGTGAAACAAGTGGCCAAACTTGCGGGAGGGAACGAGTCGTTAACACTGGCTGACTTTTAAGAAATGCAAGTGTGTGGAAAACATCGTTCTTAAATCCTTTACGGGGTATCAGTGTTGATAGAGAATTAAACTAGAATATATTTGTTGTCCACACGAAAATGTATTTGTTAACTATTCGCACATTACGGATGCTGTTTGATACCGATTTTTACGCTGACTCAGAGGAAGTTTGTGCGTCAAGTAGTATTAAGGGAAATTAAGAAAAACGAAGCAGTGGAGATGACAAAGAAAAATGACTCTGGTTATGCTTTTCCATTAATGCGTTTACCAGAGAAGCTTCTGCGGACTCTCGCTATTCGTGAGTTTGCGATTGCTGTTTTTTCGAACCCGACCGCGGCGGCTGCGTTTTTATGGAGGAAAAACGCTAATGCGCCAGTGTGCTGTGCGATGTCAGTGCACGTTAAAGATCCCCAGGTGGTCGAAATTATTCCGGAGCCCTCCACTGCGGCACCTCTTCTTCCTATCTTCTTTTACTCCCTCCTTTATCCCTTCCCTTACGGCGCGGTTCAGGTGTCCAACGATATATGAGACAGATACTGCGCCATTTCCTTTCCCCAAAAAACCAATTATTATTATTATTGCTGTTTAACGAAGAGCCATTTTAGTCGACATGGCAAGCACTGCGCTTTTCAAGTACAACCAATCAGACGCGTCGACTAGTCAACGGATCTTCCAGCGAGGAGACCGCTAAGACGGCTGCATGCTCGTGGTGACGTCACTTGGAGCATATCACGTGACCATTCACTGTGAATGGTCACGTGATATGCTCCAACAATAATGCCGACGATGACGTCTACGCCGGATGCACCAGGAATGGTACACTAGTACTGTAATGCGTCAAGGGCGTTTATTTGTTTTGTGCCATTTATAATTCGCCAGGTAGCTACGGACCAATCGTCAGAAACTATGTCCATGTGTCCAGGTTATGGCGGGTACCTTAACTCTTAGGCTTTGATGACGTCATCTTAGCTTTAGTGGCAGTTGAGCAACGTTACAATTTCGAGGCCGTTACTGTGCTCGTGATCTAAAGGATTCTTTTTGTGAGTGTGGGGAGATTTTAGTAAAGTCACTGGATCGCAGGCAGCATAACCCGGTTAGGTGAACACGAAATGCCCTTATGCTAGCTTTATAGAAGAAGGTCGATAATTTTAAGGAAATGGAAAAAAAAAGGTTGGCGGATGGTTTGATGCGTTACCACCGAGAAATTATACGATGATAAACGCGACACAGACGAAGACCATGACGACTAGCTCACACTGACAAGAGCAGTTTATTCAGATAACATGGTACATTAAACGGTTAATGGGCATGCGCTGTCCAGCGCACGCAATAAGTCCTACTTAAACCGTTATCACTGATAGATTATTTGCTTAATCTCCTCTGCCGTTAGCGTGACGAACAGAACAGCATGAGCCCGGCGAAAACAAATGCGTAAATACCACCTTGCCTTGCATGAAAAAACGAAGCCCCTTTTATGTGTGACAACGTGCCGTTTAGCAAAAAATGATCGTGCCATAGCCAAACGAGTCGACACTCTGTAATAATTTTTCATGCTGAAGAGGACCAGGACAAAGCCAGACAAGTTCTCGGTGCACTGAAGCCTCACAGCCAGGACGTTTGCTTCTATTTTATCCCACTAGCTGCATCAGACAATCCTGCGCGCATTGTCGTGGTTGTATCATCTTGCCACAAAAGAGGAAGCATTTATACTTTTTATGTCTTGTTTAATTAAACACATGTAGGCGGCCCATGTTGCTAAAAATATCTATCTTAAGCTTAAGCTTTGGGATATAGCTCTATTCCTCGTGTACGTGTACGAACACGCCGTTTTAGCCGTACATGGTTCCGTATTAGCCGTTCATGGTTCCGTATTAGCCGTACATGGTTCCGTATTAGCCGTACATGGTTCCGTATTAGCCGTTCATGGTTCCGTATTAGCCGTACATGGTTCCGTATTAGCCGTACATGGTTCCGTATTCGCCGTACATGGTTCCGTATTAGCCGTACATGGTTCCTCTGGTCAACCACCGGAGAAAGAGGAGGGTGTGCGCGAAGCTTGTTCTGTTTGTAGTTTTCTTCGTTGGTCTTCGAGGTTTCCTCTAGCAGTACAGAAGTAAAGGTGTACGTGTCTCTTTTTTGTTTGTGATGTACTTGTTTTGGTGCCGCGGTGACCCTAACCTAGGCCCACTACCAAAGTGACCTTGTCCACGACAGTGTCCACGATAGTCTCCGGAGTCTGCCACAAAGCCTATAGAGAGAGGCCCTTCCTTTACAAGCTTCAGTTCGTCCTAGGGGTGTAGAACCGCCGCCGAGCACTCCCGTGACTCCAAGACGCCGACGACACCGCATGTCCCCCGAGAACCCGCTTGCTGTTCTGGAAGGACCTTCGCCTTCGAGAACCGCTCTGGTTCATGGTGAATGGATTGTCGCTGCGCCCCCGGTCACCGTATACTTGTTTCAACGTCCCTTCAATTTGAACTTTCCATGGTTCCTTGATTAATGTAATGCCGCGTTTGATTTGCTTGACCACATATTTGTTGTTGTTACCTGAATTAGTGGCTCTGTCTCATTCGCAACGATGTACTTAAACCGGCTAACGCTGGGCTTCAAATCCACCCCCTTCTGGCTCGGTTCGGGAAGGTGCCTCCATTTCTCCTGAGCCGTGGCACATCTGCATTCCCTCTTTTTTGCATATTACATTCAGTTTACGACGTACCACACGCGTGCAGATTTCCAACATCTCCGTCGTTGAATCACAATAAACTGCCTTTCCCTTGTCCCCCCTCTCCGAAAAAGAGAAGTCATAGCTACGTGTTTGCTTTTTTCGCTCGGTAATATGTTCATAAGGCAATGCTGGGGTATTCGAAGATCGACTTGTTTCGTTGAATCCCAGGCCTTTCAGTCTACATATTCTCTTGGTCACCGTGCACTTTCCTTTTCTTTCTTCCTATCTGCAGTAGCAATAGCAGCAGTAACCACGGCAGACGCTCATTACTGAAATGCTTTCGGCTTATGCTAACAGCCTATCAGTTCGAGCTGGCCTAATTGTTGCAAAGGAAGCACCTACTGTGAGAATGATGCGTTTACGGATTCAGCAAATGTTTTATGGCTGCTTCAGCCATTTTAAGGAGCTCCTATCTATGCGGTAGTAATCAGAGCTGATTCGATCGCTACCCATCGAGAGTAGGGCTGTTTTCATTCCAGTGATGGGTAATAGATTTTCGCTTTCAGTTGATAGATTGGTTGCACTGAGCAGTAGACGACATGAACACGAAGCAGGGGCCGGAACAACACTGCGTTTGCTGTTTATAGTTGCTACACGGCCATTTTCGCCTTTCATTAGCATCAGTTTCAACGATCCGAAATAAAGTGCACATTCAGCAGGTGAAAATGTGTTCCGCGTACGAAGACTTAAAGTTTGCTTAATGTCCGAAGAAGTCGTAAGACATATATTCTGGCTATGAGGCAAGCGATTGTCAACAGGTCGCCTTTAAATCCCTTTTAAGGTCACCTTGACCCCTGTGTGTGAGAGGCAGGCAACTGAGTTGCAATTCCAACAGAATATCACTCCTAGTGAAGCGACGGCGTAGATCGGACAAACCAGCGTCTCCCCGATCTAATTCTAGGAATCAGTGCAAACTTTCTTCTCCGCTACGCAACATGTGAAAATTTGCAACGACTTGGAAAGCGATGACTAAAGCGACGCGCACGGGCGTACACAAGAGCCGGTGTACAGCACGGAGTACTCACTCAATGAGCCCGTGACGCACTCTTGGACCTGTGCCCGAGCGGCCCTTCAAGCAGAGGTAAGTCAACCGGTTGCCCATTGTGCTCGCAGGCGGGAAGCACAACTCAAGGGGACACCTCTGGAAGGAAATCAAGTTCCCGCCGCCTTCTAGGCCTGTCCAAGACTAGTACGACGTCAGAGCGCCTAATGCTCCCTCCCGTTTGCGAACTGGCTGGTCTGGCATGTGAGTGTTCTGGACATTACCAGCGGTAAATCATCTATCTCCCTTGCGAGTCGGTTACCACCGATTGGGATCGAGTCGTGTAATTCTCTGAACGCGCCCGCGGACTGTTGGCAGCGTTTAGGAGAATGCGAGTAGCGGATAGCACTGATGGTGACGACGGTTTTCATGTCAAATGATAGATTCGACGTTAACTTTGTAAGTGACAGTTTCTTCCAAGAACGATATCTTCAAGCGTCTGCAGTCGGGTTATTGTGTTGGTGGATGTCCACCAACACAATAACCCGAGTGCGGAGCAATGGGAGGGTCGGCTCACCAGCTGCTAGCTCACGGCCCAAAGGGCTTTAGTGCAGCACGCAAGTGAGGTAGCTAGGCTCAGTGGAGCCCTGGAATAGGGGCCCAACCTTGCTTAAGAAGAGGCCTCAAGTCGCCAGCGCAGTGAAGACGACGGAGGCCTCGAGACGCCAAGCCTTTGAAAGGACCCAAATAAAGTTTCTATCTCTCTCTCAAGCGTCTGTGATCATGCTAAATATGTCTTCAAGACATTTTCAAGACGCCTTCAAACGCATGAGTTGTCCTGTTGCTACGGATTATAACAATGACGCTGTCAGGGGCCTCTATCGAAAAACTCGCATCACACCGTTGATCGCGAGCCACAGCTTCGCATTGTCCCAGTGCCATCGCTGGTGTAAGTGTCGAGTGGTAGCCAATCCTTCTACTCCTTTTGTGAGCCCTTTAATTGCGAGGCTGGGGTCCGAGCAGACGTGATAACGGGCAATAAGAAAAAAGAGAGAGAAGAAGAAGAAGAGGTGAGACTTTAACCAGTGCGTTTAGAGAGAGAAAGCAGTTTAATGAAAGGAAAGGTGGAGAGGCCGACCGGCGGTAAAGTGACCCTGGCCTGCTACCCCACACTGGAGAAGGGGGAAAGAGAAAGCAAAAGGAGAGTTCGGTGCGAATGGGAAGTGATGATGTCACAATACAATAAACTGCTTAGGGTGGTCCGGATTAAAGAGGAGACCACGCACACAATAGGTGGCACTCATCTCGCGTAGACGACGTGCACCACATGCAGCACATCCTTATATAGCATATGCCTCGCACACACACCAGGCCGCATTGCACGCACTCTGTGTGCACAGTTGCACAGAAGAGCTCTGCACACTCTCATATGCCGCCAGTGCATTTAACTCGCTGACATGCTACTGCGCGTACAGTGGACGGGAACTGGGGCAACAAAAAACAGGACAAAAGTGCAAAAAATATTTCCGGAATAGGGGAATGAAAAAAAAAATGCCGCATTTATTCGGATATAGGCCGACACGCATTTTTCACAGTCGCCCACTTCAAACTCGGCTGTCGTCCAACACGTGAGTCACGGCCAGGGCAGAGCGCAAACCCGGCTACATATTCAGAAAAGGAACGAAGAAAACGGCGCCAACGATACTGCAGCGGAAGCCCTTGCCTTCCGGCCGCCTTGCAGCCTTCATGAAGTGCGATAGTTGCTGCCACCATAACTCTGCAGTGGTAACAGGAGCCCGTTTGTTTTCGATGGAGCCCCGCAAAGGACTCCGGGATAGCACCGATACGACGACAAGGACGGGGCCCCGCGAAACCCACAGTGCCGTCACCACGCAGACTGTGTCCTGGTCGGAAAAACGAAAACGAAGGCGATTACGCCTAGCGTGTTCCATAATGCGTTTTTCGGGACGCAGTGTCGGATCCGCTTTCGGTGCCTAAGTGCGCCGTCTCTTTACGCTTAGCGTGTCACATAATGCGTTTTTCGGGACGCAGTGTCGGATCCGCTTTCGGTGCCTAAATGCGCCGTCTCCGGTGATGAGACGAGTGATGCGCTGTGCTGCCGGTGGCTCGCAACCTCCCTTCATCGACCCGGATGGCATTGCAACTTGTCTTTTTTTCCTTATCGCGAAGTTGAAGGTTCCACATATTCGGCGTATCGACCAATACGCGGGCAAATAAATTAAACTGCTGCCGTAGAGTCTGAGTGTGGAGATATCAAGTGGTCATTAAGAGAGTGTCAACCTTTTTAGTAGGCCAATTTTTTTAGTAGGTAATGTATTGAAGGTCGGTAAACAAAAAGTTAAACTACGACTTTGCTGCCAAGGGAAAAAGAACGGTCACATGCACAGCATGCAGTAGACAGTATGTGTCGTAAAACCACTTAACTAACCTACCGGCGCTGCAGTTGCCCGCATCTTTTACAAATACGCTTTTCTAGAGTTATTTTCTCTGCCCTTAAGTGACGAGTGTCTTTCTCACTTCCTCAGATTCAGTTTAAGATTTATTGTCTCCTCACACCTCTTGCAGGTTTTTTTCAGGGTGCTCTTCGGGCCTGGCAAAATCTTCTACTTCCTGTATGACAATGTCGAAGCCGTGCATGTGTGGGGCGTTTTTTTTTTTGGTCTTGACATTCGTGGTTTTCAAAGTCTCCTACAGCCTTGTTTAGGCCCATACTTTGCGTGATGATCAAGGAAATCATCTGCACTTAGGATGGCTTCGAAAGTCCTCGCGGATATTTCTGCTCCTATAGTGGCCTCTGTTCATCGTATGACAGTTTTTAAAAAAATTTTAGACAGTTCTAAAGCGCTTTTATAGAGCAGCATTTTATGCACTGTAGTTGTATGAAAGCATATAGGCAAACACGTTGCTATTTACTTTGTATTGCAGTGCAAGGTTATGGCTCAACGGTACGATCTTTTTCCGGCGTAAGCATCTAAGAGCTTTTATAGATGGCGTACAGAGAAAAATTAACATTCTAGGAAACACACGCAGACCTCGGGGAAGGCAGTCGGAAGCAATGGCCAGTAAACAATTACTGTACTTGCCGTGTCTATCTGACCTAAATTAGCAACATGCCGTACCTGCACAGAATAGTGAGTACGACTCAGTTTCATTCCTTGCTTCACTTATTCTTCCAACCAGCCACACCGTATCCGAAGCAACACGGGACGTCTCAAACTGGTTGGCTAAGTTGGCCTTCCCAGACGGCTCTCAATTAAGCCCGGCGCTCTCATTCGCGTCATCGCTGGCACGATTGCATTACGAGAAACCGTTTTTCCTCTCAGCGATGTCTTGCGCGCGCTATTTCAGAATGTGATTTACAAAGGCAAACTTGCGTCCAACTGACGTTCGTTACGGCGCACTCGCCGGAGGCGTGCCGTGCGTCCGTTTCTCAATCTGTGGTTGTGACGCCGCAGACATTTCTGCGCGCATTACGCTCAGGCAGACTGTGAGGAAAATATAGGCGGCTCGCAACGCAACATTCGTGCTGTCTCCTGAGCATGAGGCAAACTCCAGGAGTCTATATATACCCCACTATGGTGGCTTACTTTAGTTTAGAGGGAGCGCAATTGTGTTGAAGAGTGGCCGCTGATTTCTCAGATATATGAATTCAGAAAACAAAATGAAGCTTCATCTAACAGGTCAGGTTGACCTACAAAATATCACGGATTCTGTACATCACACGACACTGTTGATTATCACATAAAAAAGACGAAGAACTGTCGTGAGGTGAACTAATACAATTTAAAATTGTGCATTCCAGATGGAATGATGAGGATCGAAAGCGTAGACAAGGAATTTTCGGTCCATCTTCCATGACAGGCAACGAGGGTTTCAACACAACATTCAACACTTAGGCTGTCATGAAGTTAAACAGTTTTGGCGGGTCTGGACGCACACATAAGTCAGTAGTATGCTGTACTTGACCTGGGAAGAATTCGGGAATTGAAAGGCCAAACGAAAAATAAGTGAATTAGATGAACGAGCAACAGAAACTTCAAGTAAACGAACCCTTCAAAGGCACAAGCGAGCTAGCTGTAGCATTTTGTGCACACGACTAAACAATTTTTGAAGAATGACTTTATTACACCTCAGTAGCACGGATACTCTTCCGATTATGTCCACTACAAAGAGGATGTTATCTCTCTCAGAATTCATTAATTCTGCCACATATAAAGAGAAAATAGCTGATGAGCTCCTCTACAGACACAATCATTCAGTTACCTTCATACTGAAATTAAAAAGAAATTGCGGTTGCAGTAAATATCCATAAAAATTTCACAGCAGCTGCTGGTGCTGCGAACACCAACAGCCTTTATTGATGATTTCATACAAGAAATCAACAACGTAGTCCTGTTTGTGCACCACAGCGTTCTGTTGTGTGTCACATTGGGTTCTCGCCATTTACCCATTATTGCGGTTGTAATTCACTTCAATGATCTTCCTCAGAAGTTCTCATTTAAAGTTTTATTTTATTAATTTATTTTTGCATACTGCACCTTTGGTTAGGCTATTCCAGAAATGCCTAGGGGAAAAGAAAACAGTAGAAATTTGTAAAGAGAGTACGAGTACAGAGGAGTACAGAAATCAGAATATTAACAATGTACAATGTTTCCAAAAATTATGCGCGGCTAATAAACGGATGCTTACAGGCACCGCATTCCACATTTAAATGTTAAATAGGCAAAAATACTAACACAGGCAGATGACAATGCCCTAATAATTACTAGTGGCTGTGATTCAATACTTCACAACACAATATAATACAGTTGAAAGTTCATTCTGGATTTGGACAATCGCTTGACAATACGTGATTTTTTACTTTGGGCGAAAGACAACTAACAGTTTATTTTTCTTTCTGTGGTCAACTGTCCAATACAGGAAACTACTTCATCCAAATACTTAGGGGTTCCTTTAGCTGCCATCTGCGTCAGAAACAAAGAAAACACAACATTTGCAAAAACTGCCTCACGGATGCCAAACGCTCAGTAAGGAGAAACACGGAACAGTACTCTCCTCATAATGTGCTATGCTCATTATGTGCTGTACACGTCTGCCATTTGAACAAAGGTGACATGAGTAAATGTTACGGACTAACAAACTAGCCTGCTCATCGTTCCTCGCTCGCCTTCAGCAATGATCATTGCGCGTGATAAACCCTCGTTTCGGTCAGACTTTCATCATTTCCGTCTTTGCCCAAAAACTTCGTATCTTCCTTCGGAAAAAATAACCCCAACTCTCTGCTTCCGCCCAGCGTACTCTGATTTCCCATTTGTAACTACAGACAGGGGTCTAATTGCAGCTTCAAAGTTCCCGAATTAAATTACGTAAGCTGGAATATTTATTACCGCTGGCTGGGGCGAAAATTCGAAACAAGTTGGAGGTTGACATAAAATTAGCAAGAAATGTGATAACTTCAAAATTACGTCAAACCTGTTGTCAAGTTCTCTGCTATATTCAGCAGTTTTTTTTTTTCACATCCCGTTTATGTTTTCCGTTTCATGCTACCGTTTCGTGCCGAACTGTGTATTTGCTGCAGCAGTTCATAGATATTCATATTTTGTCTATTCTGTATAGTATTGTTTGTTTGACACATTGTAGACTACTGTCTCTGTTGTATACCTCATACTTTGTCTCTGAGCTATTCTGCGCGGCTAAACCTCAGGGTTACTTTTGCTTCGAGTCGTTCACTAGCTTAAGGGCTATATCGGTCCAGTGAGTGGTATTGCTCAGTGGTTTTTGAAATAAAGGTTATAAGATAAATACTATGACAACCCTTCGCTCTCTCGCTCCCTAATTGAAAAGTTATTTGAAAGGTGGTACAAGAACAAAAAAACTCATGCCACGCCGGTCGGGACCGAATTGACGATTTCAGCTTTTCGCATGACTGTCCTTCCATGCGTTTATGTGAGAATTTATGTGCATATGAATGCGGAGGTAACAAAGCATTGAGACCGGACACATGCTGTGGCAGGAAGGAGTGCCCTTGTTACCAAGCGATTCTGATATTGGCCATCCTTTCCTCACGATTCGCAATGCAGGAAGTCCAACCTATATTGTTGCTGGCGGATGGGTTGCCGCGGATGACACCAAGGACCTCGGCCTACTGAACCTGTCCGTTGCTATTCAAAGTCTCTGACGGAAGGGCGGCATAAGGAAAGAATGTATCTGCCGTAGATGGAAGCACGCACTGACACAGCGTTAAAACAAAGCCACCGAAGCCATTGCCGCGCTGAAACAAGCCGGAGAAAGTCTGCTCTGTTCTATTTCATGGTCCACATATCAAGATACAACCAAAACCAGCGAATACCTAAAATGAACGTTGCATCAATAAAACTTTACTCCAGCGAGCCGACATAGAGAAGTGATACTGCGAAGACAAGAACTGTGATCATATTGGCTCTTTTAGCTATGCCTTAAACGTCATCGTCACAGGTCAATTTTGTGCCCTGGTGAACAGGGGCTGTGACATTAATACCAAAATATTACTGTATTACCTCGTCAAAGGATACGCTCCGACATTAAATTTAGCAACTTTATCACCCAATATTATTTCCAGCAACCCTAGAATACTTTTCATCCCCCTGCTAGTCATTCTGTGTGTTCACTGTTACCAGTATTGCATACTGCATGCTGTGGATGCGTTTGTTTCCCCTAAAATACAGCTAAAATATCCTCCTATGTCTACCAGTGCCGACTCTAACTCAATCGTGCAAGTTTATTAATATGTCTGTGACCTCCTCGCACCCCAATGCTTTTCATAATCTGGAGGATTCTTACTGTGTTATCCGGGAACGCCTCAGTTGAAGTTAAAATATATTGTCTAGAAAGTACACCTTTAAAAAGTAGGAACGCGGCAACATCCTCCGTACTGTCCTTTCGCCTTTTTTTTTACTTTATGGTGGCTGGAAGAAAACGAACAGAACATGCGACAAGAGAAATGTTGGCATGAGAAGCATGACGTCGATTCGAAAATAACCTGTATTGCTGGGCTAGAGCCACAACCGAACACGCAAAGGAAGTCCTAGCCTCGTAACATTTACGAAAATAACGCTTCTCTGTGGATATATGTTTTACTTCACTGGCACCAACAGTTAAATAGGCACAATGAAGCAATCCCTAGCGTCGTAGAGCGAGACTGCCTGGTTGTACCTGCCTAATTTCAATGTATTGCTTGTGAAAACACAGGCGTGATTTCATGAGAAACTAAAAAAATAACAGGCGTTTTAGCTTGGTTTGACCTAATGCGACATAGGTGGGCTAGCGCTAGTTATTGTGCTTTGTTTAACTTGCTTATTAAGGGCTCCCCCTTAAAGGCATGGCGGAATAGCTTTAATGGGTTAATGCTCCTATATGCGAAATTGGTCATTCTCTACTTTGCATTCATAGGTCGCCGGTAGACCTCACACCACTCCTGGTGCAGTGGTGCAGTGGTTAAGAGATGCGGCACTGCCCTGCGATGGCAGGTGCTGCCTCCCGTGAGGCTTGCGAGACCCAGGTGTCTCTTCCCGAGCAACCTTTCAGAGTCGCGACACATCTTTATTTGAACTGCCCCCTGCCACGGTGGACTGTTTGCTCAGAACCCGGTGGGTGGGTTAGGTCGTCATAAGGTCACGTGAACCGGGTGGTTCACCTAGGGAAGGTTGCCGACAACACGGTAGGCACGCAGAGAGACCTCATAGACCAAGACTAAGCGGCTTAGTGCAAGCTGTAGTGCTAACGGACTGAAACGTCGTTGAAAGACTGCGTGCGTTATAGCTACAGTTCTGGAAGATGTCACACCCCTGAATGTCCAGATGCTTGGTCTCCGCGCTCAAGTGCGTCCCAGCAAGCGGCAACTACTGACTAAAGTATGCATGCGCATTCACGCTTTAGTGTTTATTTAAACTTCTTGACTTGTAATGAATTTTTTTCCATTCTCGAAAAAAAAATTCATCACACATGTCTTCATGTTACTGTGTTTCTCCTAGGAGCAACTTGTGCGTGGACTCGTTGGCCGTTCTTTCACCTTTAACAGCTTGAAAATCAGGAGATGCATTCGCACTACCAGTGCAGTGCAAACCCGCGGCGTTCTTTGGCGCGAAACAGGGACATGTAGCGTGTTAAACCAGCGCTGTAAAGAAGGTTAATTTGTCCTTTAAATAGCAATTACCTCTCATTTATCGCAACGGCTTTTCAAGCGCAGCAGTTCAC
This sequence comes from Amblyomma americanum, assembly GCF_052857255.1. Lineage (NCBI taxonomy): Eukaryota > Metazoa > Arthropoda > Arachnida > Ixodida > Ixodidae > Amblyomma > Amblyomma americanum. Next base: position 134,232,167 of record NC_135499.1, read on the forward strand.
TCAAATGACACTCGTAGAGTATGGCCAGGGTCGGTCTCTCCAGCAGTTTGCAACAAAAATGTTGCAAGCCTACTATTATTAAGACGCTGGCTTGTTCGGTTGGCGATGACATTGGCCGCGAGAGTTTTAAAGCCTAACACCACAATATCTCTTCGCTACTGAAGAAGTAACAATAGGCTGAGATGAAACTTAAGGCATTGTAGTGGCAGGGTCACTGAAGTTATGTTTTTATTTGGGTGTCAACTATTGAGGGTTCCATGGCCCTGGGCGAAATTAATTAAAATAAATTCCAAAATTGTTTTCTTGTAATCAGTATCATAAAATATTACGTGTTCGGGCGTAAAAGAGACCGCTATATGAGATGGTCTTGAAGAACTGCGTAAACGTCGAATGACTGTACACCATGGGTTGTACCAACTGCTGTGAAGAAGATGAATAACGTGGGAATCCACCGCAGGACCATGTGTCGGTGTTTCTGGCTAGTGTCCAGCGACGAGCCAACTAGGGTGACACAAGGTGACCGCCACGCACCTGCATGCATTTTGCCTTCGCAAAGTACTTCCATCTAAACGGCTTCCTGGAACTAGAAAATGGCCCGCATGACACGTTGCTTCATTCTACTACCGACAGATGGCATGTACACGTTTCACCAGTTCCTATGACAAGGAAAGAATGCGGAATCTCCTCATTTATAGATGATTAATATTTAAGGCTGTCTTGGTGCAGCTATAGCTTCAAGGGAATGTTGCATTCGAATGGTACTCAGGGGCTCGATCCGTACACGGCCCACAACCAGCTATTCTAGTCGCCGTTGCCACATAAGGCAAACTTAAAATGTAGTGAACAGAAAGAAAGGAAGTTACTCGGCAATTGAGCCGCAATTATACCTTTGCTGCTCGTGGGAATGGCAAGCGGCGCGGGCGTCTCCGCCCATGCTGGGAGGGGGAAACCCCAAGCAGCCGATATGAGGCGCACGCTGGCATCGTTCCGTAAATAGTCAGTCCACGGACGGCGGTTATTACGGCTGTGTTGGCTCGCGACCTGATTTGCATCCGCGATCAGACGCGGCTCTTACGGGGCCATTTCCTGTTTTTCGCTCGTGAGTGCGGCTTTCGTACCCCACGGCCGTCGCAATCCTCGAGTGCGTGCTGTATCGATTGGGCCGTTTGAGTGCAATTGAAGAAGAAGAACGTAGAGCTGTTTAGAGAGCGGTGCGCCGCTCAAAACGACAGTTTCCGGCTTTGCAATACGCGCGCTAATAGCTTGATTTGCCATAACCTTCGTTCATTTGATCGGTCATACTTGTAAGCTAAAGATGCAAGAAAAAGGCACCGAGCATTTCCCAGCTGACTGTTCATTCCATCCTGGATTTAAAAAAAAAAAACAAAGTAATAAGTTAGTTTCTGGTTCATTTTAGTTTACGCAAGAAACTTAATTATGCTTCTACTGAAACCATTGGTATTACGCATTCCGCAGGATAAACGACCTAAGTGCACAAATGAAAGCGTTTGAGCAGCTAGCTTAGGAGGCTATGTTTCTAACTTGAAAAAAAAATCGAAAATTGGTTTTTTGGAAAAAGACATGGCGCAGTATCTGTCTTACATCCCGGCGAACACCTGAACCGCGCCCTAAGGAAAGGGATAAAGGAGGGACTGAAAGAATAAAGGAAGAAAGATGTGCGGCAGCGGAGGGCTCCGGAGAAATTTCGACCACTTGGGGATCTTTAGCTTGCACTGACATCACTCAGCACACGGGCGCCTTTGCGTTTTGTCTCCATTTAAACGCTGCCGCCGCGGTCGGGTTCGAACCTATAGCTTGAAGCCAGTGCGAATTCTGGGGGGAGGTATCCATCTCCTGCATTAATAAATGCCATAAATCTCGAGACCACTTCAAAGGGACAGCTCGTCTTTTTAACTGCCAGCTGAGCCTACTGACTGCATATAGTTTCTATTTCGTTTTCATAAGGCTGTTTTAGCCCTCCCCGTTGGCTGAATGACAGCAGTGTTGTGTTGGTCAGCCTGAGGTTGTGGGTTTGAAGCCTGTCCGCGGCGGGTGCGTATCCAATGAAGAAAACTGCAGAAATATGAGCGCATGGGCGTCTTCTGACTCACACCAGTGCGCGCTTCGCAATGTGTGCCCGGCCACAGTTTCTCGTGCCTGTGTATTGCGCTCTTCGTGCAGCATTGTGCCGTGCTCTTGCCGCCGTTTTCGCCTCCGGACCCGTTATCTATTCTATGTCTTTAACTTCCCTCTCCCAACCCTGTGCAGTGCAGAGAAGGTGTTCTCCAAGAGGCAGTTGCACGCCCTGCACACAATTTTTCACCAACAACAAGAACCACTTATCAGAACTGCAGAAATGCCAGTGTGCTGTTCGGTGCGTGTGTTCGTTAACGAAAGGCAAAAAAACAAAACAAGCAGAAGCGTATAAGAGCATAATTTGATGCGCATGTGCTTAAATAACGTTCAGTCGCTTCTTCATGAGAAAAATGAGAAATACAAGATTAACCGAGAATATAACTTCATGCCGCAAGCTCCCCCGTTTTATAAACATTGCAGCAGGAAGCAAGGTCTCGGCAAATGTGAGGGCAGTGAGTCATGTACTTGAAGACTCTCGATCGCAAGTGCCGCCATGCTGAAGGCATATGGGATTAGATGAGCCGGTGTTGCTACTGTGAACCGAAACGTCAGATCAAATGCCCTGATGCGTTCTTTTATAGCGCAGCCGTGGCCTAGTGGGTTGGGCGCCCGTCTCGGCTGCGGGAGGCGGTCGGTTCGAAACCCACCGCCGGACACCCACCGTTAAAAATGGGTACAAGTGTCCCCCGGCCTGGCGCCCGGCTTTCATTAGGGGTGTTCGCTTGGGAGAAGCTCCGTAAACCCCGCTGCGCCCCTCGCGGGCGAACGAAGCCCCAGTGTCAGACAAGCTCAGTGCCTGCTAAAGGTGGTGTCACGGCCAACGTGGCTCGAATCTTCATCACCTTTGCTCCAACTTATGGGACTTGCTTCTTGGGAAGTGGTCTGGCCCCGGCCTACTCCGTGTATGGCTGGGAAGGAACTCTTGTGGCAGACCGAAAACTTCTTGGGGCTCGACGGACTACTACCTCCTCGTGGTGAGCCCTGGGTAATGCTAAGAGTAGTCCAAGAGAGATGGAGGTTGTGTTGCATAAGTTCTCCGTCTCAATAGCCGGGCTCGGTTGGCGTGACCCTGTGAAGAAAACCGACGGCTGGCTGAGGTTGGGTTCTCAGTAACATGGGTGAGCTCTCACCCGAGGTAGGGCTACTGAAAATAGGGCTAATTCGTGCTCCCTAAAGGGGGTACGGCGCTTCGGGGACGACGGTTTTTGGAAGGTGGTGATCCGCGGCCCCAACCAGAACATTGGCAGTTTCGCTGATGATGGGCTGGATTGACTGGGCCGTCTGTTCTCAGTAGTCGAACCGGAGGGTTTGGCTCCCTGGACGTAGTCTAAGTCTGCGACCGGGCCTGTGGAGTACGTGAGATGCTCCCAGGCCGGGTAACCGTGGGAGGGGTAGCGTCCTCCTGTAACCCAGCGGGCGGCGGGCCTCGGCGATGAAGGCCCTAGGCGTAACGCCGGGAGCATTTGCGTGCTCCTGTAACCCAGTATATTGGGGGCGACTGTCATTGGTGAACCTGGGAAGGGCTGTGGTGACCCTCTCCCTCTCACTGAAAGCGAGAGAGTTCATACGCCACGGCAGATTATGGATAGGCTGCTGTGGCTAAGTCTCAAGCGAATACGCTGCAGGGAAATCACCGCTGACTAAAGTCATCAGGGGTAGGGGCGTCCCTGTGTAACCCGAGCCCTACCATCACTCGGGAGCGCTGCTTGGGTCTGTCCTCAGTCCCCCTCCGGGCAACCAGGGTCATCTCTGGGAAACGCTGAGGCCTGCGGGCGTCTCAGTAGGCGAAGAGACCGAGGGCGAAGCGAAAGCAGGACTGGCGCTTGCGTCCCTTGAGAGCCTGTGAGTAGTACTGCTGTGAGACCATAGGGGTGTGGGATGAAGCCCACACTCGCACTTCCCGGTACGTAGGCGGTAGGTCCTGACTTAGTACAGCAGGGCCGGCGTCAAAGCCAAGACGCTCAATAAAATTTGGCAGAATCGGGCTCTCGCTTGGAGTGCGGCACGAAGAGAGTACCCGAAGTCGAGGGCGCTTCGGCGTCTGTCAGGGGTGCGCAGCACGGAAGCGCACCACGGGGAGTAGCGACCCCGCCTATCCGAAGCTCCTGGGTTGGACCCAGACACGACCAACGAGGTGGCAGTAGTGGACCAGCCCGCCACGCTCGATGAGAGGGCTTTCGGGCCCGAGGATGACCAAACCTAAATTGGTACAAGAGCAGTCTCTGGTGTGGGGGTCCACCAGTTGTCGAGCTTTGCTCCAACTTATGGGACTTGCTTCTTGGGAAGTGGTCTGGCCCCGGCCTACTCCGTGTATGGCTGGGGGGGGGGGGGGCAACTCTTGTGGCAGACCGAAAACTTCTTGTTGCTCTGATGGATCAGCGATAAGTTCCGCCATCAACAGCGTTAAATCCGCCTCGCGCGGTAGAAGCCCATTTGTGGCCCCTTTTTTTTTCTCACAAAGTCGGGCAGCCGAAAAGCTTGACTAGCCCATGACCGTAGTGATACTCTGAATCGCTTCTGACGAAGGACCATAGTGTTTGAACCTGACTCTGTTTAGGGCGTACGAGTATTGAGTCGAACTCTTCACTGGGGAGTGAAACACGAACCACCTTTGCAGGCTGAGTTGTTCGAAACTGGGTTTGCCCCTGAAGGGGCGCAGCTGGGTTTGCGGAGCCTCCTCCAAGCCGGGCCGGGGGTGGCTTGTACCCGTGTTTACCTGTGGGTTTCGAACCAACCACCTCCCGCGCACGCACGCACGCACGCACGCACACGCACACACACACACACACACACACACACACACACACACACACACACACACACACACACACACACACACACACACACACACACACACACACACACACACACACACACACACACACACACACACACACACACACACACACACACACACACACACACACACACACACACACACACACACACACACACACACACACACACACACACACACACACACCTGTGTGTCAATTTTCGTGTGTCGTCGGTCAATTTTTTATTGACACTAGCTTTATGCGCACCAATCGAGTAGTCATCCATTAGATTAGCTCAAAAGCCATTTATATTGTTGCTACTTCTGCATTATTCGTCATGGTGTTATCACGCGCCAAGGTTTCAAATTCCCTTTACAGATTTTCAGCAATGTAATATCACAGAGTAGTGAAGTTTGGTCGCCACAAAGAAATACGAGGCAAGAGCGAAGCTCATATCGCTCTGCGATAAATCAAGCAGCTGACTGTTATGGAGCCCCTTTTCAACGTCCCAGTTCTCATGGTAGTTACAAGCGGATGCATGAAATACAAGGTCTGCATTTGCACTTGCCGTTTACCGGGTTTTTCATGCGCAAACCGACAGGCCAAAAATTCACCTCGTTATTGCGTATCGCCTTGGCGAGGGTTCAGAAGTTGCATTCCGGCCGCTATGGCATCAGCACGTCCCTCGTACCACTTATTGTAGCCAATTGCCGGTAGGGACCGCTTTTTGTAATTATGCTTACGAGGATGGCTCCGCCGCACGTGGTTTCCTGTAAGCAGTACGGTAACCTTATTGGTCTAACAAGCGTAGTCCCAATGGGGCTGTGAAGCGAGCATGGAGACTCACAGCCACTTGCGTGATGCGTGCACAGAGAGCGCCAGTGTCTCTCTTCACACTTTCTTGTGGTTTGCATGCTTTGGAGCTATATTTTTTCACCTATTCAACTATGTGCAGTAGCTGCTGAGAAATGAGTCTAAAATAGGCTTAGAAATATAAGGGAAGTGTAGGGCCTACATAGTGCCCTTATGCATCAGTTGTCGTTAAAACAAATATACTTTTCTTTCTTTCATAACACACCTTCTTCACTGATGCGAACTACCAGCGAACAAATGGACGCTGCTGCGGCAGCTTGTCACCCTAGTGAGCACAGGGCTGATCTTTCGGTACTTCTGCAGTGCAACCTTCAACCTCGGGGCACAAATCAGGATCCCAGCTGGAAAAGTATCTCAGTGACTACGTTTCAACCAACGGAACAATTGCTAACCATTGTACAAGCGTAGCCTCGAGGTTGTCTTTTGGTACTGAGCATGTCGTAAGCATTTCTTGCAGCGTGAATGCACTGCGCGAACTCGTGTGAAATCAATATAAGTTCTCCAGAATGTAGTTGGCCTGGGCGGCGTAGAAATTATGGACCTCGCGTTTGTGAAAGCAGCGTGACGAGATTCTTACTCCTGAGCGCCTTTCCAAACGCCAAGTGATAGTGAAGTTACATGAAGTTACATCGCTGTTTTGTTTACATTGCCTCGACCACAGCACAGCAACGGTGTGGCAGAGAGGGGCACCAACTTGGAAATACATCTCCATACCGATACACCGGAGCAGGAAGGTAATCTCACTCTAAGCAACTGATACAGGAAAGCGGAAAATCAGGCACAGCATCATCTGACAGGCTTAATCACAAAGCTGAATCGGCAGTGAGAGAATCATGCCGTAAGTTAATGCCACTGCTCTGAACAACACTCCATTCGGTCCACTGCATAATGCGAATGGTTCAAGGAAAACATAGCGCCCTAACGGCCGCCATTCTTACAGACTTAGCTGCAACTCCGACGTACATTTGGGCTCTCCTGAAGTGAGGGAGCTCAATTATGGAGCGCGTTGACCTTCGCGATAGTCCTTTCTTTGCGGGTCAGTATGGCTAATTGTCCTGCCTGTAACGTGCAGGGTTGCGAGCATATCGTTGATTATGCTCTTCCTCACAGTTCTCGGTACACTTCAGAGGGGAGGTCGCTAATATTGGCCCACACGTCCAGACGTCCAAATGCCAACAAGCATGCGGTCGTCTCGACTATTTGGGACACTAGTAGGGAAACTTGATTGAGGACCGAAACCTGCTTCGTCGCCTAATACCGTAATGCCGACATAGGAGGATACACTAATTGTTAATGGCCTATATCTGGCTGTGTTGCGGATATTAGGAGAATGTACGCGTAGAACGAATTTTATTACTCTATTTTCTTTCTATTCCTCATGTGATCCTGTTTTAATACAAGGAAGAAAACCGCATGCTTAACAGCGCAACCGCCCCGCCTTTCTACTTTTTAATCTAGCCGCCGCAGTGGCTCAGTGGTTGTCGCGATCGGTCGCTGACCCAAAAGACTTGGGTTCGACCCCGGCCATGGCGATAGCATTTCAATTCAGGCGAAATTCTAGAGGCCCGTGTACTGCGCGGTGTCAGTGCTCGTTGAAGAACCCCAGGTGGTCGAAATTTTCGGAGCCCTTCACTATGGCGTCCCTCATAGCCTGAGTTGCTTTGGGGCGTTAAACCCCAATAAACGTTCTTTTTTATCTCTCTTTTTTCTGAGTGCCGCGCAAACGTGTTAATTGCCTCGTTCTCCCGCGAACGGAACTTTCGGCGCTTTATCAGCAATTTCGACATCGGATGGCCGATGTGGCCCGTGTCAGCCGTCAACCACCACCGGCCTCGACCCGCAAACAAAGTCGGTCGAGGCTCTTGTCGGCCCATCGCACGCACGGAAAGCGTCCGCTGTGGCGCAAACATTGTCGTTCTTTTGTGTCGGTCCCAGTGTCCTTACTGTACGCCAGCGATGCGAGCAGCGCGAGTGTCACTACCCACTTGCCCGACCCGGTAACCACGTGTGCACAAACGCAGCACACTGAAGGAGCTTACGCAAGAAAAAAAAAGGGGGGAGGAGTCCCCCCTCCCCCCATCTCGAGAATATTCGTCTCTCCAGAAGAATGAAGCGACAGCGCACAGCAGCACGAATGCACTATAGCTCTTAAACATGGGGAATATAGTAGCTTTTTTAAACAAATGTGTAACGAAAATTTTCTGTTTAAGACAATTTTGGTGCTCATCGAAATGTTGAGGTGTTTGAAATCAAATAGCACACTCCTCACACCTTGCCTCAGTTTTTCTAAGTGCGAGCTTTTTTTTTCTTCCTCAACTATCGTTTCTACACAGCTGGAAAAACACGTTGCTCTAGCGAACCCTATTATTTGATTATCACAAATGGTGAAATCTTTTTCAAACTTGAATACCAAAGCTTTCTAGATAATATGTTAAACAAAAATGAAACAAGTTATCATATAGTTCTCCTGGTCGCGTGCATTCGCTTGCCCCTTTCAGCAGTTTTAACTTACTCGAGGTCTCTCAAGGCATATCTAATAATCTATAAGGATACAATAACTGGTATTCTCAGAAATATAATTTTCCTACTTAGGTAAACTCACTTTCTCCTTCCAGCAATTTAACGCTCTTTAAAACTGCAAACTTAAACTTTAAACCTCAAAACTTAGCTGTAGCCAGTAAAGCTGTTCATTGCAGCTGTTTCTCCCGGGTTCGAACCCGTCCACGGCGGCTGTGTTTTTACGGAGGAAAAACGCTAAGGCGCCCGTGTGCTGTGCGATGTCAGTGTACGTTAAAGATCTCCAGGTGGTCGAAATTATTCTGGAGCCCTCCACTACGGCACCTCTCTCTTCCTTTCTTCTTTCACTCCCTCCTTTATCCCTTCCCTTACGGTGCGGTTCAGGTGTCCAACGATATATGAGACAGATACTGCGCCATTTCCTTTCCCAAAAAAAACAATTATTATTAATTATTATTGCAGCTGTTTCTGGAACTCCTTTGTCACAGTATTTTGAAGGCCGAAGCAAATTTATTAATATTTAATTTATTATAATGCCTTCACCTTGAACAACTTGTGTAAAGTGTGGCTAGAATTTTGAACGTTTAGCACCTGATCCCCAATTACTTATTTTTAAATTTTAATGCCGCACTAGTGTTGTAATCAGTAAGCCTTCTTCACTATAAGGTGTTCAGGGCTGCTAATTTGGGAACCTCCTCAACATTCATATCAATACTTAACCGTAGTGTTCATAGAGGCATATCGAGAATCAGCTGTTGTTCTCCTTGAACTTGCAGCACAAGCTCCTGCACTCTTGTGATATATTTAACACTGTACGAAGCCCTTGCTTGTAAAGTGTTTCTATTAAGGCCATGGAAGGAGGTGATCACTTGAGAAGATAAAGCTGCAGAGTTCCAGGGTGAAGTAGTGGCAACGGTAGTTGTGCTGCTCCAAACCTTTCCTTTCCTCTCCCTCCCCTCTCCCTACAGTAACAAAGAATACATGGGAATCAACCTAAATCACATGAGCACACAAGAAATAGTGTTAACAGCGTAACTTTTTGTCCCATCTATATAGGATCCGCAAATGCCGTCAGGTGGTTGCAGGGTGTTTTTGGTTACAGTATGCCAAGACAGTGGCGACATTACCCCTTAGAGGGGGTGCCCTGTACAGCTAAAGCTGTGAAAATGGGAAGGTTAAAGTTAGGAATGAGGCTAGTTGGCGCTGCTAGTTGGCGCTACATTTCTTTGCAACCTGAAATCGCTCGGTGCGGATAGAATGAAGGTGGACATACGGAAAGGGACAACAACGGGACGTAGCACAACTATAAACGGAATCTTTACTCGGCGTCCTCGAACATTGATGGGACGTGCGTACGCCTTTGTTCATTCTGTCCACACAGAGTGCATTCAAGAGTTACAATGAAGTTTGGAAGGGACAGCCACCTTTGACGGTCGTTGCTTGTCTCCTCAGTGCTGAATCAGTGAATAGCCGCCATGGTGGCTCAGTGCTTATGGCGCTCGGCTGCTGACCTGAAAGACGCGGGTTCGATCCCGGCCGCAGCGATCGCATTTGGATGCAGGCGAAATTCTAAAGGCCCGTGTACTGTGCGATGTTAGTGCACGTTAAAGAATCCCAGTTGTTCTAAATTTTCGAAGCCCTTCACTGCGGCGTCCCTCATAGCCTGAGTCGCTTTGGGACGTTAAAACACCCATAAACAAAACTTTTCTTCCAGCGTGGGATCAGTGACAGTGACAGTGGATCGGGATAGATGGGGCGCAATGGGGGGCGTAGTGCAGTATGTTGAGCAGCCCAGCTCTCACAGGAATGGCCGCCGCGGTCGCTCAGTGGTTATGGCGCTCGGCTGCTGACCCGAAAGACGCGGGCTCGATCTCGGCCGCGGCGGCCGCATTTCGATGGAGGCGAAATTCTAAAGGCCCGTGTGCTGTGCGATGTCAGTGCACGTTAAAGAACCCCAGGAGGTGGAAATTTCCGGAGCCCTTCACTACGGCGTCCCGCGTAGCCTGAGTCGCTTTGGGGCGTTAAATCCCCATAAACGAAGCCAAACCTGAATCAGTGAAGCTACCCTTTAATAGATGGGCACAAACGTAACCCCCGAGACAAGGACACCATTGATCCCATCGGTTGAGAGTGGCTTACCCTGAAGATGCACATCTGTAGTGCAGCTGAAGAATAAATCCCGGGCAGCAATCTGATTTAGCTATCACCAAATCTACTTTCCAGAAGAAGCGAGAAAGTGATCTCCCCGCCCAAGATCATTGAAAAAATAATGTGACTTCTCCTGCCTCACCGCGCCAAGTACGTGACGGGCCAGAACAAAGTAGAACTGCTGCCTCTACTAGACCTGCTAGCAGGATACGTAGAAGAAACTTGTTTTTTTGCCCCACGCGACAGGCAGCGACCCTGTAAGCGGGCTGCCGGAAGAACAAAGCAACGAAATGAGCTCCAAGGACCGAAGGGCGTCCGCAACCGAGGTCGTGCTTACGCACCAATACGGTGCAGCATCAGGATCTGCAAGCGGACAAAGTCCCGCTATACGAGGGTCGCGTGACGTCTGCTAAGCGTCGGGAGCGCCAGTCTTTGGCAGCGCTCCGCCACAAAGGGCTGCATCCGGCCGCCCGTGCACGCTAAGTGAGCAGCCGGGTCGATGATAAACCGCAGGAAGCGACGAGTCCGCGCCGCCCCTTATCGTCGCATTTAGTGCGAGCGCGTGGCTGCCTCTCTTGTGTCACGCTGTCGCAAAAGGGCAGCAACGCCCCCTGGCCACCACGCGTGCCGATATGCGATCGCAAACAACAACGCTATCCATCGAGGATGTCGCGGAGGGAAGCGTGGCGCTCAAACGCGCTCCACAATCTTTGGCAGGAGGAAATGGCCCAATGTGGTCTATAATAATACCCATCACGACGGAATAATCACACATATCCCTTCCCTCTCCGACATACGCGCCCACGCGCAGAGAAAGCTCCTCGAGAGCTGCCCCTGAGATATGCAGGACAACTGCGGAGCTTACCCTCGACTCTGTGGCCCCAATCTTACTTGTTCTATGAATTTAGATCATTAGTTCCTGCGAGTGTAAGAAAAACACATGACGAAATCTGGCCGTGAACTTCGAACGGAAGGACAGGGTCGGAGAACTAGAACTATGGTGACAAATTTTATCGGCTTATTTGTCGACAGCTTTAACTCAGCTCTCGCAAACACGGGTGACACTGCCATCTCACGGCTCCAAAGCGAAGAGGGACACTTACTTTATGAACATCGTCCAAAGAACGAGAAACACACCTGGAAATGCCCTTATGCTATATCGATTCTTGAGCTCACGCTCCGATTCTTAAAATGGCTCCAGGAAGCGCTCATGCAATAAAGAAGCACTAATAATTGACGAACATTCTTCCTGATGACTCACTTGAAATTTATGTCATGCCGCGTTACGCTACGCGTGATTCAAGAGGAAAATGCTCCTTGAAGGCACAGTCAAGACGTTATCGCCAGGTGCTCAGTGATGCTTAACCGAAGTCATTGCTTGTTTAGTCACTTGTTCTTTTCCAAGAAATAGCGTGTGACTGCGTGCGTCCACTTCACCCTGAAGGCAGTCGCTTTGAGGTAAATAGCTGCAAGAACAGCTCCTGAATAATTCATTTTCTTGCGTACTGCCTCACAGAGCGCCGGTGGCGACAGCCGTTAGTACGGAACATCCACGCCCTCTCATGGCGTCCAGTGGCACCCGGCGAATCCCTCACGCCTTTACACCTCCTTACTCTACATTGCACAGTGGTAGCCTAGCCGGTACATGAGTGGTGAAAGAAGCTGTACTTTCGGATTTTGGAAAGTCATTGTGACCTGGGACATTTTTTATTGCTGGTGTGTAATACCCATCATTACCATCATCCTCTTATTAATGTCAGCTGTAGGACTAAAGCCTGCTCCTAGATTCCTAACAACATCTCCCTCCTGAGCCAGAAGGGGACGCCCTGCTCCAGTATATGTGTTAATGTCATCTGCTCACCTGAATTTCTGCTGGCTCCTGCTAGTTTATATTTCTTTGTTATTCACTCCTTCGCCCTTATTGACCGTCGCTTATCTTGCCTTCGCACTACATGACCTGCCCATGCCCATTTCGTCTTCCGATATCATTAGCTGAATTTGTTGCTTGCTTGAGCCACACTGCTCTCATTGTGTTTTTTAAACTCATGCTCATGATTTTCCTTTTCACGGCTCTGTTCTCAATTTAATTTCGAGCATTTTCATTAGCCTTCTAGTTTCGGCGCCTTAGGTGAGTAGTGGCAAGATACAGCTATTATACACATTTAGTAGCAGACGCACCTGGCCTACTACATTATCAGCGATTAACGTAATCATGAGTTACGTGCACCTGTCTTTTTATCTGACCTGAACCCTGCACGCATTACACGTTAATATTAAATTTTCCTCTTGAGGGATATTGGCTAGTTACAATATTCACTATCTGAGAGTATCTTTTATATGCACCCCATTCATTTTTATTCTCCTAGCTATTTCACTGTCATGGCCCGGATCTGTAGTCAGTATTGTCAAAAATAAATGCATTTCTATACCACTTGTACCTTCTATAAAATGTGCCCGCGCCCCAGAATGCTGAGCATTACTGTAAGTTCCTTTTAAATCATTTTTAGTCCCACCGTTTTGATCTGTTAGGAAATCTGTCATGGGGACCTGCAGTTCCTCTCTTGAGTTGCTTAGCAATGCGTAATAAGTTCCACACGTAGGCTACTTCATTCGCTTTAGTAGAGGACGTTTTAGACCAATGTTGTTGAGTGATACGCGAATCTAGACAGGCAGGCGCCACTTGTGCTACACCTTTAAATCACGCTTAGTTCACAATCATTTTGCTGTGACAGTTCAACGGAATACTTTGGAGTACGCTATGGACTGGAAAAACAGCGATCTTCAGATGCCTCTGAATATCAACGAATAGGCTCAGTAGGCCTAGCTGCTTACTGTCATCCGCGGCAACCCATCCGCCAACAGCAATATAGGTTGGACTACCTGCATTGCGAGTCGTGACGAAAGGATGGCCAACCAGAATGGCTTGGTAACAAGGGCACTCCTTCGTACAGCAGTATGTGAGCGCGCTCAATGCTTTGTTACCCGTAGAAAAGCTGGAGCCGAAAAAACCAGAGCAGCTTAAATAAAGGGACATAGGTAGCACACGCCGGAAAACGCTTTTGTTACTTTCAACTATACCGATCATCCCCGATCCCTACCAACCAGTACAAATAATTAGTGGATAGGTCTGATCCCTGTGTCTTATATTTAAAGCTGAATTGTGCTTGGCGTCCTCGAAAAGTGCCGCAAATACACTGAATATCGAAAAAAAAATTGACCGAAGACCTTTCTTGCTGTCGAGCCTCAACATTATGTACGGGCAATTTTTTTTTTATTTAGGGGGGCTAAAACACGACACGGTGCAGAACACGACATTTGCTTACTTAGCATCCAATAACTAATCACTGAATAGGTCTGATCCCTGTGTCTTATCTTTAAAACTGCATTGTGCTTGGCGTCCTCGAAAAGTGCAGCAAGTACGCTGAATATCGAAAAAAAAAATTGACCGAAGACCTTTCTTGCTGTCGAGCCTCAACATTATGTACGGGCAATTTTTTTTTATTTAGGGGGGCTAAAACACGACACGGTGCAGAACACGACATTTGCTTACTTAGCATCCAATAACTTTTATTTGCGTTATCATCTAACATGGTATTGAGCTGCCATCACCGGCCACATGTTTCCTACATTAGTTTTAAGGTTGGCAAGACTGGCGTCTTCTAAGCAAAGAAAAAAGTGTACTGGAGTTTTAACGTAGTTAAACCGAGTAGTCGTGCGAAAACATGTGTTTAGACTGGTTGGCTCATGGTTTCGCTTTGCTGGGTCGTCGGCACGTCTTGTGACGGTATTAGACTCAGGTTAAGCTCTGATCTAGGTCAAGCCGATCTGATCTGTCCGCGCCGCAGATGGAAGTTGATGAAGACGACGACGTGCTATACACAGCGCGAAAGTGTGTTGCAGTTTAACACGAGTCGTGATCGGCTGCGGTGATAGGATATAGTACTCTCGTTCACAGGCCAGCGAAGCTCCAAGGTCTGTTCGCGCCGCTGTAGTGTCGAAACGGAGTCACATCAATATTTATTTTATTTCTGCATGGGCTGTTGCTATGCTAGGTTTCGCCAAGGTCGCCTTCATGGTCAAGCTTTGCACGAACTCGGTGAGCCGCTTAGGCCTCGTGAGGTAGTGCTTTCGGACTAAAAATTGCGGAGTGAGCCTTGGTGACGGAGAAAGCGGTCAGAAAGGCTCAAAAGTTCGCACGCCACATTTTTTCAGAATCGCGCTGCTTGATCAACCTAACGTCCTAGATTAATGTTTATGCTTTATTTATTGATTTATTTCATGCGAAGTTTAAGAATTTTCGTGCCTTCGATTTTTAAGACCGAATTATTTTAGCAGTAGGCTATGTGGGGCAAAAAAAAGACACTGTGACGTTTTATTGGGACTAAACTAAATGTAAAGATTTTGTTGCTTGTTTTTAAGCTCTACCTGTGTTTTATTGCTCCGTAGGACAATGTGAGCGTACAACAAAAAAAAATGGATGCCGATTAGCGCCAAGAAGACTTGATGGAGACTCAAGCAGCTCCGGTGCGGCCAAGCCTATTGGTGTTCCCAAAAGCGTCCATCACCGAACGGGAAGGAAAATTAGATATGAAAGGCAGGAACAGAATAAAAACTCTTGCGAACCTCAGCTTCCCACTGCGTTCGTAAGGGAAGAAAAACTAGTTGTACAACCCATTTTGAAAATAGAGCAACCTATTTTTGGTCTGGCCTACAATCGCCTTCAAAACGTAGCGTTAACGCTGTACGAACTGAACCTGATTGCATATATATATTGAAAACGATTCAGTTAAAGAGCGAAAGCTGTGAATCTAGCTCCCAAAAATTTGCGACCAATGCAGGGAACTCCAAACCATCACGTATCCAGGCTACAGGCAGAACGCGGTGATAGAACAGGTGGGCCATAGAAGAAAACAGTGCTGAGTTCGCTATGGGTGCAGTGTCTGTCATTCGAATAGGCTCGCGAAGATTGTCTACAAGTCCATGGAGCCCAATTCGCACGCATTCGTTGCGAGGGTGAGTAATATGTTGGTTTTTGAAGGGCGTCTCATTTTGCCCTGCGTGCTGGGGGAATATGCAGAATTTTGAATTTGGAAATTTTAAATTTGAATGCGTTCATATTCACCTGGCCTTGCTATATATGGTGAGCTTGATAACTGGATGGTAAGAAATAATTCGGTAACACTTGTTTTCTCACATTTCTGAATAAAAACATGGCGGCGAATTCTATAAAGAAAGTGATTTGTTTCCTAGCGAGGCTTTCCTTTCAATTTTGGTTCAAGCTACATACTTTCGGTCATTTCTCAAGAAGCAGCGCAAGGCTAATCTCGAGAATGGAATGCCAGACGTAGGAGTATCGACGTGTGCTTGCCTAGACGCCGCGTCATCCTCGGTGTATCCAGGCATAAGGCAATGTGTGGTTATCATTTGGAAGGCTATATATAGTATGCGACTTTTTGGCAACCATAGAAAACTCTTTATGCACTTCATATACCAGCCTAGCATTCCAAGGCATTTAACTAGCCTGCAGAGGGATTGCAGTGCGGATTGACAGTCGCTAAACATTATTCACTCACGCGGATCTCGCACCGATTAGATGAATTGGAGGGCCAAACAAATAGAGCAAATCTAAGCTATCGTTTATGCCTTTGCTTGCGTCAATTTAATTATTGTCGTTTATTCAGCTGCGGAAGCAAAAATGCGGATGTACTTGAATTTGAGAGACTGGAGCCACTAGCATAGACACGAATGTATAAGGAGCCGCCGCGGTGGCTGAGTGGTTATGGCGCTCGGCTGCCAGCCCGAAAGACGCGGGTTCGATCCCGGCTGCGGAGGTCGAATTTCGATGGAGGCGAAATTCTAGAGGCCCGTGTACTGTGCGATGTCAGTGCACGTTAAAGAACCCCAGGTGGTCGAAATTTCCGGAGCCCTTCACTACGGCGTCTCTCACAGCCTTAGTTGCTTTGGGACGTTAAACCCCTATAAACTAAACCAAACCAATGTATAAGGATACCACATCTGATATATCTGGTAAAGTGCGAATTACTGAGCAGCAAGTCTAAATATGTCGCGCGTCCCAATTATTCCTTGGTTTGACAGACAACTGTATTGCAGGGGTAAATAGAAGCCATTGGGGAGTTTAGTGCGCCTCCTTTCAAAAGTTAGCGACTTGGAAAATGTTGGCGATGGTGCTGAAACATTAGCTGTATATGGCTTCTATCTCGTTCTTGCAGCACGGAAACTAATGGGAGCCTTTCATGCTGGGACATCAAACGAAAAATGTCCCTTATAGCTTCTGTAGTTCGTAACACTTCAAACGGAGGCTGTCATGCCTCTGCAATAACCAGAACGCTGGAAGTTCCTCTAGGAACTCTAAAACACACAGAACTCTAATACACAAAGCGATCCTCTGAAATACTTCACGAGTACGTGTATATCGGCGAGGAATTCGCAAGTTTTTGATATACGAGTGCATTGTGATCTTTCAGCAGACATGACGTTGAACTGCCTCAACGCGTACCTGCAAGCCTGCGAAGCATGTTTACCACGAGCGCACCTGGTCTTCGATAGATTTTGTAAGTGGAGCATAAGAGAGTTGTCTGTCAAGAACTATACGCAGGAAACAGTGCTGATTAACAGATATCAAAGGTTGGCCGTCGAAACGGAGCCGGAAATCCTACAGGATGCTTGCGAGCGAAAGGGTGAACAGCTGTATTTACGTGTGAGAGCATCATCCCTCATTGCTTTGGAAAGCAGTAATGACGTCTAAGCCTTTCTTGCAAGACCGACTGCATGAGACTTGCAGTTCTGGCGGAAGCATAAAGTGCAGACACCAGCGTCTTATAATGAACACGGTAAACAAGGGGGAAGCTTTCGTAGCAAATCCGCCATCACGCAGTTAAAAACCAAATGGCTCAGCATGCTGCCCTGATTTTTCCTTCACTTGTCTGAATGAATATTTTCCTGACACTTAATAAAAGCGAGAAATCAAGCGCAAGCGTCTTCCAATATCATAGAGGCCCCGTAAATTTATGATTCGAATGTGACTAAAAGTGTCGAAAGCACGGTTGATATCTTAAAATACTACAATGAAGATATCACCTCGGCTACGCTCATGCTGAGCACATGTTGCATTGTTCATAATTGCATGCGTAGTGCATTTACACGTAAAAAAGCCAATCCTGAACTCTGAGAACACTTCTGTTTCATCACACCACCACTGAAGCATAGAGTCCAATTCTCCATCGCTCTGCATAATCAGCTCATCAGGCTCGCTGGACGGAGGAAGCAGAGATGCAATATTGAATGACTGAGGAATAGATTCCTTGACCCACACGTAATCAAACACCTCCAAAAGTACAACGGTTCCCTTAGACTCAAGATTTTTAAGCACGCCGTTAATAATGGCGTCAGGCCGAACAGGAGTCTCGGGATGGCAGGGCGCAAGATATACTGAACTTCGCCGATTGTGAGCTCGCAGTTGAAACAGGCGTGTTACGCGTTGAAACAAGAACTGACTTTTTGCTGCGCATATGCAACTTACGTATTAAATTCCTCTCAGTGTACCGAAACTCCAGGCTGTAGAAATAAATACACAGATATTATCAGCAAGCACTATCCGTGTTGCTCGCCATGCCATATTGCAAGCGCTGGGAACGGTTATTCGCAGTGACAGGTCCAGTTAAGGAAGTCACGCCACCGTCTTCTGCCTAATTTCTGTGGATGTTTATGCATTGATGAGTGTATATTTCGAGTATCGCAATAAGACTGTAAAGACCAGGATCGACGATAAGCCCTTCCTGCTCTTTTTCGAAGGGTTGTGTATATATATAAGTTGCTCATACAGCGCAATACTTGTGAATTCGTCTGGCACGGGGACTTGTTTGGTACAAAACCTCAGGTTGTGTAGCAGCAACGAGAACCCCCTCAGTACCAGTATCCCAGTCAACTAGTTATGTGGGCATTTTTCTTGGCTTCATCATTCCACCCCCACAGCGTTCAAGGCAACACATATCAGCCAACGGCTGTGCCAATATTCGTATCTATACCATTTTTGCAGGAATACTGTCGACAACAATTCTTCATCACAACTGGAGGTTACATTTCTTAGATTTATAGTTTACTCCAGTTCCGAAGCAGAGTATGTGTTTCGAGAGTTCAGTAGAGAATAATTTAGTAGACAAGGCTCTAGAATATAAGCTCTCTGCTGTTGCAGTGTATTGCTATTATTTTAGTGAGAAAGCCCCACTTCACCAGGTCTAACCGGCTCACAGAGTTTGTGTGAAGCTTGACCTTGGAGGTGATCTTGGAGAAACCTAGCATAGCCACAAAACATGCAGAAATGAAATAAATATTGACGAGACTCCGTTTCGACACTACAGCGGCGCGAACAGAACAGCTTCTCTGGCCACTGCACGAGGGCACTATGCTACCGCCGCAGCCGATCACGCGTTGAGTTAAACTGCAGCACACTCTGGCGCAGTGCATTGCACATCGTCGTCTTCACCCACTTCCACCTCCGGCGCGAGCAAATCAGATCAGCTTAACCTCGATCCGAGCTCAACCTGAGACTATTATCACGACCAGACGTGCCGACGGCCCAGCAAAGCAAAACATTGAAATAACCAGGCTAAACACATGGTTTCGCACGCCTACTCAGTTTAGCTACGTTAAAACCATTCTACGTTTTAACGAAAATTTAATTTACGACTTTTCGAGAACGTCGCTATATCGCAGCCTAATATCACTTACTGAAAAATTTGACTGCATTTAAAAGGCGTTCACAGTGCTTCAGATTGTGTTTTTTTCAAGCTCTTAAATGTTTATACCAGCCACATAATATCAGTAGTATTGCAAGTTTTACAACATCAAACCGAAGTACCCGTCTACCCATATGTCACTGTGCATGCTATAATTAATTCTGCTCCACACTTTTCAAGCATTGTGATAAGGCCGTTTCATAGTTTGCGCTTTAAAACCTCTTGCTCACATAGTGGTGGGGCGCCAGTAATACGGACGTTTTGTATTGCAGACAATTTTTCTAGTGACCAAACTTTCTCAGTTTAATTATGCCTCGTTAATATGGACACTTGCTTTTCAGACAATAGACAGGGTTAAAATGCAAATAGCCCATTGGGGGCCATTTATATTGTTGAGTTAATAGGGATAGTCGTGTGATCGAGACCTCGACTTCCTTTGCAGGACATTTCGTTTCCTGTATTCTGACGGCAGGACACCTGCCAAAGGCAGTGCAAAAATTCCAGTGCAACAGTGATGACCACTTTTTTGTGTGGTTTCATGATTTCTAGTCCAATGTACATGGCGGACGCACTTTCTCATCTGCCGCAATGTAACACACGAATGCCCATCAAGCAATATATCGCAGCAGCTTCTGCCGTGGACGCATTCAGCACCAGGCAGACGTCTTGGTGCAGGTATCTACTACAGCGCTTCGTCAGACATGAAGAACCACAGTAGGGTAGACACCATGATGCGTCTCATGGCCTACGAAACACTTCAAACTGCACCATATATTTTGAAGATAACAGCGACCAGGCTAATGTGCTTAAATTTGCCAATATTTTGTCTAATTACAACTTCACTGGACACAGTCTTGTGTAGAGGCAGGCTTCAATCACAAAGGTATCATAAAGTGCCAATATTAATTAGGCACGACTGCATAAACCGCGTATACGAATTCATGTACTGTGAAGTTATGACGCTAGACTGGAACTCAACAATACTCCCCTGAGCAAGGAACGTGGCAAGGATACGTACATTGAAAGGCTAATAGCATAGCCACGCATCTTCACTTTGGAACACGACTCAGTGCGCCAATGTACTTTACATACCGAGGGGGTTATTCATCTCGAATTTCAGTCCCACTATACATAGTTACTCACACCCAACTTACTACATGCCGGTCTCGATAAACGTGAATTACAATACCACTCGATAAACGTGAATTACAATACCACTTATGAAGATCGAGAGTCGTGCATGCGTCAAAGCATTGACGTTTATGTCCTGATTCACAGATTAACGGGGATGAATGGCTGCCTGGCACAAAAGCCTAGAAGCCACTCATTTTTTCTGAGGAAATTGGCGCAGAACACAAACGTGAAAGCATTTTTACGGCTTCCGTACCAGCATACCTTGGAAGACTGCAAATACGTGCTTCCTGCCGCGCGATTTCACAACCGGCGGAATTCGAGCCTCAGCAGTCTTTGCTTATCTGCCCGTGTTTGACTTGGCAAGGATGAATCAGATCCTGCCAGCGTAAAGGAAGGCGCATACCTTTAGGGCTCCGATATTTGCACGCTGAATGTGCGATACGAGAATTGTGCCAAGGAAAGACCAAAACAATCTCTTGACCCCTGTCCATGGTTTCCGCAAACCTACTGTCGCAGATTCTTGATCAGAGCCTTACGCTGGGTACATATACGCGTGGTACATTTACATGACTTATAAGGGAAGAGCAGATTCGGACAAAGGCAATTTTAAGCCACTAAAATCAAGTGTGCAATTGAGCTGTCAGAGAACCACGTGCAGCAAAACGTCCCCAAGTAAGCACACATCAGCGAGATAGTTCAATCTTCCGTGTACGCGGTATGGCGGCAAGTGCTTTGGCCAGCGTTTATCTTCGGTCTCACTCTTCTGTGTGTATAAGCGGACATCCCACAGCTTATCTGAGAAGACGGGGCAATGACACTGCGTCTGCTCTGTGTCACTACGCAAATATAGCACGAGTGACGCGAATAGGGAGGAGCTTGGCATTTCCGGTGCAAGCCCCTGGCGTCATGATTTCATAGGATAGCGGGCCGCCCTAAACATCACTACGCCAGAACTTACGGCTCGCCGCGCATGCTTGGCGTCATTCATCATCGCCCCGTCTGCTTTATC
Source organism: Amblyomma americanum (assembly GCF_052857255.1). Lineage (NCBI taxonomy): Eukaryota > Metazoa > Arthropoda > Arachnida > Ixodida > Ixodidae > Amblyomma > Amblyomma americanum. The sequence goes on from NC_135499.1 coordinate 134,253,517, forward strand.
AGCGCGCCCGCAAGCAACGCCACGTACTGTTTACCGCGCGAGGAGACACTCCCACCCTTCCACCCGCGCCGAACTATGGAGCGTATCCAAAGAAAGAGGGCACCCGATGGAGGATGCACAGAAAAGAAAAAGAGAACGAAACAAGACTACGCCCTTTGTATTTTATTTCCTAGGCTCTAACGTCACTCCACGAGCCGGTTCCGGGCGTCCTAGCGCGCGCGAGAGAGCAAGGGAAACCCAGCTGAACCGCCATCGTGCACCGTTTACAGCCACCGCAGTGCGGCGCTCGTGACGAAACTCCGACGCTGGTGGCGAGTGGAAGGGCGGAGCGCTTGCGCAAAATCGAGAGAGGCTGGCCTTGGTCGTCGAGTCTCGGGGACATAAACTCTTCCGCGGCAGAGGCGACCGCACGGACTCGAGGAAGGCCGGCTGCCAAGGCGCGAAGCTCGCTCGCCACCGCTTGTAAACTTTTGATTGCTGCCGAGCCCAGCGTTGTTTCGGTCGTCGCCATGGAGAAGAGGCCTTCCGCAAGCATGATCGTGATGATCGTGTGGCTGGCCGCGGCACCGGCTGCGGTCGTTTCGGCGCCCGAGGATGTAAGCCGCGCTACCAACGAACTGGGCATGGCTCTGTACCGTAAGGTGGCAGAGACGGACCCCAAGGGCAGCAACATTTTCATGTCTCCAGTCAGTGTGGCCGCTATCCTGGGCATGGTCCAGCTGGGATCTAGGGGCCGCACACGGCAGCAGATTAACGCGGCTCTTGAAGGAGGCGCTGGTTCCAACCGGCTGGCGCGTGGGAGCAATGCGGCGGACAGCGACGACATTGCAGCCGGATTCGGCGAGCTCTTCAAGGACCTCAACTCGGAGAAGGGCTATGAGCTGCGGCTGGCCAGCGCCGTCTTCTTGGCGACAGGGCTGCCCATCTTCGAACGCTACAAGCGCGACCTGGAGAAGCACTTCGCCTCGGGCGTTTACTCCGCCAACTTCGCCGGCAACGCCCGCGAGGCAGCCGATGACGTCAACTCCTGGGTTCGCGACATGACCGAAGACCGAATCCCCGAGATCATCGAGAGGCCCCTGCCGCCGTCGGCACCTATGCTAGTGCTGAACGCCGTGTACTTCAAGGGCCTTTGGCAGACGCCGTTCAAGCCCGAAGACACCATCACGGGTGAATTCTTCAACGAAGGTGGCTCACGGCCTGTTCCTGTGCAGATGATGCGCCAGAAAGGTGAATTCGTGTACGCATTGAGTGAATCCCTGGACGCACACATCCTCGAGATGCCGTACGTCGGAGACCGCGTCGACCTGGTCATTGTGCTGCCGAGACGTCGTGACGGTCTGCGGGAGCTCGAGGAAAAGTTCTCTCTTGAAGCAGCGCGTGAGCCCCTGGCCGCCGCGCTTCCCCGTAAGGTGGACGTGTGGCTTCCAAAGTTTCAGCTGCAGCAAGCGTACAGTCTCAAGGGACCTCTGCAGGCGCTCGGAGTGCGAGACGTTTTCAGCACACGTGATGCCAATCTGACGGGTGTATCCTCGAAACGACCGCTTGCTCTGGACGAAGTTTTGCACAAGGCCCTTTTGGACGTCGACGAGAAAGGTACGGAGGCCGTGGCCCTCTCTTCGGGCATCATTCGCCACTCCAAGACACCCGGAGGCGAGGTCGAGTTCAAGGCTGACCACCCCTTCCTGTTCTTCATCGAGGATGTGAGGACCCAAACACTGCTGTTCCTTGGACGGCTTCAGCGCGTGTGAAGGACGCTGTTGGGGGGAAAGTGCAGGTCCATGACTTTTCCGTGCATGCGTGGTGCCTGCCTGTCGGAGGGCAAATTCAATGCAAACTGTAAACTTGCGTAAGAGACTTGAGCCCGCTGGGGAGTGCATCCATCGTTGTTGCCTAACTAACGCGGCTTGTTTATAACATTCCACGCAGAGCCGCGTCATGTTTACAAATGCGCGGGTTGTCGCAAGCGCCGAGCGCGGGACGGAGCGGTGTACATGTGGGCCCTGCCCTCGCGCGCGATTAGTCATTGATGTCTGAGTATGTATTCCAAAAGATGAGCGTTGGTTAGCAGGGCGAATCAGCGAACGTCCGCGCCGCGGTACGAGTGCGGTCGACCTTGACGATTATGTATTTCTCAGGCGTAGTTGTGGCGTTGGCACTGTACCAAGTCCACTTGAGGATCATAGCCAAGTGTGGGCAGCGTCGACGACCAACGAGCCGCAATCAAGTTCCTAAGGCCAAGTGGCCCATCTCTACACCCCGGAGCGCTCCAGAGTCAAGACACAGAAAGAAATTGGAGAAAAGAAGGGCTAGAGGCCCTCTGTTAAATGTTCGTGTGCATCCGCCTCGCAGAGCGAGGGCTTCTGACATGAATAAAACTTGATCTGATGAAGGATTTTGTACACGTGTGATGAAAGTTCTTGAGTGCTGGTTTCCTTAACTCTGAAGCTTATTTAAAAGTAAAGAAAATATGGTCCTGGTGCAGAACAGCCACACAAATGCAATACCTCCGCATTGCCGGGCAGAAATAGCCATTATCTTCTTGCATTCGTTTTTACCGGGGTATGTTAACTCTGTGCATCGTAAATAATAGTTTCTTGTACATTGGTGCATGGTTTAAGATTGAGTTAGTTATCTTTCAAGAACCTACGAAAATAATATGCCAATTCCTTTTTTGCGTGAAATTAATTCGCTTCCAAGGTGAGTGCGGAATTATTCTAATGTTTATAGCTAAACGTTTCAAGCTTTCACTAGGTGAAGTTCTTGGTTTAAAATATTCCTCCTGACGCAGAACCTATATCCTTTGAAGTTGCGTAAATTAAATAAAAGTGCGGATGGTAGAAATCCGCGCAAAAATCCCAAATCGCCTCTGGCAGGGGAGCTGTAAAGGTACGTGCAGTAATTCCACACCGAAAACGAAATCAGAGAATATGTTGTACAATTTTAATTAATGCAAGGGCTGCAAGCGAGGATTAAGATGCAGATCCTCAGTGCACGTTAATTTTATTTCTATGCGCACCTGACGGTGAAAAGGAATAAGGGTTTTCTTCAAGGCTAATAGAGCAAGCAAGATGTTCCTCGGCTTGTACTAGATGTTGCACAAGATGTTCCTCGTAGCTTGGCGCTATGAACTTAGACCTCCGGACGATGAATCTTACGGAGAACATGCGCACTGCCATCATAGCACGACTAAGCACGGTGTTTAGCCACGTTACACGTACGAAGCATGGAAGCACGGTGTGTATACAGCACATCCTAGCGACGCTGGCCACACTGTGATTTTTTTTTTTTATATTTCATGTTCGTCGCTGGCAGCGATCAGTAAAGCGACAATATTAGTCCTTTCCAGATGCACAGGATCTGCGCCCACACAGTCGAACGAAAGAGGGCTTTTCGGGGTCGTCGCTCGACCAAACATTCAAGGTGCATGCCTGCCACGAATCGAAATGCCGAGAACGGTGTCAGCTCAAAAGCATGCATATGTGTCTTCACTAAGGAGGAAGAAGTAGCGTTAAGCAAACTACAAACTAATACATCCATTTTTTGACAGGCTAACAACAACAACAACTAATACATACCCACACCTCAACCTCCAGCACCGGATGCATCCCACGCTATATTCAGTTAAATGTCCATTTTGCAAGGAATACTCGAATATCTTTCATACGGTGTTGTCATGCCAAGAAGACCTGGAGCTAGCGATCATCGGAAACCCCACAATTGAGCAGTGGGAGGGGATGCTGACCAGCTCACGCCTGGAGGACGAGAAAGCACTGGTGCAACGGGGAAACAGGCGGCCATATATAATGGGGTCCTAAACTGAGGACTCCACTTACTATCTTTTTTTTTGCTCATAAATAAAGTTTCATTCGTTCATTCATTGGCTACGACAGAATACCACAGTGAGAAAAATGCTGCGCATCTCGCTTGTGGTGCGGCCAGGCGCAGCCTTTCCATCGATTCCCGGAGTGACACTCTGAGCCGAAGCACCACTCCTTTAGGTCACTCGGACGTGGTCAAATGAGGACAGGAACAGGAAGGACGAACGGGGGTCGCGGGGGAAGTGGCAGGGGTTCTGGGAAGAGCGTCCGCTCGCAGGGGACAAGCAGCGCAACGTCCTCGTTTCATTCGGAAGACTCCAGGGGATGTCAACAAGCTTGCAACAGCGACTGCATGCTCGCATCGCTGCACTATCCAAATTCCGAACAAGGCAACAGCAGAAACTTGGGGGAAGAGCTTATTGTAGTGTGAACGAAACTGAGTCGTAAGCGTTGGCGCTCGCATGGTGCGTATATTTTGTTACCAAAATAGGGATATTTTGTTGACAGATACTCATTAATTCTTAACCGCTGTAAACATGGGGAACAAAAAATACTGGAAAGTTCTAGAGCGCAAAATGACACCGTACAAGGTGCACAACTTTAAAAACGTTGCCACGTTCCAAGCATTGCTTTTCTCAAAGGTAGCTTTATATTGCAGTAGCGTCGAAATCTAGATTTGTTGGTTCATGGTTCCTAGTTGCAGCACATCAAAAGACAAAGACAAAACTGCATCCACACGCGTCACCGCATTGACCTGACTGGAATGGACCTCACACGAGCGCGGGCTCTTCGAGGATACGCAAGACAGCACTACAGTGCCCGCGATATAAGACGCAGAAAAGGGTCAGGCAACGTTGCATGAAGAACAGATTTTCACGGGACGTACTCAATCGCAAAGGTTTAAACGGCATTGATACGGGATGCCAGAGGATTGGATTTTTTTTTACCGTTCCAAGTGTGTATGAGAAGGTTTCGGATGTGGTTGCGGTGAGTGGAAAATTCATAACGTGTAAAAAGTGTAGAAAGTGGGAACTCTGTGTGAAGTTAGCTCTTTACTCACATTTCTAGGCACGTTAGTTTCAGAAAAACGGAAGATGAGGCAGGAGCTTGTTGAGTGGCGATGGGGAGGGCGTTGAGAATACGTGAAAAAGTCGTCGAAGCTTTTTTAGTTGATTCCTTGAAATCCAAAACCGTACGTGTCCGTTCTCGAACGAGCCCTCCCCAGCGTTTAGGCTGTTGCGTGTATCGCGAGAATATCCCCCAAGGTACATCCGCCATTTGACTTGAGCTTAGGGAAAAGTGAGAACCGACCCAATTCCACTTTTCGCGTTTCCAAGATGAACGTCTCCCCAATAAATCCACAGGTTCTACGATGACAGGAGGGGCTCAAAGAAATTAACGATGGTCGTGAAGAGAGGGGATGGGAAGGTAATGGAAATATAATAATAATAATAATTGGTTTTTTGGGGAAAGGAAATGGCGCAGTATCTGTCTCATATATCGTTGGACACCTGAACCGCGCCGTAAGGGAAGGGATAAGAGAGGGAGTGAAAGAAGAAAGGAAGAATTAGGTGCCGTAGTGGAGGGCTCCGGAATAATTTCGACCACCTGGGGATCTTTAACGTGCACTGATATCGGACAGCACATGGGCGCCTTAGCGTTTTTCCTCCATTAAAACGCAGCCGCCGCGGTCGGGTTCGAACCCGGGAACTCCGGATCAGTAGTCGAGCGCCCTAACCACTGAGCCACCGCGGCGGGGCCAACTAATGTCATGTTTGTTAACCCACATTAGGGCAGGGCGGACAAGAATAATTTAAAGAAAGCAGAAAGAGAGAGCAGGAAATAATCAAGAGATGAAAGATGAGAAGAGAGAGAAAGAATGGACGGGGACGATCGGTCGCGTCCAGGAGTAATATAAGCAGAGAGAAAACGAAGCCCCGCGCTTTGCAGAGGATGGCCATTACGATCATATCACCACTGTGTGTTTGCACATTTATCACGAAAAGCCTTTCCGTTTACCCTCGTTAACAGCTAACACTGGCTGGAATGTAAGGGGCTTCTTACTGAGGGTAAAGTGTCGGCGGAAGCAAGAAGAGGAAGAAGGATCAGGGGTGATCGCTAAACAATATTACGCGACAGAAAATGGTGGTTTGAGCAATGCAGGTCAAACGCACCACTGGAAACAAATTTTTGCCTTCACACGTCCTCTGAGCACTCCCCCCCCCCCCCCCCACGCATACACACAAACTTTTTTTTTTTCTACTGAATAACGTGAGCAAAGTGTTCCGTGACGCAGTTCGTTATGCATTTGTCACTGAGCTTGACGCCATTGAAACTTTCACTCACTCACGGTATGTTTTCCTGTTGTGGTATGGTCACCGCCAGTTCATCAAATGCGGTTGCAGTCAACTGTCCCTGTTCACGTCATCGCCAGAGAGTGCATGCGTCCTGCCTGTCGCTCACAAACGCAGCGCCAAAGTTTAACGTGCATAGCAACGTGCTCACGATCTAAAACGAACACCCACGTGTCCGCGAGCCAGCCTATTTACCTGCTTCAGGCAGTTCCGCCACTCTGCACAACGAACGCTCCTACCAAAGGACGCACGCAATTTGTTTTTATTTTCGCCCTTCGCCACGAGGCCGACCCCGATGAGAGGTTCGCCGTGTGAAGCTCTTACTATGTTCTTTCTGAAAGGCTCCGAGCGAGGGATCACAGATGCGGCCGCTATGCCAAGGCGAAGAGCCAGAAGCAGGCGCACGTAACGTGCGGCACGACTTTTCAGCCCGCCTCGATACGCCGTCCCACAACTCTTCTCGGGCTTAAACAGCTCCTTTTCCCGACTTTTTGCTGCGTTGATAGCGAGGCTGCTAACCTGAACTATATGTCGGCCTTTTCTATCGACCGTGCTCGAATTCTGAGACAGAGAGGGAGAGAGAGAGAGCGGAGGAAAGAAAAAAAAACACGCGTGTATCTTCGTAGTACAGGATGTGACATTGAGAAGCAAGAGAAGCGTTGCGAATAAAAGTAATAAGAAGGTAGATAAGAGAGGTTGATGAATATTCCGACTTCTGCTCGGATGAGAGATTGGCTGAAAGTTGGTACAGAATACCAATGAACAGAAAAGCGGAGGAGAAGAGCTGAAAACAGGCGCATGGAGTTTGCCCACTCGCCTTGTGGAGGGCAACAGATTGGAGGGAGCAAGGGCGTTTAAGCCTTTTCTTTTTTTTCGAGCAGCCGGAAACAGCGACATCTCCTCGTTTCAAGGAAAAACGCGCTTCATTTGGAGCCGTGAGCGCTCACAGGCGGCCATTTGGAAAGCCGGGAACTGTCATTAAGAGCAGAGTGTGGTGCGCCTCTAGCGCAGCATACTTACACGTTGAAGGCTGCGGCGGTTTTAGCGCTTAAAGAGCTCAGAGCTGTGCGGAGAATGCAGTAGCAGTATAGACGGCCTTGCTCAGCTGTAGCGTCACTGCAAAGAGCGCACGAGCATTTGCTTAGATATTTTGCTGTGGCGAGTGCAGAAGAGCAAGAGGTTCCTACGCAATCGTGCACTCTCACCGAGACGGTATTTGCAGTTTGCATTGCAGGAAGGCGTGTCGAGGCCAGCATGAATGGATGAATGTATCGCTAACGGAGAAATATTGCGCAAAGAAACGTGGACGAAAAGGGAGTAACACGGACAAGCACCATCAATGTCACTCTGGTTGATGTTTCCTTTCCTTATACTCCTCCATTCATAATACACGCATACAACCCAGCAGCAAGCATTAATACAGATCACTGTATTGATGACAACAGTGGGCCGTCAAAACGAAGCGGTGACGGGAGCCACTAGTCTCCACAACATTTTATTCGTTAAATTTTTCTTATTTCGGTTTGCGTGTTTTGAAATTTGCCCTTCTTTAAAAAGTTAATTTCCGAGAATTTTCTGCTGCAGTGAATGCGGATCGCAAAACCCTATGTGTTGGTCGCTTCTCAGTCTTAATCCGTAAATAGATTTCTACTGATGTGTACCAGCGATGCATTCACTTTACTGTCGTTATCCTTGAACCACGTAGGGCCTGAATACGCCGATCATGCTATAATCTAAATTTGGGTGGATGTTTTGACATTTTGACGAACTCCGTCTAATTTTAAATTTACAATTGCCACATGCACCAAGGAATTAAACCAGCGCTCATGCTGTGCGTTTCTTCATTTGTATCACTAAAAAGCAATTTCTGTCGTCGCTCTGTTACCGTTAACAAGTTGTCATGCAGCATGCTTTAGTTTTGTCTTTGCGTCCTTATAAATCTCCTAGCGCAGAGTCGGAGGCAAAAGCATGCCGTGTGCGGAAATATATTCGTCGCAGTCATGAATACCAGTCCGCTGAAAGGCCTAGGAACTTGGGGGACATGCGTGCTTAATCCGCTAGAACACTATACCAGCAGCTGAGTGGGTAACGCGAGGTTGCAGCTGAAGTTTGAAGCCAAAAAGACGGCTTCTCTTATTAATTTTAGCTTCACACAAGGTTTGCACTTCACTTTTGTGACAGTATTCGCTTCACAGATATAAAATTTGTCGCGCGAACATGGCGTTCAGTGTGAGTGGTGTCGAACCACTAGCGCCCGGCATTAAATTGCGTTCGACGCGTTTGCGTAATAAGCGTGTGTGTAAACATCCAGTCGGAATTTCTTCTGTCATATCATCAGAAAATCATTGCACCGTAATTTTCTATCGGTCCGCATTCCCGGAATATTATGACCGTAGCCCAGGCGTTGACCAGAAGGTAATTGCAAAAATGTAAACCTCATCATGTGAAAGGCTGCTTTTGGTTCCATATTGGACACTGATGAAAATAATTGCCACTTTCCCGCCTTTCTTTTCTCGTATCACTAACCCTAGAATCGGTAGATCTTCACAGGTAGATACCCGCCCTCGGTGTTACGTGGACTATTGTATACGCCGCAACGCAATACATTGCCCCCCCCCCCCCCCCCCGCCTTTTCTGCTTCGGTAGCGCCGCTTCTGCCACCACGCGAATGAAGCCTCGTGCAATGCAAAACAAGTAGCGCGACAAAGGGGAGGATATATGTATTTAATGCACACGCATTCACGGCGCTGCAATTTTCGTCAATGTGAGTACTTGTAGGATTCCAAAGTCTTCGTCGCGCTAATTGTTTTATGTTGAGAATGCGCCAACACGTTCAAGAATGCAGTATAGTGTAAAGAGGGTGTCGAATGAGTACACGAGGCTAAGGAGTTTCGCCACGGGCGGACTGAAGCGCGCGCCTCCAACGCGGCTTTGAGATTGGCTGCGCCTGACTAACGCAATAGTTCTTTAGCTCGGCGCTAGGGGAGCAGCGGCGCTTTCGTCGCGAGGCCAGACTTGAGCTTGATTGCAGCAGCAGGCCGAAATATGCGCTCGAGAGAAAAAAAAACAAACTATTTAATGGATCGTTGTGAAAGTAACGTAGGGAGCAATAGACAGTTTCGTTAAAATATATTTTATGCTCGCTACGGAGTACGGCACATATCGCCTTGTTATGATTCTACGCGATGAATGGGATGCGTGTATATTGACCTCATCTGACCGTAAACGTCAGGAGCAGGGAGGCGTGGATTGGTTTGTTTCTGCCCGGACGCATAAAAGTTATCGTGGAGCTCCGTTTTTGAAGATAGCTACATGACCATCAAGATCTCAAGATTCGAGATTGGCCAGGTTCAGCGCCAAGCCGTTCAGCGCCAATCAGCCTGGGCAATCAGCGCCATTGGGATTTGAATAAGTCTGAAAGAAATCAGATGAGTTTCACTCTCTATTAGGCGAGGAACATTCGTTTAGTTTCACGAATGCTCTCTTTAGCGCGCAATAACGGCTCAGAAACATTCTCAGTGGAACATTGGCCTACAACGTGCGTAAAAATATTTTGGAAAAGTCGGGAAAACTACACTGGAAGCCGAAAAAAAGTATACCTAAATATCAAGATAACGGCACATATCGCCTTGTTATGATTCTACGCGATGAATGGGATGCGTGTATATTGACCTCATCTGACCGTAAACGTCAGGAGCAGGGAGGCGTGGATTGGTTTGTTTCTGCCCGGACGCATAAAAGTTATCGTGGAGCTCCGTTTTTGAAGATAGCTACATGACCATCAAGATCTCAAGATTCGAGATTGGCCAGGTTCAGCGCCAAGCCGTTCAGCGCCAATCAGCCTGGGCAATCAGCGCCATTGGGATTTGAATAAGTCTGAAAGAAATCAGATGAGTTTCACTCTCTATTAGGCGAGGAACATTCGTTTAATTTCACGAATGCTCTCTTTAGCGCGCAATAACGGCTCAGAAACATTCTCAGTGGAACATTGGCCTACAACGTGCGTAAAAATATTTTGGAAAAGTCGGGAAAACTACACTGGAAGCCGAAAAAAAGTATACCTAAATATCAAGATAACGAAAGAAAATTAGTGCGATGGAAGAAATTTTCACTAACATTGGAAATGGGTGAAGTGGCTGCGAGGTGTCGTTTAGATTGTAAATGACAAACAAGCCCAGTAAGTCTCAATCTTATTCAAAACGAGAAGTAAGTCTCAATCTTATTCAAAACGAGAAGTGTCTGATCGAGATTCGCATTGTTTATTCGTCTGTGCTATTTCCAGCAAACAAGTACGTAACCCACCGGTAAACTTGACGAGGATATGACGTCGTAAGAGCATTTTGTGACTTGCTGCCGAGACTATCACTCTCAGGGCAATTCATCACATCGCTTACTGCAGCAGAAAAAAAAAGAAGAAAACTTTTACGTTAGCTTCGCTGGTGCCCAAACTGGAACCTTACGGAAGGCTGTCGAATGAGCTCCCGCTCCTTCTCTTTGTTCGCGTAAAGGCTTTATTCTGGCTTTGTGTAGAACCCTGAGAACTCAACTGAAAATACCGCCCCCATTAAGCATCACCCAACGGCATTTCTAAAAGCATCAAGGCCGCAGTGAAAAATACAAGAACTCGGAGGCCCAATTACCCACGTGCCCGTAAATCACGTACCCCGGTTCCATCACGTGCATGTTTATGCGAATCTAAGTTGTTTGCTCCCTCTGCCTGTCGTTCTGCTTCTGCGGCTTCTGCTGGCAATAATGTAACCTGGAGCGTGGTTTCTCTGGCTGCGTTCCAATTCTCTAGACGCCCGACAAGGCGTCTAGTGTGACGTCTAGGAATCAGTCTACATATCCACATATTGGAACTTGTCTACTGCTCACGCCGCCTCGCGGCATAATAATGTAACTAACGCTTATGAACAGGTGTACTATAATTTTTCTCAAACTGAGCAAAAACGATCTTTGAAAACGCGTTTTAAACAAGTTTGCCCATTTTTTCTGCAATAACTTTGCGCATAAATCGAACCGGTGGATGCGCCTATCGTTCAGTCTACTTGTAGCAGGCGGGGCCGCTCTCCGAAGACGATGCTAAAGACATATGTGATTGTTCTTTTATTATCGATGCTAAACTGTACATTCTCCTAGAACGTGCTCGTCCAGACAGTCCTGTAAACTTAAGAGAGAAAACGAAAGACTGTAATGAATATTCGCGAAATTCGATAGGGCTAATATACACTGCAACAGGAAAACACATGCGTGCCATTATACCTGCTGTCTGCCGTACGTGATACTCGGCGACGGCGAGAAACCTAAAGACAGCAGCGAGCTTTAATCTTGCAAAGACTAAAATCAATTTTCAACATGCCGCTGTGTTTGTTCCGATACTGCAGAGACAAAAAAGAATGTACGCGAAAGAGTTGATGCAACTAATACAGCAACAGAAAAAAACATTTCTTAACCGTCACACCAGCCGTCTTAACGCCCATCGAGGAACCCAACGACAGTGACGAGTATTAATACCTAAAATCAAGGTGCTAATTAAGATCCGGCATCGTCAGATGCCGGATCACGTAAACAGAACAGACCACGTAAACAGACCTATAGCGTCCGCTGCTGTAGCAAAGCTCTCAGCTGCAGATTTGCTCCTGCGTGATTCACTGCTAGGAATCGTACGTCCACGAAGATTAATTAGCCACTAATTTGCGTACAAAATAGCATAATGAAATGACTCACATTTTTACTTTCCTATACTCCGGGTGCAATCAGACGCCCGCAAGAGTTCGACTCGCTCATCCGCGTACATCAGCTCCGCCATCTTTAGACAGCAAGTTAGCCTGCATCGATGTAGACCTCGGCGAGGCACTCATCTTAGACGGCTTCGTGAGAAATGGAACGCGTCCCAAGATGGCGGCTGTCCGGTTAGAGGTCTAAGTAGCCGACTACTCGAGGGTATTCGAACGCACCCTCTCAAGCCAACAGCCTCGTTGGATTTTCGATCGCGCTTTCAGCATAACCATGTTCAGTGCGAATAAAATGATGGTTTATTTATTTGATTTATTTGCTGATTGATTAACTGATATCAACGTAAGGCATACTTTCAAGGGTGTACAATCCCCAACCCACCGGACGAGAAGATTTCGTGTAAAGTTAGTGCTATAAAAAAATCGCCTACACTTTGCACCGTCTCCAAGTGTTCTCGATTGCGACATACTGCAATACAAAAGCAGTTTACCTTTGAGAAAGTCGCCTTCGCCTGCACAGGACCGCTGCAGAAGGAATCCCCAAGGCCCATTTTCGCTATGTGCGAATTGAGTTGGAAAGGGATACACTTGGACCGAAGCTTCCCCTGACAACTTCCATCGCACGTATGACTTCGACAAAATCATTTTAAAACACTTTCTTTTCCCCCGAACGCTGAATTATTTTCGAAACGGAAAATTTACACAATAAGGACGGGCAAAGGAGGTCATTTACTTGAGAAGAGCCACCCCATAACACACTGCATGGAGGTTGGCATTTAAAAGGATGTCGCAAGTGAATGAACTCGACGGAACAGCATTTTCTTAAAATAACCAGACGTAACAGGAGCGCTGCACTCCGCATTGGCAAAGTGCAGCTTTGTGGCTGTTTTTAGCCCCGCTGAAATGCGCAACTGGACAGCTATCCTCCACAGAGTCGCAGGCAGCCGCTCCGTACACACGACGTGTTTCAAAAGTGCGCTGCAGCAAGAGACAGAAAAGGCTTAACGCAAGAGCTTGGAAACTTCCTCAGTGTGCACGCATTGCTCTAGCCTTCCATTTATGAGGGTAGTCACGATTCACATGGAAGCAAAAGCGACGCAACGACTTTCGTCACTCTGTAACTTACTGTGCAGAAGCATTGTGGGCCGATCGCTGACGACCTTTTTCGCAAGGCCTCAGAAATTGAGGAAAGTAACGGTTGACGCACGCGAAGATCTCACTGCGCTTTTCGCAATGGAGAAAGGCTACGTCGATCATGATGATTATTATTATGACGATGCGACTTAATGCGCTGTTGGATCGAAGCCCCGAGGGCAACTTTCATAGTAAGTAGTTGGTCGCAAATTTAGCTGCCACGTCATTAGTCAGGCCACAGGATGAGGCGCTGTTACTGCCGCGGTTGGTTAGTCCACTAACACAGAACACTGCGAACGATGGGCTGCTGTTGCCGACTGCTGTATATTTTCTAATAATATCCTACTGCAGGAGGTGCAGTATAGTTCTATACGTGTTTTGTGTAATTTTACGCAAGGTCTATACAGTGCAACAAAACATATGGTTACACAAGTTAAATATAGCTGTGTGTTCAGAAGACTGGTTTTCAAAAACGGTGATGACATCTCGAACATTTCTCAAGCCACAAGAAAAGTTGCCGAGCGCTTTGTCTGGCTTTGTGCATACCCTAACGAGGAGGACGTTTCATGACAGTACAGCCCGCAATATACCCCATCAGTGGTAAGTATATTTTCGTGAAGAGTAACGACACGGATGCATCATGCCTACCTTACCAGCCTTTACCCCCTCCCTCTCTTCCTGCGTCTCCGAGCCATCCCGATACTAGTGTCTTGGAGCCGTACACGTTGAAGCATTCCCAAAAGACAAAAGGACTTCAGGTAATAACTAGTGCACTGTCACGAATGGGAAAGCTCCCAGGGGATTAGGGTTCTTAACCGGGGCCTTAACAAGCGTTTCGGAGGGGCTTGACGAATGTTAAAGAGAAATGCCCAGGGGCATTATCAATCTTAACGTTTGCAGTTTTATCTTTGCGTACTCGACGTCAACACGGGACGCACAGGAAGATAGTGAGACCCCGCGATGGCAGTTAAGTGTTCAGCGCACAATAAGTGCTATTGCCAAGCCATATCTCGACGCGATTAAGCAGTGTCGAAAATAAAGGAAAACTTTTCTACGTGGGCGCAGATATTACAAGCAGCCGAGTGTTTACTCTCACAAAAATGATGCCTGTGGGGCGCAATAAGGGCAACCGCTCTTCGAGCGCCCTATTTTCTACTCCGCGCCAACCGCGTTTTTCTGTCCTTCTGGGCAGCCGTGATCGTATAGTGGTTAGTACCTTGCGTTGTGGCCGCAATAACCCAGGTTCGAATCCTGGTCACGGCACATTTTTTTACTTTTTTTTTGGGAAGGAAAGCATATTTTTGACCCTTGTCTCATCAGGAATGCACCCAGAGCTGAACTTCGCAATATCGTGCGCAGAAACTCGTAACCGAAGCAGCGCCATGCCCTATTCAATCTTTTTTGTTCATTAGCAGTAGGAAACCTCATTAGACTAACGAGGGAAGAATGAAGAATAGATCACGCATGGCACTTGGAGTAGTGTTTAGCCATGCCATACGTTTCCGCAGAGTAAATAGTTGTCTTAACGTGCTTATTAACGCAGAGGACCACATAGCACCCCGGTGAGGTAGCATATGCATGACCCTCGATATAAAGTTACCTTGTGCGTACTCATCCAACACTGCGTTACCGGAAGCATTTTTTTTTTGTTATACAAGACTTTCAGTGAGAGCACCGACAAGGAATGCGAGGAGGCGAGGAGCCGATGCGGATGTCATGAGTAGCCTGCTTACGAAATGGCAACGCCGACGCGCCATCTATCGCAGGCTTCCTAAAGTGACAAAAAAATGTTGGATTGGCGGGAACTCCGAAACGTTCTCCTAGTTACAAATTCGTACCATTTAAGCAATACAAAACAACACATTTTCAAGTGCTTGTTTTACATGCCTGGCATCTACTTTTTGTAAATATTACAATGTCCATCTAATATGAAGCCTGGAACAGGCTCACTGACCGTGCAGCCATATTTATGTCCACACTGATGGTAGAAATATATTATTATTTTCTTTAGAAAAAAACAAATTGGAAAGCTGGTTTTTGAGGAAAGAAAATGGCGCAGTAACTGTCTCACGCGTCTCGGCGAACACCCAAACCGCGCCGTAAGGAATTAATAAATGAAGGAGTGAAAGAAGAAAGGAAAAAAGAGGGGCAGTAGTGGAGGGCTCTGGGATAATTTCGGCCACCTGCGGATCTTTAACGAGCCCTGACATCGCCCAGCACATAGGTGCCTTTTGCCTTTCGCCTCCATAGAAACGCGGCCACAGCGGTCTGGTTCGAACCCGGGTACTCCATCTCAGCAGCCGACCGCCCTAACCACTGGGCTACCGCGGCGGGTCTGGGAGATAGCATCATCAAGTAAATAAGGGAATATACAGCTCGGATACGGATAAAGTACTAAACGGTGCCGAAAGGCTTTGGCCCAGGTCTGAAGAGACGTTAACTTTGCAAGCAACGCTGCAGATGCGTCTTATATGTGTGCGGTAAAAAGCTGGCTTAAGCATGTAGAGAGGACAAGATGCACATGTCTAGAACGACCGAACTGTGCGTTCCGCAGCGCTCAAAACCGCTGCGACCAGGAAGGCAAAAAATGACGATCAAATGCTTTGAGTTTAACTGCACATGCGTACATCTAGACCATTTTCAAATAAATGTTATCGATAGACTTCGCGTCTTCATTCCGAAATACTCCTAAGACGTGTTCTGGCAACCGGCAACTGGCTACAGGGTGCGTGAAAAATCTGGTGTATAGGCGCTTCCTGTGGCAGTGCCGCTGTTTCACGTCGCATCCCGGAAAATGCGTGATTTATTTCCTTCTATCTTGGAAATAATTGTCGCATGTGCAAATGCAGACCAAAGAAAAGAAGCTAGAGGGGAAATATCCACCGGCGTGGCTTTCAAATGAAATAAATTATACTTACATGCGGCGAGAGATAATATCCTGAGCAAAAGTAAGAGACCGAGTGTCGCCCCGGGCCAAACTACATGCGGTAGCCATTTGACGAATCACACCTGTTATCGTGACCGGCACTGCGTCGCTCTGTTCGAGGTAGGCGCACGCCAGTGCTTCAGTCTCGATACCAGAAGTGCTTCGTCAGGCGGCGCTCGCACGCGGTTTGGCACGGCTCGGCACCCGCTCGCAGGCCCTTCTTAATTTTGCTCACGATACTATCTCATACGTCTTCCGTTGAACAAAAGTACGCGGTACATTCTACACTATAGGACACAATGTACACTGTACACTGCAAGAAAAACGTTTATGGAAGACAATATTAGCGAAAGCATATCACTTCATGGCCGGCTATGCGTGCATCTTGGGATAGATACATGCAGCCCAATTGTGATTTGTCGAATTGCACAGTGAACCATTAAATCTCAAGCAATATGCCTTCAATGCAATGAAAATTCTTAGAGACTCTCCTTTCATAAACTTTCGACGGCGGGTGTGTTCGTTTAATATAATATTGATCGGTGCAATGCCATTAACATCAGCGATGTAGAAATTGCGTGCGCAGGTCCGATGAGCGATAGAAGTGTGTGAACCGCACTGATTTTCTTCTCGACGGTACCTCAAGTTGCTGTGGGAAGAAATAGACAAATGTTCACAACGATGGAATCTAGTGATTGAGCGAGTTTAGGTAATGCCCTCAGAAGGTGTTCCAGAGGCCGTTTAAAGCCCCCTGGCCGTCATGTATTCAGCCTATGTCTAAATAGATAGGCATCGTCTACGAGTTTGTTGGTCTCCGTGCACATACTGCCGCAACACCTCACTATATCACAAAATACGGTGCACTGAACAGCTTAATGGTGACGTGGATATGGAGCCGTCAGTTCAGTTACGCAAAGTAGAATTGCGGAAAATTTGTGCGCAAAAAATTCAGAAGATCGCAACAGGCAGGCATAGAGGTATGCCAAGGAAGACGACCTATAACGTGAAGGTAAGAAATGAAGTTATGCATTATATGTATACAGAACGTACGGGTGAGAAACACCTGCGCTAGATAGCGTTGCATGCTAGTAGTTCAGGAACGGATAGCCTTATTCACGTGCTAGTGGATTGATGTCGAACGGAATGGAAAATGCCTTTTTAGCAACGAGGAATGTTGCGCTCTCGCGCAAAAACTTGTTCAGGTCGTTGTGAGCAAAGCTAATCAGCTACGACAGTGTTCGAGGCTGCATATACCACGTCGTACGAAAATCGCCAATCTAACACGGCCATGCTCAGAGTGCGACTGAAAACACTCGGTTAATTTGGTCATCGTAGCATAAGGGTGGGATAACAATATTACAGAAGGGACGACACAGGACGATGACGACACCTGAACGACAAGACGGTTATGTAATATTGCTAGCGCAGTACCCCTATGCTAAGATGTACGACCAAACAGCCTCCCTTAAAGCTTCGCTAAATTTGGTCATGAACGCTCGTTAGCTGTAGCAGAATTCTTCATCTTCATTTTCAACAGCACAGCTTACGTGTGTCAGTGCGCTCATAGTGTTGTCGTCATGGGTGCATTCGCATGGGAAATTTTGCAGAGGGTGGTACATAGGGAGACACAAAACTGGGTGCATTGTGCAGCGGTATGGAGCGAAAACAACTCAGGAAGTGGTTCTAGCGGACAGTGGTCCCAGCACAATCTAGAAAGTTGTCGGATTTGTCCCGAACGTGGAGCAATGTCTCTAGTTCAGATGCGCCGAAAGACGCCGAGTATCCGGCGACAGTTGGGACAGAAGTGCTCCACATCCTGGCACTCGTACACGCAGAACGGCACAAAGCAGCAGCCAAAGACACACCTGGAAGCACACAAGAAAATGCGTAACAATTCGGGACAAAATTTTGAAAATTAGAAAATTGTACGATGCTTTTGCGGAAATATTGCTGAAAATGATTCATTCTTATGATGCGTAGCAAAATATTTCTTTTAAAGTGTTTGCATCAATCGCATCGAACAGCTATACCACCCCCCTCGAAAAAAAAATACAAAACACTTCTGACAATAGCAAAAAGTTCATAAAAAAGTTCAAGACAGTCTCCGAGTGATAATAATAATAATAATAATTGGTTTTTGGTGGAATGGAAATGGGGCAGTATCTGTCTCATATATCGTTGGACACCTGAACCGCGCCGTAAGGGAAGGGATAAAGGAGGGAGTGAAAGAAGATAGGAACGAATAGGTCCGTAGTGGAGGGCTCCGGAATAATTTCGACCACCTGGGGATCTTTAACGTGCACTGACATCGCACAGCACACGGGCGCCTTAGCGTTTTTCCTCCATAAAAACGCAGCCGCCGCGGTCGGGTTCGAACCCGGGAACTCCGGATCAGTAGTCGAGCGCCCTAACCACTGAGCCACCGCGGCGGGGCCTCCGAGTGATCAGCGGGTATATTGATTGTTATAGCGAAATCTTACAGTATATGAAAAAACTGCGCTCATAAAAGGTGTCGCGCTCAAAAATGCTTTTGTTCAGAATTGTTGGGCATGGCCCCACTGCGACATCGCTGTGACAAACTTACAAACGGTCTTTTCAGGAAAATTTGTTGATCCAGCGAAGATATGAATTTCGTTCTAGGAAAACGCCCACTCTTTGGTCTCCCATATAGCAGTTTGATTGCGCCAAGAAATCTGAGTTAATAGTTGTATCTTGCCTCATTTCCATGACACATATATGCAAGTAAGGACAGTTCCCATTGGCGAAAGGGTACGTATATTAATACAAGATGTATTGCCTGGAACGTCGAAGATTACACTGTAAGCAGCCACATATATAGAAAACATGGGCAGCGTGAAGACAACGTTCAACTCATAAGGTGCAAGCAATGCCAGTTACTTTTGAGACAGCATAGCGCATAACTAGGTTGAGGAACTTCACCTTACTTTGTTCTAGGATGTGGAATTCAATACGAGCGCTACATCACACTAGGAACGTGTATTTACAGTGAAGTTCATCATCACAATAATCATCACCAGCCTGGTGGCGCCCACTGCAGGGCAAATGCCTTCCCATATCTCTCCAACTAACCCTGTCCTGTGCCAGCTGCGGCCACCGTATCCCCGCAAACTTTTTAATTTCATCCGCACATATAACTTTCTGCCGCCCCCTGCTACGCTTGCCTTCTTTTGGAATCCACTCCGTTACTCTTAAGGACTAGCGGTTATCTTGCCTTTGCATTATATGCCCTGCCCAAGCTCACTTCTTGATTTCGACTAGAATGTCAATAACTCGCGTTTGTTCCCTCACCTACTCTGCCCGCTTCCGGTCTCTTAACGTTAAACCTATCGTTTTACTTTCCATAGCTCGCTGCGTGTTCCTTAAATTAAGTTGAACCCTTTACGTTAACACCCAAGTTTCTGCCCCATAGGCGAGTACCGGTAAGATACAGCTGTCGCATACTTTTCTCTTCAAAGGTATTGGTAAACTGCCATTCATGATCTGAGAGAACCTACTAAATGTGGTCCACCCCGTTCTTATTCTTCTAGTTATTTCGTTCTCGTGACCCGGATAAGTGGTAACTACCTGCCCTAAGTAAACGAATCCTGTTACCACTTCCGGCAACACGCTACAAATTGTAAACTGCTTTTCCCTTCCGAGACGGTTGAACATAACTTTTGTTTCTGCATATTATTTTCAGACCCGCCGTTCAGCTCTGCTTGCCTAACTCATTGATCATGATTTGCCGTTAACCTCCTGAGCGACTTAGCGAGGAAATGTCATCAGCGAAACTCTTATCCACAACTGTTCCCAATCCAGGCCCCTGAATACCACATGTAAACAGGCAGGCGGTGGATAGCATTCGCGAGATCGTGACTCCCTGCCTAACACCTCTCTGACTGGCGAGGTTCATGTTTCCGCTATTCGAGAGTCAAAAACAGCCCGGAATGTGCACGGCGTGCGTAATGCGGAAAGCTGCAGTGAGCTCGGGAACGCAAATAGCAATCTTCAGTTTCTCGGGAAACCCGTTAGAACAGCCGCGAGAGTTGCACGTTTCGATAGCAACGCATCGTGTTTCGGGGAAAACCAGTAAAACAGACGCGGAATACAAATTAGGGAGCTTGGTATTTAAATAGATTGAAGAAAGCGAGGCAGCCGCTTACTTCTAATATGACAAAAATCTATGAAATTAAACTCAGAAAGAAAGAAAACAGTAGTAGTAAACGTTTCTGCATGTTGTGACTTTGCATACGGGTTGATGCATATCGCAGTGTAAAGCGATTATGCAGAGGACCAAAATGCTGACCCGACGCGGTGGCTCAGTGGTTAAGCGCTGGGCTACTGATCCGGAGTTTCCGGGTTCGGACCCGACCAAGGCGGCTGGGTTTTTTTGGAGGCAAAACGCTAAGGCGCCCGTGTGCTGTGCGATGTCAGTGCATGTTAAAGATCCCCAGGCGGTCGAAATTATTCCGGAGCCCTCCACTACGGCACCTCTTCTTCCTTTCTTCTTTCACTCCCTCCTTTATCCCTTCCCTTACGGCGCGGTTCAGGTGTCCAACGATATATGAGACAGATACTGCGCCATTTCCTTTCCCCAAAAACGAATTATTATTTTTTTTTCATTTTCTTACCACCCGGCGCGGTGGCTCAGTGGTTAGGGCGCTCGACTACTGATCCGGAGTTCCCGGGTTAGAACCCGACGACGGCGGCTGCGTTTTTATGGAGGCAAAACGCTAAGGCGCCCGTGTGCTCTGCTATGTCAGTGCACGTTAAAGATCCACAGGTGGTCTAAATTATTCCGGAGCCCTCCACTACGGCACCTCTTCCTTCCTTTCTTCTTTCACTCCCTCCTTTATCCATTTCCTTAAGGCGCGTTACAGGTGTCCAACGATATATGAGACAGATACAGCGCCATTTCCTTTCCCCAAAAACCAATTATTATTATTCATTTTTTTAGAATGTGGAGTCGAAGAGCCTTTGGACCGCAGTTTCTTTTTTTTTTTTTGTGCGTGTGAGGCGTAGAGACGTAAAGCGCTTGATCCCCAACCGTACCGCTTGAATTGTTTTCTATTCCGGAATGCATCGTAAATTCAGCCTCGCGACCGCCAGAATGAGAGCACCGCCGCTTTTCCCAAGGCGTTTATGGTTTTCTGGCAATAAATGTGGGAGCACAGAGTTGGCTGCTTTCGCGCTTCGTTTGCAACTGCAAGAAAGGCGACAGCCTTGTTTCGCTGACTGCGCCCCGCCGGCCTGCCGCTTGTGAAGTTTTCGCAACAGCTCAAAAAGTGAGGAAAAAGTATTTAGGAAAGCAAGCGATAACGCACACGAATGCGCCACTGCGCTTCAGAGCGATATATGCTGAGCCGCAGCAGTTGCAGGCAGCTCGATGATAACGGCTCAGTTTACAGCACGCGATACAACACGATGACGTATTTCAGACGGGAACATATAGTTGCGATATGCATAACCGGCAGTTAGCTTAAATTAGACGCGTATGTGCCTGAAAGAAACATCAAATATTGTAAAAGAAATATACCCCGTTTTTCGTATTACTGCCTAGGAGGAGGAAAAAAACCGCGAAAATAAAAAAACAGAACTTTCTGAACAGTGTCGCACCCCTACGCATTAGAAAATTTGGCCTAAATGAGAAGGTTGGGAGTCTGCTAAGCATCTGGGAGCAGTCCACATAGTGGAAAGGACTGCATAGCAACGAACCGCTGACGTCATTCGCATCTCGGCTACTCCGAATTCCCCCGTCGTCCTCCTCATACGTAAGAAGCTGGTCAC
Source organism: Amblyomma americanum (assembly GCF_052857255.1). Taxonomy (NCBI): domain Eukaryota; kingdom Metazoa; phylum Arthropoda; class Arachnida; order Ixodida; family Ixodidae; genus Amblyomma; species Amblyomma americanum. The sequence continues at coordinate 134,275,274 of NC_135499.1, forward strand.
AGTTCGCTAAAGTGCGTACGAATCTGCGAAACAGGTTTGTGGGAGAGCGAGTGCAAAAGCCTGTGTACGTGAGCTCGAACCTCAACGTGGAGAAAAGAGCACAAGCAAACGTTTCCCCACCCAGCAGTGACGAGTCGGACTGATGCAATATGCTTTGCGTTGATTGTATTCTACGTAATATGCCACCAACTTTTCCTGACAATGCTTTGGGGCATCTTTAATGTTGTGTATAAACGTAATTCGTCACTTATCTATAAGTTGTAAACTAAATGCTGTTAAAAAAACATGTTCTCGTTTTTTAATAATGTTTCTTATCTTTCTGAAAAAAAAAAGAGGACGAAAAAGTTTTTTTTTCAGCGTCGACAACTTCCTGGAATTTTGCATCTCTAGTCCAAACGCCTACCACCAGCGCGATTAAACATCCATGAGGTCGCCAGTTGGACTTCTGAGGTTTAGCGCATACGAATCATTTATATAGTGTCGTCTAAGTTCCAGTTCTCCGCTTATTTGCAAAAGCACTCTTGTACCCATAATCCTTGACTAAGACGACTTATCGCACACTATTGTTGTTTACTGCCTGCAAAAAGCAACACGTATTAATACCTGTGCTCTGCATCGGAAACACTGGCGGTTTCGCAAATGCTGCGGATAGAAATCGCCCCAAGCATTTCTCCTCTTCCATTTATTACTCCCTCCCTCTTCCCTATGCTTAGCGCCCCTTCTGTAAACGCTCCGTTTCTCTATCTATTTCGTTCTGCCTGCTTTGTTCAGCCTAGCCCTCTTTGTTTTCGAGTTATAGATTCGCAGAGCCATGTGACGTACGCTTGCTGCTTGGCCGTCGACCTTGGTGCGTGAGAAGCGAGGCGTGTGTTGGAGAGGACGATGTGGCGCTGCACTAAGGGCAACTGGAGTGACGACATCCAGAACGTGCTGAGCAACGAGTCATGTCTGACATGAAGAGTAAAGGGGGTCTTTCCGCACCTTCGGCTGAAAGAAAATTGAACGCGTTGAAGCTACCAAAAGGAGGAACATTACGCGTACATCTTCAGTGGCTTCACTGACGCAACAATTTGTGCAATTCTGTAAAGTATATGCATAACTGCATTTAATTTTTCCTACGTTTTTCATCCTATACCTGTCGTCAGCACGGGGCACAAAGCAAGGCAGAACGAAGATTTTTGAATACGGCGAAAATGGAATGTGCAGCGTGTTTTGCGATGGTTAGTGAGCAGGGGAAAAATCCTGCGTAGGCACGAAAATTGGAAGTGAACACGAGGTTGCGGGCACAAAACAAGTGTTTGAAGGACGCAATTAGCCGATCGCCCCCTTTTCTGCACAACCCGAAGCGCAGCTCCGTACCCGGATGGGTAGCCGTGATCGTATAGTGGTTAGTACCTTGCGTTGTGGCCGCAATAACCCAGGTTCGAATCCTGGTCACGGCAGTGCTCTTTTAGAATTTTTTTTGCTCCGCCTCTTTCTAACAAGTCATCCCGGCTTGTTCTAAATGACATACAATAAATACATACTGTGGAACGAGAATCAAGAAGACGTAGAGCTGGCACGGAAGACCCGTGGTAATCCAATTCCTAGACGTGTTTAGATTTTTCAAACACGTGTTACGAATAGATTTAAGAGCAACAAACGGATGAAAGTATACAATACGCGATAAAGTTCAAAACTCCACAAACGCAAACAGGTCACGAAATTTCAAGGAAAGCTTTGTCGTATGAACAAATACCAGAGGCGAGAGCATGCTCCCTGAAGGTCTTGCTTAATGGATGCCGCTTGCTGTAGTTATACGCTTTAGTAATGTCCGTCCCAAAATGTCGGCGTTACATAAACGCTGATTATCACAATTCATTGCAGTTAACGCCTAACCGTGGCAACCATACGCTTGTAATCCTTCCCCATTGGCAGCACACGTACTGACTAGCAATATTTTTCAGGCACTGAAGTTATATTAAATGCGCATTATTTTTCCCCTTGATTTTGGATAACAAATACTTGCGAATAGGATCAGCTTGTAGCCCTGTACGTAGCGAACTAACTTTTTAAACAGTGTATTTCTCTTTCGTAGGAGGACAGTAGATGTATCTATTAAAATTAATCTGGAGTAGCGTGCCAAGCCGACAACGAGGCAGACCTCTCCTGTTCCTATAAAGTCCTTTTTCTCCTATTAAAATTAAAGGTGAAAAATATAGAAAAGCTCTGTGACGAAATCTTATTCAGAGAAGTGTTCCGCACGATGTTCAGATATGTCATTCTATGCACGGAAGGCAAAAAGATAAAAAGAAGCACCGTTTTCTTATTGTAACACATTAGTTAAAATTGTTTAGCAGACAGAAAGTTTTGCTAATATGAGCCGAAACACTAGCAACACAATTACGACCTTATTTGGGGAGCCGCCACTTGTCTAGGAAAAGTAAAGAAATGTTAATAAATCTAATAGTAGGCTCTGTCTTTCGGGCGAGAAATGCGGGGAGGTTTATTACAGTATCTAAACCTATTTAGCCACATTCCGCCAGTTAGCGAAGTTAGTTGTTTTCAGCTTATGTTGCAGCATGCCTAAAAAAGCGACCACGAAGGCTACAGTGTTTGATTTAATTGCCCGAGTGTAGTTGGGCTCACAGCCCAGGCGAAACAAAAATTCGACTGACGACTAAATAACACTTGTGTTGTTCTTGCAACAGGGCCGTCTCAGCGAAGTCACCCGATTATTAGAGCTCAGAAGAGTCCGAGCCTGTACTACACATCTCTCAGAGGACAACTTTAGAACCACTGTTCACCAGCGCACTACCTCTCACAAAGTACAATTTCCGAAATTCCGGTTCCCAATACCTCACGGCAAAAAAAAAAAATACCAAGAACTGATGGCTCTTTCAGTTTGTAAATCACACGACACTAGAAAACTGAAAAGCGCAGAAAAATTACGGAAACTTCTTTTCTTACACTCCAAACGCGTTTCAGAATATGCCTCTAAATATGAAAAAGTACTCGAGGTAATATCGTAAACTGAATATCTAACTTAAATATACTCTATACGATAATGTGGCACACTTCACAAAGCAATGATATATTACAAGTTGTAATATATTAATACCAGCCCCAGTAACCCCGCGCAAGAAAAACTAGACAGAGTATGTCGTTGACAGAGACCTGGCTGACCGGAAATGTGAAATGGTATTTCATCACTAAAAATGCAATTGTACTGTTTTTTCTCAAAAGCTACAGCATCCTTGCTTTCACTTAAATTTATGGGATTGCGATGGCAAACCGTTGTACTAAAGCTAAGCGTGTGGGACCAGTAAAGTGAGTTTAGGAAATGCAGTGAGTTCGGCGAAAACACTGGCTGATGAACGGTCGCACTAGGCAGTGTCATCAAAAGTTCCCGCGGGAAAGCTCATGAGTGGCACTACCGAGAATCGCATCAACTCAAAGCGGCACTAAATTTGCCCGTAGGACACTGGTATGAAAGAGCCGTTGTCCGTGGACTCTTAAGTACCCCTGTCGTATAGAGATTCAATCCCGATGGCTACGTCGAAATATATCAGCTACAATTTTGTTTGTTATTAACGCACTCTAGCAGAACTACAGGTCAAGAGACGCATGAAAAGAAAAGAACGGCACGAGTTTTAATTTCAAACGAAGTTTTTCTTTGAAATGGCAGTAACCCGGAACGACACATGGCATGCATTAACAAGATCAGTGCTTGCAAAAGGCACCATCTTTACCCAGTGTTTGCTCAAGCGTGTACAACCGACAGCAAAAGGTTAAAGGACGATAGCTGCGGAAAAAAAAATTAGCTACAGTATTGGCTTGCAACCGAATGGCACGATATTAAAACCAAGGGATAGAGCGTGCATATCCCATGATACTTGCAGGCATTTCAGGGAATTGGCATTCGTGACTGCGCAGAAATTTTTTTTTTCTGCGCGCCCACGTCCCTTAGGCACTTGCTGCCGACTGTACTTCATAATTTGTCTGTTAGGCCTCAGTTATTTCGCGTTAGCCTATTCTTAATCTTGTCCACCAAAACACACATTATGTGTTTTAATTAGGAAGAACGTTCGCGTGTTGGAGAGAAGACAAAGTGGAGTCATTCACCCAAGCATGGCCATGCCGCTGCACATGAGCCAGGTGAGCAGTCCGGGCTGCGGGCACACCTGGGTTGTGACGAACGTCCTGCAGTAGGGACAGGACACGGACACCGGGTGCGGACCCCAGCTGCTGAACACTGTCACGATGGACACTGCGAGGCCGGAAACGGGCAGCACAAAAGAACTTTGCTAGTAGAAACCAATTCTATTCAGATCGGGCACATGAATGAGCAGCTTCTTGTCCTGGGGAAGAGCGTGTAGCAGCGACCGTGCATGCCGCCTTCAGGCAGCAGGTGGCGCCGATATTGATCAGAATATTGCCTACAAAGTATTTAGTCTTGACATTATCCTGATCGTCAGTGAGTTGATCCACTTTTTATTATTCACATAGTGAGTCAGAACTCGGGTTATTGAAGTGTTGCTGACCTGAGAAAGTTTGCGCTAACACTTGATTCATGTTTGATGCCACGTGCTCACGAGAGCGTAGCGTCCGCATTACCACGGAATTACGCCGCACAAGCAATGTCAGAACGGTGCCTAACAACATGGAGCAAGACTTGCGTTGTGACGTATCAACGGTCGTGACTTGGTCGGGGCGCAGTTTTCATGTATTTTGACCTTGGCAATACCGAAAAGCAGCCAGGGGTAGGTTGAGGGGAAGGCTGGGACATAAGAGGTTCTTAATTTCGCGACAAAGGTCACTACGACAATGTTTTTTCGTTTCGTTCTTAATAATTTTCTCGTTGTTCGATAGCTAGAAAAAAACCTAACGGCTGGAAATGAAGTAGTCGAGGCTTTGTGGCAGACCCCACTCATATCGCGTGCAATACCATCCTTCCCCGTGGGGTGTGCACATTGGACAGATGCGTAGATGTGTTGACGATCGAGCGTGCGAGCATTGATGTTCCGTTCAACATTTGGTTGCCCCAGTGGGTACTCAAATCGCCCTATTCGAAACAGTTTTGAAAGAGATTACGGATATAATGAAGAAATGCATATTCCCCTTGGAAGCTCGCATAGAAACCCATGTACATGGAATATCTCTTTATTACGAAGTAAAATATTCGTTCAAACGGATATAACGAATTCCACCCGAACACCACTGGCCATTGTGCACTATGTATATGTGAAAAACTTCGCGGATGGTCCGGGGCACACCGACAGAGTTGTCAAGGTCAGGGGAGTTACCCCGTTCAACAGAAAAGCTGCACAAGGCCCGCTGCAAGCGCACAGCGTGTCGTGCAGTGCAGTTTACACTGTCGTGGCGTGGCCGCATGGTCGGAGGATTTGACAATGCATTTGGTGCGATTGACGCTATCGTCGTTCCACTGGCTTCACAAGGCCAGTGTTAGTAACTGAGGTGGCAAACGAAAGAGTAAGGCAATTAATTCTAGGGGACAAGAAGGCGATTGAAATCAAATCATTTGCATCGGATGCGAATACATGTCAGAGAGCGAAGAACTTGGACGTAACTTTGAACACGTTGTATGCACAATTACGCCCGACAACAAATATAACTTTAACGCCGTCGACCGCCGTCGAACTAGCAAGAAACCGGGGTCCACTCTCTTGAGACATTTGAGAGCCCTTTTGAAATGGTTTTTCCTTAGCCTTAGTTTTGGTGTGCTCATTCTTCACAAGACACTTCGGTAAGGCACTGAAGTGTTGAAAACAGTGCGTCATGCCGGAAAGGTAGCCAAAGCGGCCGCTCGAGCCTAAATGATCCCCGGCCGCCCCTTTCACAGCAGCCCGTGTCCGCCTCAGCACCTAGCAGAGGAGGCTACTTATTCTGAATAGGCGTTTCAATGTTGTCTACGGCAATATCTCTACCCGGCCTCTTTTCTAGCAGCTGAAGCGAATGCAGCCCGCGGAAAAAACGGACGCTCGTTTACGAGGCTGGCATATTCGACTTGTAGACCTATTAGACCGCGACGGCAGCGTTCAGTGCGTGTGTCGAAAGTTCCCCCAAAACACATCGTCGGTATACTAAACACTAATAAGGCTCTCCTTGGTTCACACGGTGGCACATAAGGCTATTCGAATGATACTGTTGCGGCCAAGCTCCCCTACGCCTGTAACGAGGCAGCGGCTATACAGAAGAGATCGCGGGACCTCTCCTACTTCGTTATAACGAGGTTCCACTGAATCGCACGCCTCTGGCAACATTTATTTCAATGGAAGGGGCAGTAAGTAACATATGTTACAGTGAACATTCACTCCACTAAAAATAATTCTTCTTTGATCTTTCGTCCTTGCATGATAGTGAAAAAATTTTTTGAGGAAAGAAAAGGCGCTCTAACCACCTCACTTATCCGTGGACACCCGAACCACACTTTTTGGAAGGATTGGAAGAGGAAGTAAAAGAAGAAAGGGTGAAAGGGGCGTACAGTGATTGGCTTCGGATAAATGTCGATCACCTGGAGTTCTTTAACGTATACTGATATTGTGGAGCGCCCTGGTGGGCGCTGCACATTGCTTTTGTAGCGGGCGCTACACTAGGCTACCAGTCGAGCATTTTGCGGTACAGGCGAGACGCCAGTTGTGCGCATGCGCTACCATGGTACATGCGGGAGGCCAGTTGTGCGCATGCGCCGTTACCATGGCAACCGGGGAGGAGGAGTAGGTGCGCCGCACGCTTCGTCGTTTCCCTCCATCCTTTATCCTTTCTTTTACGGCGCGGTTCGGGTGTCCACAGAGATATGCGAGAAGGTTACTATGCTTTGCGCGCACGCGGCGCCATCTGGCATGACGTCACACCGCGCGGCTCTCCGCCGCCACCATTTGGCATGAGGTCACATCGCGTTCATCACCCGAGCCGAGCGTCGTCGCATGCGCAGCATTGCGTATAAAAATCGGAGATGTAATCGGCGGCTGCATCGCAACGCTTGATAGGGATGTTGAGAGAGACCAGCCGCTGCTAAACGGCGGTATAGACAACGGAACATTAACTCTTCCGATCCTGAGGTTGTCGCCTGGCAGTTGACTACTCAACAAAGAGAGAATGAGCTTCAGAAGGCGAAGAGAGCAGCGGAGACGTCCGAACAGAGAGAGGAACGTCTTGCCAAACGGAGACGCCAGACTGCCGAGCGTAATAGACGCCGCTTAGACGCTGAGGTGGAGCCTATGGAAGATGTCTGTCAACGGGAACCAACCGAAAAGGATGCGAAGGCCCGTCGTGTGACTGATCCCACCATTCGAGTTTCCGAAAGTGCATCTGCGACCCGGACATTTCAAGCGGACATACAGTGCCACCAACAAACATAGAGTGCCAACAACAAGCTCAGCCAGGGAAACGTAACCTCCCGCTACGTATATCCTGGCATAGCGGAGCTAAGCCACTGCCAAATTTTTCTGTCTCGTCACACTGTGACAGCCGCGAATGCGTTATCAGATTACCTAATTAGTTCTTCTTCTGTGAAACACCAGCCGCTAATACAACTTTCGTTTGATGTCCTCCTTATACTTTCGTTGTTGGGCCGTTTCTTTGATGATACCGACCACACGGCAAATAGCACACATTGCCAAACAGTCATTCGCTCCCGGCTTCTCTTACCTGGTCCTGGTTGTCCAAAGACCATCATGGGGCTGCTCGAGCACGTGTTCAAGGGCACAGGCGCGGTGTAAGTGTAGCCATGATCTGCCAAAAAAGAGCAGCGGAGAATGAATCCACAATTACAACGGCGTGCAGGTGACAGATAAAAAAATAGTGGGACACTTTAGCTTCGACTTAAGGGGATACGTGCCAGCGTTAATGGTTATTTGCAACTTTTTTTCTGTTTAGTACATCTTTTATTACAGGCAATGGTTAGCACACATCGATAGGCATGCTAGACCACATCGTACACTACAAGACAAACAATTTCAAGGCTCTTTCTTGCTTTGTCTATGTTTCTCCCGCAGGAAAACACGCACTAATTTCTGAAAAAAAAAAGATTTCAAAACGAAACATTCTCTTCCCGCCTCTCAATTAAAATTTGTCTCAATGCGGAAAAGGAGTCCGTGATGATCATTTGGAAACAAACAGCGTTGAAACCTTGCTTCCGCGCCAGTGGCTGGTTAAAAATGCTAATTAGTACTACAGTAGCCGGGACAAAAAATGCTAGCCGGTACTTTACGTAACTCGTAACATTAACATCATTTCTATTAGGAAGAAAATTTCAGTTTAAAAAAAATATGTATCCATTTGAGCTGGGACACTCTGTATAATCATGACTTCAGTATTCGCACCAGACATGTGAAAGGGATACATAGGGATGCATTTGTGACTTTACCTGGAGCGATCAGGCGCTCTCGTTTTTCCCGTTTTGCCTCTTCAGAGTCTTCTCGTTGGACGACTGAAAATAAAGGTACCCAGAATTTACGCTATCGAGAGGTTAACCGTTCTATTTCCCTCAAGCGCTTGAACTAAGCCCGAGAAAATAAATTAAATACAGCGCAGCCTGTTTGTAATTAGGCCGGAGTTGTCCGAATACGACCAAGCAACAAGGCTACGAAAAACTTTACCCTGTTTCGCGGCAAGTGGGAAAAGAAACTAACGGCTGTTTTAGAAGACAACTCTTGTCCCGAGTTGTACACTTACGCCAGCTTGTGCCGTCATGATACCCCCAAGAAGGCGAATTCGTTTTATCGGCGGCATTACAGTTGCGCAAAGAATTTTAATGAGAAGCTGGTGTTCAGATTGGTATTGATGTGCCTGCACTTCCTTCGACACCGGCGTGGACATTGAGATTCTTATGGTTCCTTGTGAATGAGGCTAGCTAGGTCCCTCGCTCTAAGGCACCTGCAGTGAGAGTTTAAGTTGTGAAAAATAAAAAAAAAATCTCCACGAAGTGTCCAGCGTTTAAAGAAAATTTTGAAATGTATGGTAGCTTATTCTCTCACATTCGTTCTCTAATGCATGCTAAAATTTGGTTTCGTCCAGCCAATTAGTTTTAGCAGCGGTACATTTTGTGTGCCCAGCAAACGAGGAAGATGAAATGGTCCTCTTTAGGCGTTGCAACGAATAAATGTCCAAAGATAGATTTTAAACAACGACGCTGTAGGATTTAATGATGTGTGTCTTTCTGAAGAACTTGAATGAAGTCAAAAATATCACAAGAATTAGCTCTGGTATTACAAAAACGTTACGCGTTTTTAGGCTAAACAAAGTTATTTCGACTACGAGCAACTGGAATTGGCCGCAACCTGAAGTCTCCTGTAACTGCTGAAGAAAGTTCATTTGCAGCGAACTGTAGGCATGAGCGCGAGGCTAAACGTATGCCTTGCGAAAGAAAGCAAACAAACAAATGCTGTATGATTCCAGATGTCACGGCTTATGTTTAGTTGTTAATGGTTTATCAACTGATGAATTAATTTTATAGTCCTAGATCATACCCCTGGACTTTCGATGGCACTAGTCGCTTCGAGCAAAATGAGCCACTAAACTAGCATTTTTTGGCACGAGTCATGGAGAACATACAGCGGACATGCGCAGTGGCTTTCGCGTGGAATTTCTGGCGATAACGTTGAGCTGCAGGACATGACAGATTTCAGAGCGAATCCTTCTGACGGCATGTTTTAGCACTGGCCGAGCACATGACATAGGAAGTTTGCGGTCTGCTGGACCGTAGGTACTAAGAGGCCTGCGGGCTTGCGGGCCGCTTGTTTTAGGCTCCTGATTTATCCGGTACGCAGATATAGACCCACGCGGCGGATCCAAACAGCTACCATGACCGCAGTGTTTAGTGAAGACAGTGTGGGCAGCTACTGTAGTGCACCGCATAAGCACTGTGTAGACGACGCTTTCGAGTCACTGTTCGATGTCACGGTTTGACAAAACGCTCGGCTTAGAGGCTGAAGTCTGCTGTCTGATCCGTGGCCTAAATCCAGCCTTAACAACGACCACTTGCCTGGTGTCGTGCTGTAGGCCAATGGACGAGGAGGCGAGCCCGAGGTGGTCGGTCTTTCACTCCATGGGTAGCTGCCCTTGCGGCCAGGATTTGGATTCGACTCTTTTCGAGCGCGTTCAGTGGAAGAGCCAGGGGATTCGGCCATGTTGACTTCGCAGACGACGATTTTCAGATCTGAGGCGGCTACAGGCTATATCATACGGAAGTTGCCCAAGGTCCGGCTGCAGTGCGGGCAGACATGTACGATGTCCTGGCAACTGTTGATGCAGAATGGCACCAGGCAGCAGCCCAGGATGCAGCTGGAAAAGGTAGCGAGTGAAGGAACGAAAGGAGTTGCGGCTGGCAATAAAATAGTACAAGGATTTTTCCCATCTAGGGGTTCACACGCATGTAGAAATTATGAGGCCTCTACGAGAGCGAAATCAGTGGTCTCTTCCTTTTGCTGCAGTGCCACTTGGCTAAAGGCATTCTGTTCCATTTTGCCTAATTATTCAAAGAGCAGACTTCACTTGTGTTTTATGGTGCATATGTGAACCAGAAAACTGAAGAAAGCGTTGAGAATTGTCCGGGAAAAAATTTCAACAAAGACAGATCTCGCCTTATTCTTTTTTTTCTGTTTGTCCGGAATAAAAACATACATAGAAAAGGAAAATAGCCTTTTTTGACTGCGTACATGAGACCACAGCAACAGCGCCACGCGGACTTGTGCCATCAAGGGTTTTACAAATAAAAAAAAAGAGGCTACAGAATTATATTCATATCATTGCACTAGTAGCCGAGAGTGCAGTTTAACTATATAAATGCTCCATAACAGCGATGCGATGAAGGTCCCGGGGAAAGGTCGGAAAGAGTTTAGGATCCGTTTCATGTCGAAGATTATTTCTGCGAGAAATGGGTACCAAATTCTTTAAAACCTGCTCCAAACCTTTCGAAACGCTTTCCAATGTGTACACCGCGGCCTCAACGAGAAAAAAAAAAGTACGAAGGACTGACCCGAGCGCGGCGAGGGAGCCGCAGAGCATCCAGGTGAGGAATCCCGGACGGTGGACGATCTTTGTGACAATCTGTTGCCTGCAGTAAGGGCAGATCACCGGCACCGGCAAGGGACCCCACTGGCTGTATACGGTTATCACGCCTGCGCGGTTAAATGAAAATAAGACGCGGGCGCGCCATGCATTACAGACTTTCGACAACAAGCTTAGTCTTTTGCCTGCCTGAGCTAAAAGGACGAATAAGCATGGAGCTTTGAAAGATAGGTTACAAAACCCCACAGGGATGTTGAAAACAACCAAAGACACGCGGACAGGAACAGTTGATGCTTCTATTTCAGGTAAAACTGCCGCAAGAAAAGAGACAAGTCAACTAGCGAAGAAGGCAGGAACTAAGCTGTGGTAAGTCTTGAATTCGCGTTATGAAAACATAAAACTTCCGAACGATCCAGTTCCCTCAATTCCCCATGTCCTTTTAGTTTAGCTGAAGACTCAGTCATCTGACTTTAAATGAGAATGGGGAGATAACACAGTACGCACTTCCTGCCATTAATAGACATTGATAAACATCAGCATCAGCCGAAGAGTCCTGTGCAAGTGATAAGTAGTACCTCCCAGCTGATCTCCCGAAGAATGATTATGAATATGCATACTAATTCTTGTAATTATTGAAGGAACTGCCGCTGTTAGCAATTTGTAGGAATAGCAATCCACGTACACTGGCCCGGCTGCGAATTTTCTCCGGGCTTTTCCCGCACCACTGTATTGTCGTACACGAAGGGGTACTGCCCCTGAAAGAGATCTGGAAAAGAAAAGAAGAGAGCGCTGAGCGTCCGCTTCACATGCGGGAGGTGCGGGGTTCGATTCCCAGTGCCTCCGGGTACCCACCAGTGATAAAATTGGTACAAGCTTTCCCTTGGCCCGGTGGTCGACTTACCTGGAGTTAAATGCATGGGAAATGGGTCTTTGACCCCACCTTCTGTAGAAGAAGTAATCTTTTGCCATGACTCTGACCAAACCTACCCTTGCGCCGAAAGTATTCACCATCATCATGAAGAAGAGCGAGTGAATTGTATTAATAAAAGATTAAATAGAGATAGCCTTAAACTAACCTAGACAAAAATACTGGCTTCCAAATTCAATAATTTTGTACTTAAGGCCCACATGAGTGTCGCTTCCTAGCTTAATTTTTCTTATTTTGCTTCGGTGTCAATTATTCCCCAGACCAAAAACCAGTGCTCTTAACGATGCGGCAAGGTTATTGCGCAGAACGTGAACATGCCAGGAGAACAGCGAGATCATCTGACTGCTGTGCTGATTTTTGGGTTCGGTAGATTAATAGCATTTAAAGAACAGCATAACACATAGTTTCTGCAGCTATAGGATAGTCTTAAGCTGGCAATTAAAGCGAGGGTAGATTATGAAAGATTAGAGGATGCCATACTAGATGGATGGATAGTTTACTCAAGCTGAAGCGTGAAAGACGTCTCACATGGACCGATAAACTGGCACCTCTTGGAAGGGGCTACCCCACATACATAATAGACAACCTCATCATTGTTCACTGAAAAAAAAAGAAAGTTAGCGTGATTTTTCTGCAGAAATTGACGCTTTTCTACAACAGGGGGAATGAGAGGGTCGCCGCTTGCCCCCCTCCTAGATTAGATCTTTTCATGCCCTGCCATTGAGAATTGCACCTGCTTTGGAGGTTCATGCGGACTCATTTCGTCTGAAGTTTACACTTGTTGCGATTCAAAGGCTTTTCTGGATGCATTTTTTCAGGCCAAACACATTCAGCTCACCCCTTAGAACCTTAGGCTGTAAAGATTCAGTCTCACGGAAAGAGACTAATGTTATATGGAGGCATCGTACATCTGCACCGCAAGGTAGGCCGGTGCTGGCTGCTGCTTCTAGAAACATGGACACACTGCGGGCCGGCGTGACGTTCTTAGCTGGGGCACCACAGTCGTCTCCTTACATTTAAAGCTTATCAATCTACGCTTTTGAGCACGCCTTGTTCTCCTGCATGACATATGATGACGCAACGCACAGTGACTGCAAGCATGACGACTTTCGGCTAGATTTACAAGCAACATAGTCCACAGCGTTGCGGCGCAGTTTATTAAGGCGGTTCAGGGCAGAAACGGCCGCAACTTACAGACTCTGCTCTCGAGGCAGCAGGGGCAGGATATCCGGGCTGCGTCTTTCCCACCGGCCGCAGAGGAGGCGGCTCCGACCGAGCCTCGGCTGCCAGCCCCCCGGGCTCCCTTCTCCATCGGGCTGGCCGCCCCGGCTTCTCTCCCGTGTCGTCTTCGTCCTCCTCTTTTACACCAGGAGAGGCGCGACACGCGTTCGGAGAATTCATGGCTGAAGGGAGCTTCATTATAACTGCATGCGTAAGACTGAATGAATGAATAAAGCCTTTGAAGGCATGACACTCAGCCGCTGTTGGGGTATTAGGAGGCGGGATGAGGGTGTAGGTGCAGAGACAACTTCTAGTCGGTCGTCTTGGTATACCCCTCAGAGCTTCACGTCTTAAGTACGTCGAGCTCGCTTGCACTACTGGAACCAGGCCGCTCTCAAACCATATGCTGCGATGGCATCTTGTGCGGCGGTGCTTGATCGTGTGTGGTCTGCTAGGGCGTCATTGCCGTCGTGTGGTAAGTACTGAATTTTGTGTCTCCCTCGCGAGAAAGATGGGAAAGTCCTTATAAGATGTTGCAGATCTGCTCCACCGCGTTCTTGGCAGTGGGTGCATCGGTTGCGGATGAGAAAAAATGAACTTTTTTCTGAGTCATTCATAGCCACCTCAGTCATTCATTCGGAGTCATTCATTCAAAAAATGAATCCATTTTTTTACTTCCTTGATTATCTCCTCAAGCAAGAGCTAACAGCGCGCTGATGTCGGCCGCTGCGGTTGCTTGAAAGCTGCTCCAATTTTCTGTCTGCTTCACTCCGCTGGCGGTAGTTTTCTTCGTGACACGGGTTTATAATGAGGCATCTCATCTGGAACAATGGTCGCAATAGGTTAAAATTATCGATAAAAAACGTAATGTCTCGTCTATTTTTGTGTCCTTGCAATTTCTCTGTTCTCCGTGTTTTACTTTGTTCTTTAGATGATGAATTTTATGGGGCAAGGGTAGCTTTGGTCAAACAGTGCAATGGCACAAACTACTTTATTCTTAGCTCGTTTAGGCAACAGAGAGAAATTGGCAGCGAAATTGGCAGCGAAGCTGCCAATTTCAGTCACTTAAAATAAATGTCTATGTGCACTGTATACTCACTGTCTTGGCGACCATATGCAGTTGAAAGCATATACCAGTGTGACTGCCATCAACGCTGAACGGAAGCTAGTAGAAAATTTTAATGAAAACAAGAAAGCAAGCTGCTAGATTATCTTTCGAGAAACACTGCCAGCGTTTCAACGCAGCGAAAAGGTGACTGCGCTGCAAAAAAAAAAAGATAACTCATCCTGTTTCCGATTTACACGCCTACGCTACGAGGGAGGTGTTACCTGATTTCTACGCTGTCCAACGTTCCGAACCCTCAGCGAATAAGAGAAAACTAAACAGCACGGCCGATCGATCACACATCCCTTTTTTGTTATATTTATCACCGCATGACGCCATCATAATATTTGCCCCTCATTTCTTTTCCTCTTAACCTTTGCTGTTCTTTAGGTCTTGTTTTCAACCGTACTTTGACCAGACACCGTTGAAACAATTTTGAGCACGAAACCATCACCATCATCATAATCATGCCCATTCTTAGTGCCCTGAGCCCTGGCGGGTTCACTGCTCGCATAGGAGTGGAAGCGATCCAGATAGCTTGCGTTTGACACAGTAGAACTGCGAGAACTGCATGGCCACGCTATGGTTAATGTGACCGGACCAGAGTGTCGCCATTTGGTGCAGCAGGTGTTCAGGGGGCTATGCTGTCCATCGTGCTCTCCGCCGATTGTGTTGACGTTCCTATAGAGCAGCTGCACCCACGCCGAATAATTCAGACCTCAGTCAGTAGTTTATTTATTTATTTATTTGGTTATACTGTTAACCCTTCATGAGGGTCGTTACAGGGACGGGACAAAAACAAATACATTTCATAAGCACTTCAATAAGCAATCACGAATCAGAATTCAAACTTTAAACTTTAAAGTTAAACTTTAAACTTTAAACATTAAAGGCTTTAAAATTGAAAATGCCTGTTTTCACTATCAGACACCAGTTCTGAGAAGTTGGAAACGCCGTACCGCTTACCATCCAAATAACTCCATTTACAACACAGAGATAGGCGCCGTCATTACTCGACCAGACGTTGCGCGGTGCTCGCCGCCTGTCCATCGAAATAGCGTTGCACGAAAAAGCGTATTGTGGCCAGCAAAAAATTCCTGACCGGGACACAGCTGACAGGACTCTAGATAGGCGTTTCTGCATGTATTTCGCTTATAAGCAATTTTCTGGCATGCCCAAGGTTCGTTCTTGATAAAAATGACAAATACGGAATCTTGCCCTTTGGACGAACAGCAAGGAACGCGTCTTGCAGTGGATATTATGAGGTTTATCGAAATATTTGCGAGGTTGCATTTGGTGTACCTGATTACGATTACATACGTAAAGAATCGGGAGGGATTCTGGTGAGAGTGGCTGCTTTAGTCAGCGTAGTAGTGCTGCTGTTAGAATATTTATGCGCGTTAAATAGAGCGCAGGGCATGAGAAAGAAGACATGTCAAAGAGCCTCTGTAACTGTGACAGCGTAATTATTACCTTTTTTTTCCCATTTTGAATCACACTGCATATGTGGCGCTGCTACTGAAGTGAACCTTACAGAAAGACCGCAAGAGTCGAACATGAAAGAACGAGAATGAGGATGTCTACCAAACAAAATGGCAACCTATCCGTGAACAGAAAGAAGATCTAAAATGGTAACGCCTGGGAATTAAAACGAGCATGGGAATCTATTGAGCGCATCTAGTGCATGCTCTCCGCGGTAATAGGCGTCAATCCCAGGGCGGAATTCCAGAATTTTTCTCTACATGCGGCATGTGTCCGCTAAGAGGGATTCCCGGTCTCTTGCCTCTAAAGGTCTCAACGCTGGCACTTCTAGCGTTAAGCTCCAGCTACGATGACGGCTATAATGATTGTTCGGACGTTGCAGGTGAAGAGTTTTTCAATTGTCTAAACTCTCAGCAAACAACTGCCTTCAAACTTGGATTCCTGTAGATTTTCTCGGATTGCCTTGGCTTCGTTTCTATCGGAGATTTCCTTTGTGACACAGTTTACTGTGTCGCCAAAGAACACCTGGCGCCTAAGACATGTAAAGTAATTTATGAAATAGGCAGTCGTGCTTTACCCTGCCCCTGCTTACACAAAGTCATTCGCACTGAAAGGAGACGCAGCTTTTAAAGCGCTTCACCCAAGAGAACGCTCCATGAGCTTACAGCGATGAAAAATTTCCATGTATTTATTTTTCAATCGTTTATATTTCGTTATGACATGGTACGGCATGGCATGGAGTGACGTGGTGTGGCTTGGTGTATTGCTTGTGGTATGATATGGCATGATACGCAGTGGTATATTATGTGCGGTTTAACGTCGAAATGTGGAGCACGGGCTATGAGAGATATCGTAGTAGGGAGTTTCAGCTTAATTATGACCACCTGGGCTTTTTTTACGTGCACTGACATCGCACACACCACGTGCGTTTTCACATTGTGCCGTTATGGAAATGCGGCCGCCTCGGCTGAGATGCGATCCCCGCATTCTTAAGCTCCAGAGCCGAACGCCACAACACGACGGATCGACTCATATTTTAAACAGCCGCGTTTTTATTTTAAACAGCCTTTGAAAAGAGGCGCTTGTGAGGGCGATGAACAACCACTACACGGCCGTTTAGGACAGCGCGTGAAGACAGGAGGATTTAACTTTATAATACGCTTGCCGAAAGCCCTGAAGGCCGAGCCTGGTTGTAACCTTTGGCTATAGTTAGAAAATTACAGCAGTCTCTATTAGTTACTTTTTGTCAGCGAGTTGTATAGCTTAGTTTTTCTCCACTTTTTTCAGCAACGTAGCGCCGTGAACGAGTCGATAGTTTTCACGAACAGTAATCTATCAGTGCAGCGTAGCGTCTTGTTAACGTGACATTGGTCTTTAGTGTGCCTTTGAGAGCTTTAAATAAACACTAGTTAATAAGTCTATGACATTTTATAGTGAATGATAGTGTAATAATTAATCCCTTTAACGTTTTACTACCAAGTTAAACCATAAAAAAAATTGATCCTTCTGGTAATAGAGTTTGTTATCGTCTAGTTATGCCTTACTTCATTGAAAAAATAGTATATGCCTCTTAATTCTCGGTCTAATCGTTCGTGTTAACTATTCCTCAATATGTTGCTGACATATAAAATTTACTTATTTTTTCTCGCATTTTTAAAATAATTTTACTATGTTACCTGATACTTTACGATCCATTTAATCATCATCATCATCATCATCATCAGCCTTACTGCGCCCACTTCAGGACAAAGGCCTCTCCCATATCTCTACAATTAACCCTGTCCTGTTTCCGCGGCGGCTACCCTATACCCGCAAACTTCTTAATCTTATCAGCCCGCATAAATTTCTGCGCCTCCGGCTACAATTGTCTTCTGTTGTTATCCAGTCCGTCACCGTTACAACCATCGGTTATCTTGCCTTCGCATAACATGCCAAAGCCCAGTTTCACTTCTGCATTTCTTTGCTATGTTGCGTATGGTCTCTAGCTGTCATCTTCATGTTTGGCAATCTGAAAAGGGTCGGGACACTGCCAAGTTGCTTTATAGTGGTAGTCGTGTGACCTCCTTTAAGGTAGAAAAAAAATATTTTATCAGTTCATTGACTGATTTATTGATAAACGAACATGGCTAATTCTATGATTGAAAACAAGCATGTCTCTGCAAATACATTTGCCCAACAGGAACAGGAACTGGGAAATCTCAGCTCGTAGAACATCTAAAGCCGGAACAAGCTGTACTATCAGCAACGAATGAAACGCGAACAAGAAATCTGAGGTAGCAACAAAAAACAGCCGCATATTCACTCCTAGAGAGCAAAATACAAGCGAGGTTTATTAGCACTTCAAGAAATGTCCCTGAACTTTCGAAGTGAAATTACCCTCCGCTAGCATTGAGCTTCCCCTGGCTAAGAGCGTCTTATTTCGCTCTTCGTGGCTCAGTTATCTTGTTCGCGTTTCATTTCTTGCTGATAGTACATGTCCGCCTCAAGTATATTTAAGCACACAGTAATGATGCTATGAATAAAAAATAAAAACATTGAATTATTAATGAAAGATTCAGAATAGAAAAGTGATTGATATGCTATGAGACGAATTGAACTGAAGACGCCAACGAGACGAACTGGAGAACTTACTTCATTTCACCTCAAAAGATAGTACTACGACCATAACGAAAGGTTTCTAAGTGGCGACGAAATTTGTAATGAATTCAATAATTTCTTAGTTAACATAACCAAAAAATTATGCAGACCCTCCGACGCACCTTAGGGCTACGCGTATAACTCACCAAGTACTCTGGAATCCTTGTATATCTATGGAACAAATAAAAGCGAAATCATAACAATTTTCACAACTCTTAAATCTATCAAAGCTGGAGATAAAGATAAAACCAATGAAGTTCGCAATTGATGTGTTAGCCCCAATACTAATGGATATTTGTAATCTTGCTATAATATGGCATATTTCCAAAAGATATGGAAATAGCAAAAGTAGTTGTAATTCACAAAGAGGGAGAGACGTCGAATATGACAATTACAGGCCTATTTGAATTCTGCTGATATTATCCAAAGGTCTGGTAAAATTATTTACTAGAAAATAAATAGTTTTCTAATTAAACAAAGAGTTTTATCAGACAGTCAGCTCCATTTGAGAAACCAAATGTGCTCAGAAATCGCACTGTTTACATGGAAAGAGGATGAAGATAGCGAATTTTTATAGCGCAAGGGCATCTGCGGCCAAACAGAGCTAATGCACGAGGTATTTTCGACTCCTCAAGGTGGGGTCAAAGACCCATTTCCCAGGCAATTCGCCCTGAATAAGCCGAGAACCAGGCCAGGGGAAAGCTTGTACCCACTATATCATTGGTGGGTACCCGGCGGCACTGGGGGTCAAACCCCGCACTTCCAGCATTCGAGGCGGATGCTCAACCACTAGGCCACTATTGCGGTCGTTTACACAGAATGAGGAAATAACAGATGCACTTGAAGAAAGGCTGCTTTCACTCGACATATACATTGACTTTTCAAAGGCCTTTGACCTGCTGAATCACGATTTACTCCTACAAAAACGCAATTACTATACCATTAGAGGAACCAGCCTATCTTTAATGCAGTCATATTTGATATAGCACAAACAAATTATTTCAATTAATCACAGTATATTAAACTTACAACCTCTTCTCGCTGGTGTACCACAAGGCAGAACTCTGTGGCCGTTATTATTTATTATTTACATTAACGACATACTTCCGCTCCTCTTCCTGTACGCACAATAGTGTATGCAGATGACCTCCCGATGCTTGTGTCAGGTACCACAGAAACTGATCTGCTAGAATATAGCAATCGATTTCTAGAATTCTTGCGTCATTTTTCTATTAAGTATTACTGAAGAGCAAGCATCACCAAGACGAAAGTAGTACTATTCCGAACTAAAATAGAACGGTGCGGGCAAATCTTGACCTTTGGTTAGCAGATATAAAAATCGATGTCGTTTCGAATGTGAAGTACCTCGGCTTTGTTTTGAACGAGTCGATCAAATGTGGCATACGTACTGAGAATACCTGCGAAAAAAATGAACAAAATTAATGGCGTCTTCTGTCGTCAGAGGAACAACCTTCCGACAAGAGCAAAATACTAATTTACAATGAATTTTACTGCCACACATATTGCCTCATGGTCTGGGGCGCAATAACCAAGCAGAATCGAATGAAAATTGCACTAGCTCAAAAATGAGCAATTATATTAATAGCAAATGTACCTTGGGGTACTCATATGGAGCTCCTACTTCATAAGTTTAAATATCCAAAAAAATGCGCTGTTATTTTCATTAAAATTAATTTCTCTGTATAAAATGCAGTTTCAGCTAAGAATGTTTAACTTTAAAGGTTTTCAACCTCACTCGTTAGTGAGGTTGAAATATACGGCGCCAAATAATAATAATAATAATAATAATAATAATAATAATAATAATAATAATAATAATAATAATAATAATAATAATAATAATAATAATAATAATAATAATAATAATAATAATAATATTAATAATAATAATAATAATAATAATAATAATAATAATAATAATAATAATAATAATAATAATAATAACAATAATAATAATAATAATATACGGCGCCAAATCACATGGTCCCCACCTTTCTGCCGCGCTACTTATGGTAAAGTAGTCACTGACAAATATTTAGAGCTCTATCTTATACTTTTCATAAGAACGAAATTATATTTGAGGAGACTTCAAAGCGTGAATTAATCACGCTTATTAACATTTTTGAACCTACATAAAAAGGACGGCGCAGTTATAGCAAATATGTACTCTCTGTGTACTTCTGTTTTTCTTGCTTTATGTATGTGCTGATTGCAAATGAATATCTGGTATAACATTGTGAAATGTGCCCGTCATAATATTATGCAATGATAGCGGAGTAGAAATTTCATATATAACTGTTAGACGCAGACAGGGCACAGGGCAGCATTCAAGCTGCATCAAGGCAGAATTTTGCCCTGCGTCCTTTCACCTTTGTTACTTATATAACCTTGAGAGAGTTAATAAAAGAACTAATTCATTCATTCAGTCATTACCTACACCCGACATGAAATGCTTTTAGCACGCAACAATGGCAAATAAAGATTTTTTTGTATTCAGGGTAGTTTTCCAGAGATTTTCGCGCGCAGAGTGGTTTCATAGCCAGAATTGGGTTGGATGTACCTATGCCACTCATCGCGCAAAATGGAGTGAAAATTTGTTTTCTCAAACCTTGGATTCCTTAAACAATTCCCCGGAGATGTTGATTTCACTTGAAGTAGTTTATACTTTTTTGTTCTCATATGCATTGTCATTTCTTGCCGTTCTGTAGTACCTTTTTCACCATAGATTTTCCTGTGTTTGCAGTTATATATGCCAAAATGAACTCCTTGCTACCAGGAGATTGGGGTTCGTCAGGCAGTGCGCCTTAACCTCCTGTGATATATTTTTTTAAAGGGAGAGACACAAGAAATATACTTTTAACTCAAAGACTCCGGCTCGCTAAGCCGGGCAACCATTCCTTACTTTTTTTTTGCTGCGGATTCGAATAATGTCGAGCACCTCTCAGAATGAAAGACAGTAAAGACGTCTATCAAAGCTGTTGCGAGACTGGTTCTTGCGAAAGGCTAAATTGGGTGCAGTCTGCACACCCGCTGAGTTGAAAGAACGCTATCGCTGCTTGTAAGGGCTCAGGCCTTCCATAAAAAAAAATAAAGTCTGAATTTAATTTTGTGTAAGCCGTTAATCTAAGTTGATCGCTTCGTTAGTAGAGCAAAGTAAATGCGGATCGTTACCGCCCGGAATTTTGTCACGGGATGAGCCGGATAGCAAATAGTCATTGTGCTGTCGAATGTGACCGCTGCCACAGAAATAATAGTTTTTGTCATCCTTTAATAAGTGTTCCCCTCTCTAGCTGAAATAATATCTTGGTAAATATCGCCCCTTAGTGGCCAAAATCCAGTGAGAAAAAAAAATATTTGATCGCCGGCAGAAATCTCATTCTTTTAATTAGAACAGTGGCCAGCCTTAGAGCAAAGTTTTATTACTGAAACATGGCCAGCACAACGGGAAAATTTTTTATCGAAAGCGGGAGAATTTAATCGAACTGCGTCACACATGCAAATAAAATGCATTTTGAAATTCATGTAGAGTGCACGGCTTATAGTCTTCTAGTCAAAATCGTTGCTTTCATACTGCTTACTTTGCAAGTCTCTTACCGACCGCAAGCCGGCCTAGAAAGTCACTGCAAAACTAGAAAAGAAAAAACTGAGTGAACATGTTTCAAAATCCCAGCAAAAAGAAATATAGGCAATTGAAACTGCACGGTAGCGACAGTGATGCACGGATGCTGTCAGCAGGAGGTCATCGGCTCTCCCACACGCTCTGCTACAAGAGTTGAAAAAAAAAATCTAAACTTTCCTAAATTCCCCTAAAATGCCTTAAAATTTCATTCCCCCAGTAAAAATTCTCGACCATCCGCCATCAGCATAGGTATGGTGAAGGAAAAGACACCAAAGGCCCCTCCAGCCAGGAACTGAAAATGATAAAACTGTGCAGCTAGTGGTGTCAGTGGAAACGAGCGTAAGAAAAAAAAAGTGAAAGGAAAACTTTAGTAGAAATGTGTAGTGTAGTGAAAGTTCTCGATTAGCTTTCAACCGTTTGATTTGTGCGATTTGTTCATAAAAGTTTCTTTTTACTTCGTTTAGTCAGCATATACCGCGCAGACCACGCCACAGGTGCATGCCGTAAATGGTACAAATAAAGAAACGAATAAAATACTAGATTTTTTTTATTAAGGGAGCACGAAACTATTCGCAGACGACGAACCAGGAGCCTTGTGCCAAAAACTGGAGGATGACAGGATTATAACCGGGACGTCTAAACGTTTGACGTTCAATCGGTAAATCAACTCTGGGGTTCGGGTCAATCCACCTACGCTGACAGATTCAACGGTTGCGCGCCGGCTGAAACCGGGTATAAAATCATCGGGACTGGGGAAACTGAGGTGCGTAAGCTGTTGTGGAGCGCTAAAGATGCAGCCTCTTTCATCGCAAACACTGCTCGGCCTCTACCTTCTTTCACTGAGTATCTCCTTCTCTCATGCAGAACCAAAGCGCCAATTACAGCATGACGTGACAGACGCTTTCAAGGTACGTATTTCGGAGAACGGTATGCGTTCTCGCTCTCGTGATAAAGCAAAAACTGTAAATTCGAACTGAACAAGAGATAGCATTTCATGGTGCAAAACATCTTACAAGATGCCTCAATTTTGTTGTACAACAGCGTCGGCTCCTTCCAGTGGCGACGTAGAAGTGTCCCGGCGTTGTGTCCCCAGAATTTGGCGCATTAACGATTTCAGGATTGTTTTATCCCGTCCCGTGTTTCTGGCTTGTGACCTTCCGGACATCTTTTAAATTTACGCTTTGTGAGATTAGTGTACCACCCTGTAGTTATGCGTTCCTTGCCCTTTACTTTGGCATCAGCAATGAAATGATAGAGAGAGTTTCTGCGGCTCTGTTTGTGGGTGTGACACGACGCAGTTTATTCTTGCAGCGCCTGTAGAGAGAACAATCTGCATTGACACCCGTCCACGTAAAATTTCCACATGGCTACAAGTAACATTTTTAATTCATCGAATCGGGTACGAAGGAGTTGCTAAGGCTTTGGTGATTACTTTGATTACATCACTCTTTTCTCGAGGGAGACAAAACCTCTCAACCAACGGGCATCGAAAATATCTGCGTTTTTTGCGGTGCCTTCTATGTGTGGTTGCCACGGTAACGCAATCCAAAAGGTGAACAGATGCTGCCTTTCAACAACCGCTATCTTATGCACATTCTTTCCGGAACTGCGCGTTTGGTGAAGCGCTAAGGTGTAGCAACATTCTTCGAGACGAGAAAACCATTGAGGGAGGGAACGACGGATTCCGCGTACCTGGATGCCTCACTGTTGGCCTAAGAGACATCAGCGTAAACATTTCTTTTATCACGTTTAGTATGCAAGCGACGAAGAAGAAAAGAGGAAATAATTTTTTTCGACATCTTAGGCACGAGTACAGGATGAAATCAGCGGCTGCTGAGGCTTGAGCACGCGGTGGCCTCAGGGTTGCCAATAGCATGGACGACTTGGGCAAACAAATGCGGCCGCCGTTTAGGGCGCTGGGTAGAAGCTGAAGCCGCAGGAATTGGTCCCTTAGTACAAAGGGTGTGTTAACCGCATAGTGTAGTTGGAGTAGAGGGTGAAACGGAACTCCATCTGGCTTGGCAGGATACATTGAAAGAAAAACATGGGCTCTGACGAGTTGCGTTAAAGCAAGGAGTTCAAGCTCCCAGCACGGGGACATCGTGCTGGATATGTTCAACTTATCGATGGCTACAAGCGACAGACCAACTGATTGGGGCAGTGCAAGTGTTACACCTATCCCTAACACGAGTGACCGGCTTTCACTAATTATTTGTCGTCCTGTCTCAATTAGAAGCACTTGTTGCGAACTGTTGGAGCACGCTGTTGCTTGTTACATTAAGAATATTTTAGCTGATCTTAAAGTGTTGTCACCGTATCAGCATGGCTTCAGAAAAGCTATGCTCACGGTTGCCCAGCTGGTTTCAAATGCGCATGAGTTCTTGAGCGTACTTGACGTATCTGGTCAGGTAGACATTCTGTTTGTAGATTTTTCGAAGGCCTTGTACAAAGAGACTTACGGTAAACTACTGTATAAATGAGAACGCCTCATTCTGCTGTCTTTTATTTTTCAATGGGCCGGTGCATATCTTTGCAATAGTAGCAAATTTGTGCAAATCGAAAACTGTTCATCTCGTGTGCCCTCTGATACCTCTGGCGTACTATTAGGCAGCTTTTTAGGTCCGTTATTGTCTCTTATCTAGGTTAATGACTTAGTAGAGGTGGTCTCCGGAGATGTACCTATTCGGCTGTTCGCTGATGATTGTGTTGTATTCAAAGAAATATCATCTGCTAATGATCACATATTGCTAGAAAATAGGATTCTTGCAATTGAAGGATGCAGAAATCTTTGAGGATGGTACTGGAAACAATGAGAAAACGGTACTTCTGCGTGTTACTAGGAAATGATCACT
The DNA here is from genome assembly GCF_052857255.1 of Amblyomma americanum. Lineage (NCBI taxonomy): Eukaryota > Metazoa > Arthropoda > Arachnida > Ixodida > Ixodidae > Amblyomma > Amblyomma americanum. The sequence goes on from NC_135499.1 coordinate 134,300,149, forward strand.
TAGTTTTTTCACATATTCACTCCAAAGCAGTCTTATTTCAGAAGTTTACAAGTTTAAATACCCTGGCTTTGCACAAGCTGACGCTGGCCAGCTTCGATATTTGTGTACCCGCCCTTAAAAAACTGTGTTTCCTCAAAATAAAACTTAAAAGTGAACCAGTTTTACAAAAATTCTAGCTTATAATGTATGCATTAAGTAAAACTATAATATGCCTCCGTCGTACCATATCTTCATTATAAAATAGATATGCAGCTCGAAAGGGTTCAGAGAAATAGTGTTGGATTTATATTTGGGAAATAAAAACGCCTAGATTCTCCTTTAAATATAAAGAAGCTGAATAATATATCGACGCTGCATGCTCAGAGAAAAGTTAGTCGTCTGAATTTCATCATACAAGTCTTCACGGAAAAATTAACCCTTCCAAAATCGGTCTTTGTGCGAGAACAAAGTCTCATAATCATGAACATTCTCTAGGCCCAATTTTTGCGCGCACTAATAAATTTTAATATAGTTTTTGTCACACACAGTCACAGAGTGCAATTATTTGCCCCCTAACATTTACAGATTTAATGATTTTCCTAGACTTACCTTGCCATATTTTACATGCTTAGTTCACTCTGTTACCCTGCAGAAAGTTTTGTAACGAGTTTCATTCTTGGCGTGTGGGAGATGTGTTGTTGTCGTTTAAAGCCTCAATGAACTCTATTGTCGCAATGTTCAATCTTTTTTGCTGAGCTTAGTTGTTTCCTGTGTGTTCCATTTCGCGTTGTGTGCTTTGTTCTGCGTGTTCAACATGAAGCCTGTGCTGCTTGGGCCCGAACAGTGTCATGGACTACAAATAAATAAATAAATAAATAAATAAATAAATAAATAAATAAATAAATAAATAAATATGGACTCCATGCTAGGAGCCGAAGCGCCATCATTTAGACAACGGCTCGGCGTCTGTGTTTTCTTCCAAGGTAGAGCAGGTCACGGGCATGCGTCTTATCGTTGTGGTAGGTTAGCAAATCCTGACGCTTAACTGATCGGAGGGATCACTGGACACTTTTCAACACTGGTATTTGAAAATAACAGAGATGAAACATGTAAGGCTGGGCTGATTGCTTAGAAGTATCGCCCAACAGCGCATCGAAAGGAGCGTTAGAGCTGTTCATTCAGAGATCCACTTCCTTTCAACAACTACAGGGATCTTATGCTCAACGGTTTCGCGCCGCTTGAAAGATAGAGCTCACACGTGCATCATCACGTGCATGCTAGCTTTCTAGCCGATTAGAAATGCTTCTGAAACTGAACCAGAACGGCTCAGTCGAGTGTTTTGGCGAGAAGCTGCTGTCATTTGCAATGTCGACTTTTGCAGATGTTCAAAACTTTTCCTGTCGCCATCGCACTATTCGACGAAGACCAGGACGGAGACCTCGACTGTTTAAAGGCCGTGCGTGCTGACTTTGACGAGGATGCCCATACAGTTACCTACGTCTGGATTCTCAAAAACGAGAACGGTCATGACAGGTAAGCTTGATGTGAACCCAATGGCACGAAGCTCTGAATGCTAAAGTATTTACGGGTGAACTCGGGTCCCGGCGACGTCATACTGAGGTTGAGAAGGATTCCCACCTGCTTAAAGAGAGAGAAAGCAGTCGGGTAGCAGACAGTGTTAGAGAAAAAGGAAGTTTGTATGACGGTAACAGCGGGCATTAGAAGCCTCTTTGTTACAGTGCCAAAGAGATCAATAGCGTGCTCAGATATCATTGCAGGATCACCAGCGGCGGTATATGGGCACAAACTCCACCGAAGGCATGTGGCGGCATTGTACTTTTCGCAACATAGTCTTAAACAATCATCATAAACACCAGACTAATTACGTCCACTGCAGGTCAAAGACCGGTTTCAAATCCCTCCATTTAACCCTGTCCTGTGCTAGCTGCGGCCACCTTATCCCTGCAAACTTCCTAATCTCGTCTGGACACCTGACTCTCTTCCTTCCACTGTCGCAAAATCTTTTGAGAAACTCAGAATCGAAATCCAGGCGTAAACTCTAGAGAAGCTCTGGGATGAATGATGCAACAAATCTGGTTAGTCGATTGTGCATGTTTCTAGGTATGTGATGCGTGTCATCCAGAGGAAACATGATACAAATTTAAGAGAACACACTACGCAGGTGAAATCAAAGCTTAAAACTTTCAGTTGTTATTGCGCTCTGCCATACTGCTGTTAGTTCTGCTGTGTCCTGAGAAGCTTTCTCCCTAAATTGAGAAGTGTGTTTTGTTTCTTAAATAACGCAGCGTACGTATGGCTATAGAAACAGGTTCTCGAGGTGAGCAAGTGGAGGCGCCAGCTAGCTATTAGATGGCGATCTGGAAATTTCCAAGTTGCAGAATAACGTACATATATGAGCAGCACAAATGAGTCTATAGAAAGGCCGCGAACTGCGTGAGGGTAAAGTCTTGCCCAGTTTTGAAGCAATGTGTGTCTGATGAGCTCGATAGCATATATCTCGCCTACGCTAAAAATGCAGAGAGCAAGAATAACGGCCGCAGATTAAGTAATGACAACCTCTTAGCAAAATGGTTGTTCGTCCTTCCTAATGTCTGCACCGCGTAGGAACTGGTACACATGATCATGACAAATGAAATAAGTCGCAGACTGCGGATTATGTTGTACCTAAGCGCAAGCATACCGATGACTCATCACTGGAACTTTGCGACGACGTCAGCTGCATTCGTGTGATGATCTGACAGCAAAGCGCCGTAGCATAAGCAGAAAATGTACCCTGATGAGCCATTAAATGTTGCCGGATTTCAGCGATAATGGCAGCAATTCTTCGCTAGAACATCGCTGGTGCGTGTGTGCCTCAATCGCTGGAAGGGCGATCGGATGAGAGTGATAAAATTCCACCAAAACCGGAGAAGGGGACGTAGCAGAGTGCAGTTATCAGAAGGAAGGGATTCTTATCAATCCGCACGAGCTTATACTTGAAAGCTTTCATGTACATAGGAGCCCTCTGCCTTTAACATTACTCGTAGCATTTGGGTTCTGAGTTATCGCCTGGACGGTTCTGCTCGACTAATCGCACGAGCAATACCAGTTGCCAGATATACGCTCGCGTAATGTGTCGACACGTGTCAACTGCTCGTGACCGCGAGTTCATGCCGAATTAACAACTAAACTCAAAAAGCACTGAAGCAGCCGTGAAAATTACAAGCTTCGTCCCGCCGGCGGTAGCGAAATTCACGTCACACGTGAAGTCACGCGAAGTGGTCACCGCGTGTCTCAATTCATGTAACTTCATGAAGTAAATTAAAGAAAAAATTCAGGAATATCAGTCTGGATTTGAACCTGCTTCTCATGAGTGGCGAGTCAGGCAAGACGGCTTAGGTACAAGCGGTTTATATGTATGTCGGGTGCTCTTTCAATTAAAGTGGTGCCTTAGGACTGTATGCTAATGAGTATGTGTGTAATAAGAGAGGTTCTAATTACGGAAGCAGTAGTTAAGCGAGCAGAGAAGTGCATGTTGGCACGTGGCATAGTGGCGCCGGCATGCGGCCGCCACCGGAAAACCATGCGATCTGATGTAGGCCGCTGCCTCAAAAGATGGCGTGCGAGCAGCAGAAAGTGCGCATAGACTTCCCTTTTTTTGCTCAGTGTGGAACCTGTGTCCGGGTGGAGCGCTCCTGTGTGGCTTCTGTTCTTCGTTCAGAGGCAGCCTTCGCAGTATAATCAGCGCGTCTTCGTTCCAATTCTCAGTGCGGAAGCACCCCAGAGGACCGCAGGCCGCTACTGTGGTACATCTCATGCACATTAGGAAGCAATCGGCCCTGTACTTGTGCGATGGTTTGGCGTCAGGCGCGCCGATCAGCGAAATCGGTGATTGGGGACCTTAGTGGTAGCACAGTGTAAAATTTTTAGAGCGCGAAGCACCTTAATGAGGCAATGCGAATCGGTGTGCTCTGGATCCATTGCACACGGATGGATGACGACGTCATGCAATGTATACAGCGCGAGAGATTGGCAGTAAAGCATGAGAGTTGCAGCGACACCATAGTTTCTTTCTTTATATCCTGTTCAGGGTAAAAAATATCACAGCAGCAGCAGCGCGAAGTAACGATTCCATTAGATAATATTCAAAGTGGAAGCCGCAATTGAGGGGGCGCTGCGACTCAAGAACGTTTTAGGTTTGCCAGATCACTCAACACTTGCTCTCGGGCAGTAGCCAGCGAAGATCTGTTCGCGCCGCAGCGGGTTCGAAACCCAGGCGCGGCGCAGTCGTGGCCCTATTTTATTCCTGTAGGCCTAATTGGCTTCATGCACTTAAACAAAGAACGGGTTTTTTCGAAGTTGGAAGGCTTAGTGCTAGCGCACTACAGCTCTTAAACGGCAGGAAAACCCAAACATAGAATTGCGTGTGAAACCAGTTCTACCACCTGTACGATCGCACGCCCCAATATGCAACGCTCAAACAAGTTTCGATGCAGGCTAAACGCAAAAAGGCGTCCGTGTGCTGTGCGATGTCAGTGTACGTCAAAGATCCCCAGGCGATCGAAATTATTCCGGGGCCCTCCACTACGGCACCTCTTTCTTCTTCTACTTCCTCCTTTATCCCTTGCCTTACGGCGCGATTCGGGCGTCGACCGAGACAATTACTGCGGCATTTCCTTCCCTCACAACCAAACTAGTAGTGCTTCCGCGCTGAAGAAAAATGACAGATGATTTTACGTGGTGAGGCGAAATGCAAAATAAGTACTATCGCACTTCGGTTATCGCTTAGGTTTCGATTTGAGGCTCGGATTAAGAGGACAGCGCGATAGCGGTCTGTTCTGGATCCATTGCGAAAAGGCGGGAGAGGTTGAAAAAGCACACCGTGAGAGCATAGCGTTCAAAAGACAGCTTTCAAAGCACAGCGTGCACAGCACAGCGAGAGAGGCTGGCAGTTAAACCCATGCACCCTGACCAGTCCCCCGCCGTGGGTATGTGCCAGTTAGCCTGAGGACGTCATCATCATCATCATCACGGGTCGTTGCTGTGCGACGATGACGCAGTGGTCTAATGTAGCGGCAAGTGAAGCTGATCTGTTCGCGCCCCCACGGGTTCGAAACCCACACACGGCCATAGTGTGTTTTGCCAGAAATTTCTTTGCATAGGTAGCCATATGGCCTGCTGCGTGCTGAAAGAAATGATCTTTGTTTTCAGCAAAAACATCTCTTACCACTTGAAGGAAGGAGCGAGTCCCGACAAGCCTGTGTACACGCTGGACGACAGTAAGAAAGCTGCTATGTGCATGAAATAGTTTCTCGCGAAGCTACACATATAGTAATGTTAAGAAAACTAATTGTTATCAAAATCAAGAGATTAATAGTATCAGGTACAACGAGGTTTATTGTGCACTGTTTTAATTAACAAAATGAGTAAATTAGGTGCATGGTACGCCACCTTATGTAGACACTACGTGCGAATTACAACCAAAAATAGGATTAAAAAATTAATTTCCATGCAATGAATTGCAATGCTGAGCCGTCACAAACGGTTTAGCTGTTTTGATTAAAATTCTTAGACTATGATGTTAAGTGTTATACATCAACTTGAGTGCATGAAGTTGAGTCGCGATCTTTTGTGCTTGAGCTTATCTTAGTCCTCAATCTTCATGTGGGAACTAATTTCAGCCGATGGCCCCGAGTACGTTGCTAATTTTATCTACACGGACTACGAGACCTGTGTCATTTTGGAGATTCCTTACAAGGAAAACCAAGGTAAGGGAGATCAATCAAATAATCAAAAGCGAATTAATGTAAGCAACACTCAAATGGATCTTTAACGTGCACTGACATCGCACAGCAAACGGGCGCCTTAGCGTTTTTCCTCCATAAAAACGCAGCCGCCGCGGTCGGGTTCGAACCCGGGAACTGATCCGGAGTTCCCGGGTTTGAACCCGACCGCGGCGGGTGCGTTTTTATGGAGGAAAAACGCTAAGGCGCCCGTGTGCTGTGCGATGTCAGTGCACGTTAAAGATCCCCAGGTAGTCGAAATTATTCCGGAGCCCTCCACTACGGAACCTCATTCTTCATTTCTCCTTTCACTCCCTTCTTTATCCCTTCCCTTACGGCACGGTTCAGGTGTCCAACGATATATGAGACAGATACCGCGCCATTTCCTTTCCCCCCAAAACCAATTGTTATTAATGGAACCGAAAAGCTTCCTAACAACCTCTAAACTTTTGTTCAAACTGAAATGAGCATGATGTGCGCGTCTGTTGGCAATATGAATCGTACACGAGTAAGAACATTCTGCTTCAGATCAGAAGTTGATTGTTTATGAAAAGATGGTCGCACAGAAAATTAAAAAAAAAACGTGGCCGTGTGGTGCCCTGTGCTAAGTAGAATGTGGAATAGAAGAGCCATGTTTCTCACGCAACAAAAAGGAAGGTTTTCATTTCATTAAATATATTTATTTCTTAGAGTCAATTAACCAATGTTGTTTTTCTACTCCATAGAGTGCATTTTGTGGACAACCGAGGGAGCTAAGAACGGCGTACCCAAGCACTGCATGAAATACTACATAGACAACTGCGACGTAAAAAATATGGCGTACGACCAGAGCTGCGACGCAGTATGAGGCGATCGTTTGATCCCGTATTTTCACTTATGCATCAGTTATTTTTCGCGTAGGTATTCCAGAGACAGTCACTTGCATAGTGGCCAATAAAAATAATATTTTCTGCATCCACTCGTGTTTATGGCTGTTGACTTCCAAAAGGAAATCAGCACGCTTCGACATATGCGGACCCATAGTGATGTCATCTGTAGGATTCTGATTCTACAACAAGGAGGGTCTTTGCTGTCACAAGAAAAATAAGATAACTCTGTAATGTACTAGAAAAGATCGCTCAGAAACAGGTTCAACATAAAAAGTGGTAGCGTTTTAACGTAGTTAAACCGAATAGATGTTCGAAAGCATGTATTTAACCTGTATGGCTCATTGTTTTGCTTTGCTGGGTCGTCGGCACGTCTGGCGGCGATATAGACTTAGGTTAAGCTCTGTTAGACGTTAAGCTGATTTAATCTGTTTGCGCCGCAGCTGGAAGTTGATGAAGACAACGATGTGGAATGCACAGCACGAGAGTGCGTTGCAGTTTAACACAAGGCGTGATCGGCTACGGTGATAGCATAGTGCGCTCGCGTAGTGGCCAGCGAAGCTCCGTTAGCGCCGCCGCGGCTTCGAAACCCGGTCGGGGCGACATTTATTTCTTTTTTGGACCCTCGTAGTAGGGTACACCACAAGATTTTTGGTTGAGTTTGACCCCGCGTACATGTGCTTTCGCACTAAAACTAAATTTGATTTTTGTTCTTGTCCATAAATTTAAACTAGTGGCGGTGAAGTGAGCATACCTATATAGAAATCTTCTAGCATCATCATCTCGTGCTTTATTCTCTTGACCTGCTCCGTAAAATAGGCAAAATGCGACGTTTGCTTTGCTGTGGGATCAGAATGTTGCAGAATTCGAAACAAACTTTTGTTCTGCACACCTGCTTCCTCAACAGAAGCGCAGAATTTCAGCGGCGCTTATAGTGACAAGCGTACTGGCTGTAAACGCTATCAGTCGGAATGCGGATTTCACAGTGCCACCTGGATGCAATGCCTGGACAGAGGTGTGGTAGTGTAAGGGCAGCGGCTAAGTAAAATCAAGCTGTACCTAGGAAATGAGGCAGCTTTTCAGTATTAGGCTATAAGGTGGGCTTTGTCGTTGCGTGAATGTACTGACGCCTGCAAAGCTATCACCTTAAAATATCTCGTGCTTACTTGCTGTGAAGCCGCACAGGAATGAAATATGACTGTAAACAGAAAAAAGCTTCCCGCAAATTCTCGTTCTTAACTATCCCTTCTTTCCTTCAACGCACTATGTTTATAAAACCAACCGACTATAATTCTCAAATACGACCTACAATTCTGTCTTTTTTATTGTAGGATGAAAGTACGCCCACGGCTATAGTGCATATCAGGTACTTTAGACATCAATGTAGCTATTATACACATCCGCTGTATGCAAGATATGTCCAGTTTCATCTATTGCTCGTAGCTATAGACAACGATGCTCATCATCATCTACGGCACGTCAACATTGTGTGCCTTGTACCCATTTGGATTACCGATAGGAGGACACAACCTCCAGGACTCAGCATTCTTTGGATGTTTGGCTTGGTATGTGGGAGTTTAACGTCCCAAAGCGACTAAGGCTACGAGGGACGCCGTAGTGAAGGGCTCCGGAAATTTCGGCCACCTGGGGTTGTTTAGCGCGCACTGACATCGCACAGAACACGGGCCTCTAGAATTTCGCCTCCATGGAAATTCGACCGCCGCGGCCGGGATCGAACGCGCGACTTTCGGGTCATTAGACGAGCGCCATAACCACCGAGCCACCACGGCGGCTATTCTTTGGGGGCATAATGAAGGGAATATATGTTAATCTCGGATGCTGGCAAAAACTTGCAGTTTGTCATTTAACTGCGTCGTGTTTGAAAGAGGAGACGCGCCTGAACGAATTCATGGTTTTTAGCTTTTGCAGTAAGGCTGGAGTTCATGCGCGTAGGAGGTTGGACGGGTTGGTACGACACAATATTTAACAACACGAAAGGCGTAGACTAAGAGGCACGTGGTTGAAAGCGCGAACAGGAAAGAAACTTATTACAGCTTTTTAGTCAGCACAGTTGCTTCATATTACTGGTAACAAGCACTGCAAGAGTAATAAAGCCTTGCTATTAGACTCTCTTTACATGCCGTTGTGTCCAAAAAGAGGAACATGCTTATTTTATTAGAAGCTAGACAAGTGCTCATCCACTTTTGTAGAGATAGCCACATTACGGTACAATTTGGAGCCTTCAGCGTGGCGGCGCCGCCACGCTGTCACGTGGTTGATCACGCGGTTCGGAGCAGTTGCGGGCGGCGTGTCGCCGTTGCTGATCGCGTGTTTTGTCACGTGGTTGGTCACGTTACCGAGTTCCACTCTACCAGCTGTAGCTATCGCGTCACTCCAGGTTCAACCAGGGCTAAACTACCGCCAATATTTTTTTACTTATGATTTGCGTCAGAGCTGCATATATCTCTATTTCGGACTTCTGCTTACGTCTGTTTCGTTGCTGACGTTGGGCGATTGTCAATGCATAATTGTACTTCGCTGTCTGTTTCTCGCGGTTTGTGTTTTCTTGGTTTTTGTAGCGACAGATACACTACGGTAGCATTTCGTGCCTTCAGCGTGGCGGCGCGCAACCCTGTGGCTGGGCCGCCACGCTGTCACGTGATTGGTCACGTGGGGCGGCGCCGTGGCTGATCACGTGGTTTGTCACGTGGTTGGTCACGTGACCAAGTTCCACTCGGCCAGCTGTAGCTTCGCGTCACTCCAGGTTTAACCCGAGCTAAACCACCGCCAATGTTTTCCTTCTTGTATGGAAGATGCTGGCGTGCACTCATACTGGCGTTGAGCCGAATAAACTGTGATTTGCAAGCCAGCGTCGGGTTGCGTTCTTTTTTGACTATTATTTGTTCATTTGCCATTCAACTGTTTCACCATCCCGAAGCTTTTCACTTTGAGACGGTAAGGGTAACTCGCCTCATTGAAAGGAACAATCCAGCAGCTTGACATCCAGCGTTGGCCTTCAGCCGCTCTGCCTTGTTCAGCGTGCCGGGATGAAATGTGCGTCTGATAACTTTTTATTGTCAAAAAAAGTCACGGACGCCTGGGCCAATCAACGACTGCGTTCTTTCTCCTTATCTCGAGGGCGAACAAGCGTGGCTGCTTGCAAGCCACGAGAAGTATCCATGGTAGCAAAGGCCTGCTTTATTTCGCATGTCAAGATGACACAAATGGTTGATGCTAATGTTAGCTCCTGCGACGCAATAGCCACCCACGGATGCAGTCGTTTGAAAGAAGTTGGCCTTCCGCTCGAGCTGCAGCAGAGACACCAACCACGCTGTTTCGTCCGTGGTGTGGAGGGAGGAATATGTCCAAACCCTGTCTTCTAGCGTCATTCATGTTTGCCGCTCTTGACTTAAGATGACTCGCAATTTTTCGTATGACGCACTTGCATGGGCGTGAAATCCGCAGAAAGGTCGCGCCTGGTGATGATTCCACGGGAAGAATGAAATCGCGGCTTGAAAACTTTCGCTAGATGCCTCGCCTCTAGTAACGAACCGATGATCAGTACGCCTAATGCCGGCGGCGACAAGTAATAAACGCCGTTTAAAAAGTGAGCATGACAAAACACTGCAGCATATCAGCAGTTATTATTCTGCAAATTTAGTTGGTGTAGGATACTTGGCTGAAATTAAAAGATAGACAAGACGTAATTTATTAACTTAGATATTGAAAAAAAAAAGAACACTTCTGGTTAAAGTGAGCATACTGCCACGTCCTTCCTGAATTCATCATTTTTACGAGCTAAGAACGAAACCTACCCGATCGTTCTCTGCTCGGTAAAACAATGTGTGTCGGTAAAAACTAAGCTGGGCTTTTAGGACTCATCGAAAAGTAACTGTCGTGAAGTAAACGGTTATTTTGTTAACATTACAGCCTTGGTAGCAGTGGAATGTGTGTGACGGAAAGCTTCGCCTTGTTTTCAAGGCTGGGCAAAACGTAGCTTTCATGAAGTAAGCAGCCGCTATGTTAAGTTTAGAAAGAGAGATAGAAAGACGGAAAGGGAGGGAGGTTAACTAGGCAGCGCCCAGTATGCTCACAACGGGGCGCGGCCAAAAGACACACTACGTCGTGCATTTTTTTTTCATTAAACATAGACCTGTGGAGCCGTAACCTGCCTATTCGAGCTATCATTCGTGACTGCGCCTTTCGGATTAGCCTCGTAGGCACTGGCAGATGACGCAAGGGCCTTTTGGAATGAACGATGGACACCACGTAGACTGTCTTCAGTTCACCCTAATGATATCTAAGGTGGCTGACCTGTTCGCAAGCAGGGCAGGGCAAGTTGAGCGTCACGAAATAGATCCCATCTAGGCGGTGATTCCTGACGGCAGCTGTTTCCAGCTGCGCTTTGCAATCAATGTTGACTGCTTGTATCTCGACGGCGTGCTGCAAAGTTCGCGTGCGCTATTGTAGGATGCCCGGTGTTGAGCTTTTTGGTATAGATCTCGGCTGAAACTGAAAGTCCTTTTTTTGCGTGGTTGAACACTGCAAAATCTCAAAAACACGACGGTCCGCTTGCCCCTTCGTAGTTTGGATTGATAAATCTGGTTTAGTTTTAGTTTGGTTTTACGCGGTTTAGCTTCCCAAGGTGACTGAAGCTTAAAAAAAATTGAAAAATGAAGTCATTTGTCTTGTCATCTTCTTTATTTCGCGGCAAGTGTTTCCTTTAGATTAGTAGCACTCGCCTCTTTCACATGCCATGGTATAATGGGAATGTCAGTTGTGACAGCTTGTTAATGTAAAGCTGCTGCAAGGCTAAACGCGTACCGTAAAATGCTTGTCTCGGTTAAACCGCTCGGTTATTCGCGCTAGAATTTGACGCGGAGATTGCGTACGACAGCCTTGTTTTTTTAATTCAAAGCTGGGATGATTTACTTGCCTGATGTGGTAAGAATTAATTACAAATCCTCGTCATCTGGAGCCGGAGTTTAGCGTTACCGTTGTAGGTGCAGGTGCAGCCAGAGGGTGGTTACCGCTGGGAAAGAGAAAGAGGGGAGTAATGAAGCCAATCATGACGTCACTGGAGCAGGGTATCGTAACGCACCACACCGAGTGGTACGGAGCTAGTGACGTAACGAGTGACAGCATGCAGGCTTTGCTCGTTTTCTGTCAGGGAAAACAAATTATAACAAATAAAGGTCGTTACGCGCCCTTTCTTGTTGTTTGTGCGCCGGTGTCAATGTTGGCGCAACTGGCATCCGTGACGATGGTGAAGAAGTAGTGTGCACGCTCTCTGATTCTCTGCGCGGTGGTTGAACTCAAGCAGTTCTTTCCGGACAGTGAGCGATACAGCTTGCACAAGTGGTTAATTTTCCGCGGCTGCTAAGCGCGCCGCCCAAGTAGAGGCTGAGTGCCAACGGCGTTAACTTCCTCCGCCGTCTTCAGACCTGCATAGCCCCGCTCAATCAGCGTAGCAGAAGGCCTTCTGGTCCCTTATTGTCCTATTTGTTTCTCCAGTCTGCATCCGCAGCCAGGTCGGTTGGCTCGTCTGGTCCCCTCTCGACAGCATCCCAGCTGCCAGTGCTAATTGCGACACCGGGAGCAGGGGCTCAGCGCTCCTCCTCTCCACATCCATCCTCGCAGTACGGCTTCGTCTGAGATCCTGGGAACATGTCGGTGTCTGAAAACACTGAGAAAAAAAATTAAAAGCCGCGCAGCCAGATTCTTATCTCGACGCTACAGAGGGAAGGTGGGGATAGAGGTGGGCGAATGTTCAAAATTTTGAAATAACGAATCAATATCCTCATATTCCGTTCGCTGAACGAATCAAATAGTGCAGGCAGCGAAATCTGATTTGGTGTTCATGTTAGTAGAAAAAATAGTCCTTATTCAAAATTATTCGAAAGAAATCGAATACGATCTGGCGTCTTTGATTAATATCCAAATAACAGAAAAAAAAAAGGTTCGAATCGGGCAAGCCACAGTTTTCTTCGTCAACTGTTTCAACCCCCCCCCCCCCCTCAGCCCGACGTCACCCAGCATGCTGCGACGTTATGTCTGCGTGTTCAGCTCCCTAACGAGTTGCCAGTCGTGTGGCCACGTTTGCGATACTAAAATGTACGGCCTCTAAAACTAAGCGACGCGGTACGTTTCAGCCAGGTTCAGCAAACTGTTACTTCATGCTTGATTTTCGAGGAGCATAACTATCGTCCTTCTCATAGACTCATAAACTGAGTTGTGCCTTTAGTTCGCCGCCGCCGCCAGCAGCAAAATTTTCCAAGGTGCGTGAAGTGAAGATGACAGAGTTAATCTACCGAATTTGCAAAGCGTAATTTATAGTGGATATCACTGCTGCGTCTTTCGATAGCCACAGGTTTAATTCCACGAATGATACCATGATCGCTGGATATTCGTTGTTTCGCAAGGATATTAGTTTTGTACAAACACTCGCCCAAGTAACTAACAATCTTACGAATATTCGATTCGTATTTCATTCGGTTCTTTCATTATAAGATTAGTACTAGATTGGGTTTTCAGCTACAGTATTCGCATTCGATGCAGTACTGAAACTAGACAATTTTTATTCGATTCGGTCTCAAAGGCGCACAATTCGCACGTCTTTAATAAATAAAGGCTTTTAACTTTTATATACAATATTCCACAGTGAAACCAAGACACGCAATTCAAACAACATATCCACACATTGTTGCCAAGTAAGCAGAGCACACGCTTTAAATTTGATAGTATGCTGCCAGGACAGCTTTTGATACGTGAGTTGAATCGCTTGAATAAAGATTTTATCGTTGTGTTAAACAAGGGGTATTTTTTGTGCTTCATCTTATCTGCCTTCGGGTGTTGCGGAGCAATGTGAAATAGAAGATAAGGATTAATTAAGCCGTCAGTCAGCTGTCCGTTGCAAATAAAGGCATGCGTCCTAAATAGACATGACAGGGCCTGGAAACTGAATGATGGCCAGTGAGAAAGAACAATTCTCTTGGCCTCCTCGCAGCCGCTGGTGTAGAGGGGTCGTCTGTCACCCATTTTGCGTCGCTGTCGTATGATGGACGCTACAGCGCGCTCACAATTCTATAAAAGCGCCGCCAGTGTGTAGCTAATGTGACTGAGCTCGTATACCCCGTCTAAATCATGTGCAAGCTCTCATCGATGGTTCGGGCCAGCACTTGTGCTCTCACACTGTCTATCTTGCTGACCCTTGGAGAAGCTACGCACAAGTCACGACGTGAAACGGCGGATCTTTCTAAGGTGCGAATTCTGTAAAAAGTAACCTTTATCGTGCAGAACTGAAATTCTAATCGATACAGGCGCCAGCACACGCGCACGGACCTTTGGGAAGAACGTACTGTAATGGACGTATAGCCGCGTCCTGCTTGGCTCTAGGTTCGTAGTTGATACGCAGAATATTGCCCGCTGAGTCACAGCATTCGCAACAGTTGTCCAGCTTATACAGTACGCCCTAGGCGCGTCAGTATCAAATGGCGGGCTCTTTGTTGTGTTTGTTGTTGTTCAGGGTTGTTTCTGATTAATTCGTGAAGACACTCAACTCACGTGTATTAGCTGCGCTTGTGTAAAACAGAGCAATATCTGACAGGCGGGACAGCTTCATATACTGTAATTTGCTGCTTGCCCGGACGCATTGGGCACTTTAGTGCACTGATGAAGGGCTCAGAGGCAAGCTTTGGTGTGATGAACTACACTTATGTTTCTTGAAGTAGTAAAGGCCCTGCGAACTTTTCATTCACTAGTGAGGGAGCGGAATAAAGGCATAAGAATCAATAAGCTCATAAAATTCTTGTCTTAAGCCGCAATGCCACGCAGCGTTAGAATTTTCAGTGATATTGAAACAGCTAAGGATAAAAAGGCTTACAAAAAACTATTTTTTTGCAGAGTTGAAGAAAAGACACATAAAACTTCGTTAGATAGAGCCTTATAACTTTGATTTTGGGCAGACCAGAAGACCTTAATCACTTTATGCACGAAATTTGAAAAGTTTGCGTCTGCGTGCAAAATGGCGGGCTGTTTGAAACATTCTAGCAGAGGTTAATTGCTGTCCCCCTCAAGAATCCAGCTGTAATTTCGTGCGTAACGAACGTGTAATGAACAGTTTTTGTTATCTGTCGAAATCATCTTCGTTGGAACGCGACACCTGTGTATGCACGCACGGCTTTCGAGCGGCAGAAATTTTTTCCCGGGAGAAGATTTATGGCTTTGTGTCAGGCCTCGTTAAATAGAATTACACAGTTGTAGAGGGAGCCTGTACGCTGCTTGCCTGCGTACGCAGAACTTTCTTTCTTCCATCGAAGAGAGCCACAGGCCAAAACACAGGCCGATTTTTATTTTTGTTGCGTACGGTGCGCAAGTAAGCATTTTGTACACAGTATGAGACCTGGTGTCTTTGCGGGATAATCAACTAACGTCCGTTTGACAGAAACAAAGGCAGTAGATGCACGGAGTAGAAGCCAATTTTTGCCCTCTCTCTGTGTATAGGTTTTAATGGGTTCAGGATATAGAGTTATGCAAAGTCTGGTTGGATCATGGAAAGAAGCGGCTTCGGTCCGGCTGGCGGTGGTCATATTTCAATGCTGGTGAAATGCTAGAGGGCCGCGGAATGTGCACCATCATGGCACGTTAAAAAGCCCTGAGTAGTCAAAATTTTCCACTAATGCATCTCTCGTAACCAGACTCGCTTTGGGACGCTAATGCTATGAAACCAAACCAAACGTTCCAAATCCACTTTCCTGAACCTAATAAAAAAATCCACATTTCTCAATAGGGAAGTGCGAAGCAAAAAAACGGCTTGGGTTCAACGTGGCCTTAACATAGTTATACGAGCGAGAGCTCTGTTAAGCATGGTCTCCACTGTCTCAAATAAGATGTGAAGTTAAAGGGTCAAGATCAAAGGTCAAGGTCAGGTACCCAATGAGCATCGTCATATGATCACGGGTCATACTACCATAGCTTGGACAATACCACCACGCAGTTGTTAGGTTTGGCTTTGTGAGGCAATGAAGGTCATTGTGGATGTGGTGCCCACTGTCTCGAATCAAACGCTAATGTGAAGGTCAAAGATCGAGGTAAGGTTCCCAATGGGCATAGTAACATGATCACGTGGTCGTACTACCATAGCTTAGGCCATACCCTCATGCAGTTAAGTTCGGTTTGACCTTGTGAGGCATTGAAGGTCATTTTCTCATCCAGGTTGAAATGGGAAGTTGTACCCCGAGGAGTAGAGCTATCGCTCCAAAATTGGAGGGGAACTTAAGCTCCACTTTAAGGATATAACACGATAGCATTATTGAGTTAATTAATGGCCATATACGCGGAATTGGTCATTCTCAGCTTGACATCCACAGGTCCCTGGGAGTGCTCACTCCACTGCTTCCGCAATGGTGCAGTGGTTAAGGGATGCGCCACTGCCCTGCGATGCCAGGCGCTGCCACCGGTGGGGCTGTGAGATCCAAGTTGCTCTTCTCGAGCAACCTCTCGCGATCAGTGATTAATTCAACAGCCATCTGCCGCGGTCACTTGTTTGCTCACAATTCGATGGGCAGGTTGTGATGACACAACAAGGTCACTTGACCTATGTGGCCCACATAGGTTGATTCTCCGGCCGGACTCTGCGCCACCTTATTTTTTGCTCACAACAACAACGCCGGATTTTCTGAGTAACAGGGCCTTCAACGCTATCACGTTAAAGCATTACCCGTCAGGTTCATATCGTACCTTCAAATAAGCTCGAGTCATATGCTAAATGTTTTAGTTCAGGTTAAAAGTCGACAATCGATTACGGTAAAACTGCACCTAATTTGCGATCTCCAACATGTGCTAAAGAATATGAAAGACTTGAAAAAAAAATTATCAGGTGTTTTCTCTTTCTGGCAATGCGAATTTCAGCAGCGAATAGGGTGGCGCGAAATTCTGACGACATACGAGCTTTTAGTTAATCTGAATAACGGTGTGGGATGCCTTTCATTTATGCCGAAATACACGCCGTCTGACGCCACAGATATTTGCAGCTCCCTTGTTTTCTGCACACTTTGGTTCAGAACGGTGCCTCGCCGACCAGTCCGCTCTCCTGCTCGAGTTGACGAACAGACGGCGTCAAACGAAACGTTAACAAGACAATAAAAGCGAAAGCAGCAAATCGAAGAGATTTTATCTGAAGGAGGATGACCACTCGAGCACCTGACTTTCATTTCGATGACGGGGAGACCGTTGCATGTCCGCAGAGGAAGTGGCTACATGCAGCGACAGAAGATGCTGGCCAGGAGAATAACAACCCTTGGAAACTAACAATGCTGTGAACTGTATTTGGCAGAAACTGCCAGGTTATGAAGAACCATTTACAACTTCCGCTGACCAGGACAGCGTAAAATATGCGAGCACATTGCCAGTAGTCTACAATGGAATAGGGATATACAAGGTGTCGAAAAGGCCTGAAATTAAACCCGCGACAACGCAGCAAGCTATACATAGAAAAATGACGGGGTTTACGGAGTCTGAGGCATAATGAAGCCGAGTAGGTTAGATAAAATAAGCGAGGTTATGACGACCATGCTTAAGTAAACAAGACTTGAACATGGGCAGGGGATATTGGACGGAGAACAGGTAACCGATTGTCCCTTAGGGTAGTGCAGTCTGTTTTGAGAGAAATTAGGCATAAAAGAACCAAGTGAGATGAAGGTTGGGGGGGGGGGTAGTCTGACCGCAGCAGGCGTAGGACATATCCGTGAAAGAGGACTTTATCTTGTCCCAAGAATTTCAGCGCTGAAGAGGATTATAATGAGGATAAGCACACGCAAGGTATGCGTAGGTTTACCTGCACTGCGGTTTCACTTCGCATGAGTGCCATTGTAAAAAAAAAATGGTGTCTATGCAACTGTGCCATCATGCCATCGCTATTGAGAGCTGCCGAAAGATGCCTCTACTAACAAAGGCCCAGCGCTTAATCTTTTGGCGCCGTAAAGGTCGCGCCCCAAATTTACGTGTAGAAAAAATTCAATTATGTGACTATGTCACGGATCTCTCCGGAGAACACTCGGACCGAAAGAATGGACGGGGCGCCGGGTGTACCCACATACACGCATATTTAACACGGTTGGTTCGGTGCGGCTGGGGCGTTGTATGGATCCCGTAGCCG
This sequence comes from Amblyomma americanum, assembly GCF_052857255.1. Lineage (NCBI taxonomy): Eukaryota > Metazoa > Arthropoda > Arachnida > Ixodida > Ixodidae > Amblyomma > Amblyomma americanum. Next base: position 134,317,932 of record NC_135499.1, read on the forward strand.
ACGTCGAGGCGGTGTTCGGCGTGCTTGGGCTGGCGTTGCTGGCGGCGTTCGACGCGCTCGGGCTGGCGTCGCTGGCTGCGTCGTACAAGCTCCAGGTCGAAGCGCCCGTGGAGGTGATGCCGGTGTTGTTGGCGGTGGGGGAACCATCCGGATGAGTGGCAACAGCTCTGGAGATACCCCTGGCCGTAGCAGGTGGTAGCGTCCTCTGTTGACTCCCCGGAACGGGCTCAGGCACAGCAGGAAGTCCACGATGCGATGTCGTAGAACGCGAGCTCACCGGAGCACTAGCCGGCGTCGCTCTCTTCCAGCCAGTGTCCCTGACCCACCGGAGCCTCCGCTTCTCTGCTGTTTCCCCCCGTGCCTCGCTCTCACTCCCCCTTTTATAGCCTCGGTGTTAGTCCACGTAAGCCTTGTCGTCGTCTTCTTCTCTTCTCCACCAATCACCTCTCTCCACCTCACTGAATGCTTCTCCACCAATCATCTCTCTCCACCTCAACGAATGCTTCTTCTTCCTCTTCTTTATTCTTCGGTTAATTCGCGTCGTCTTCTTCACACTTTTTTCCTTTAAAATTTAATTTAGGCTCCTTAATATATGTGACAGACTACCTCTCCTTGCTTCTTTTGTCATATATCTTTGGACACCTGAACTGCGCCGTAAGGGAAGGGATGAAGGAGGGAGTGAAAGAAGAAAGGAGGAAGAGGTGCCGTAGTGGAGGGCTCCGGCATAATTTCGACCACCTGGGGATCTTTAACGTGCACTGACATCGCACAGCACACGGGCGCCTTAGCGTTTTTCCTCCATAAAAACGCACCCGACCGCGGCGGCTGCGTTTTGATAATAGAACAAAAAATGTAGCAATGGCTTTCACGGTATTTGTCACCTTGTAGTTTGTTAGCAGGAAGAAATTTCAGAGGCGTCATAATTATCTGAGCACTTACTTCCTGTGATGGTATCCTCTGGAAATGACCCTTATTCTCTCCGCAGACTGCTTGCTATGGGTGTCGGACGAAGCCAAGGGCCACGTTCCCCAAATCTGCATAGACCGATTCAAGGAGAGCTGCAACATTGAAGAGATAGTTTTCGATGAAGACTGCGACAGTTTTTTTTTAAGGAGTCAGCGGAAATCTGACAAAACCTTCAGGATCCAAAGTAAGCTTGTCTTGTTGCGTGCTGCTCAAGAGCGTCTGGCCAAATGAAATTTTTTTTAATAAAGCTGGCCCTTTTTCATCAGGGCTACAAAAACAGAGCGGAAACAACTGAATCTTGGCTGCTTGTCAGCAAACGATCTGTTTTACAAATTTCGCTATAGAAAAATTAGCACGTCTGTCGAAGCACCTTTAATACATCGCCTTTCATTATCGAAGTATAAGCATGAGAAAATATAGTGTGCTACGAAGAAAGCGAAGCGGGAGGAGGAGGGGGGGGGGGGGGTGAAACAACAGCGCGCGCAGAGTAAATGAAGAAAGCGGGCCCAAGTGTAAGAATTGAAGCGCATATCGACCACGCCAGGCGGGCAGCGCCACGCGAAGAACGAGAATGCGAGGAAGAAGCAGGGTAGGTGTTTCCCGAACACTCTGAACCAAACACTTTTTCTTGAGAGAAGTTGGCCTTGGTAGATCGCAGCTGAGAAAATGGGATTTAATGCCGGCCCGGAATCGCCGTTTCTAAGCTGCTCCAGGGATGGGCAAAAGTGCGGTTTGTGAGGTCAAACAATTGAAACTGGTGTTTATAATAATAATAATAATAATAATAATAATAATAATAATAATTGGTTTTTGGGGAAAGGAAATGGCGCAGTATCTGTCTCATATATCGCTGGACACCTGAACCGCGCCGTAAGGGAAGGGATAAAGGAGGGAGTGAAAGAAGAAAGGAAGAGGTGCCGTAGTGGAGGGCTCCGGAATATAATTTCGACCATCTGGGGATCTTTAACGTGCACTGACATCGTACAGCACACGGGCGCCTCAGCGTTTTTCCTCCATAAAAAAACGCTAAGGCGCCCGTGTGCTGTGCGATATCAGTGCACGTTAAAGATCCTCAGGTGGTCGAAATTATTTCGGAGCCCTCCACTACGGCACCTCTTTCTATCTTTCTTCTTTCACTTCCAACGCCCTCCCTTCCCATACGGCGAGGCTCCGGTCTCCAACAAGATCTGAGAGAATTACAGCGCCATTTATTTAAAAACTAATTTTCTAACGAATTTTTAACCACGGCTACCGCACAACATAGCAGACAGCCAGCGCGCATTATCTCGAACAGCCTCGCCATGTAGAACAGGACGATTGCTTGATTATCATCACTGTCACTGATGTGTCGTGTCCCGCGACGTTAACCGAATGTCTTGCTCCGAGTGACTAGACAAAATTTCCTTGAGCCGGGCAGTGAGCTTGAAACGAGAACCCTCTGAGCTCAATGATAAGAAGTAATAATAATAGCGGTATCGGAGCCTTAACTCCAAGTCTCCCCGCCTCGTAATGAGCTCGCCGATATGCAGGACCCCCGGTGTCATCTGACAACAGATTGCCGCTTGTTCTATCAGTACGAAGGAGGGGGTAAACTTCATTGAATAAGAGATTTTAGGCACGGGTTAGGGTGGTGTTCTCTTCCCCGTAGTAGGCCCCTCTTATAAGCCGGACGCCAGGTGACCGACCGACGATGCCTTTCGGCGACCTCTTCACCCAGCTCCGTGACTAGGAGTTTAACCTCCGGGTCTGAGCTCAGCAGCTGCGGACTCTTCGATGGCTTGCCTTGATTACATGATTATAGGATGTATCGTGTGTCTGCGTTTTGGTGTCCGCAGAGAAAACAGATGGAGCTGGAATGGTCAAGGAACCATTTGGAGTACATGTACGGATTAAATAAAGTGTCTGTTCGGAGTTGCCACCACTGACTGGTGTTTCACTTAGATATCTATGGCGTCCTGGGAAGATTTGTCTTTATTTCTTGAATTGGGTTGTAAATTCTTTGTAAGATGTCACTCGCTCCTTGGTCGACCTGAACTCGGGGTAGCGCACCTCCCGCTTGAATATGAATCCTCGGTTTCCAGGATGGTCCAAATGGGTAGGGTCCCATATCAATGTGATCTGGCGGGTATTGGAGGTTTTTTTGTAAGATTTTGATGGCTGCGGAGGGGCCCTTCTTTATACGGGCCGGAACTTAATACACTTAATTATTGTTACCACTGAAGAATATTTATTTATCAGGTTTTGCTGTTTTTATTTTGAGTTCTTGCGGTTTAGATAAAATGATTCTTACCGCTTGTTCTAACAGTATACAGACTCCAACTGACTCAATTTGATTGAGAGAGTTTTATTAAACAGCAAAAACTGCAAATAAAAACAGGAAACACTTGAAAAGGAAAAAAAAGGCCTAAGCAGGAACAATAATGATACTAAGTTCGTGCCCCGACTTATAGAACAAGCGGTAACAATAATTGACTGTGCTGTTTCCTGCTCCATGAACTAGGCCTAAAAAAGAACATGTACTACACAGAGCAAGGCAGCAATGTGGGCTAGTTGGTTGTACATTTTGGTTTGAATAACGCGCTACACACTAACAAAACGACACCGGAACGAAGGACACAGGACAAGTGCACACTAACAACTAAAATTTATTCTGGTACGAGGGTACATAAATACATTCCACGAACATGCTGAAACAATCAATTCATTGCCAACGGCTGTGTCGCACGCTCCTTCGTTTTTTGATTAGATGCACCTCCTCACTAGATAACAACACCGAGGGTGTGCTTACGCACTCTTCTCCGGCCTCCAATATCTCAAACGCTTCTTTTATTTCTCTTTCTTTCTTTTACTTTGCCCGACCTAAAATTGCTGTCTGATCAAAGTACGGTGAACATTTGTGATTTGCGCAATGGGGGGGCGAGATTTCCAGGATTCGTTATTTTTCCTAAGTTATTACTGTGCTCTTTCAACCTGGTGTTTAGACATCTGCCTGATTGACCTATGTAGCTCATGCCACATGACAGGGGAATTTTGTGCACTATACCGGTGGCACATTCTACGAACTTTTCTTGGTGTGGGATACCACAAGTGTTAGCCAATTTTTTCTTCGACTTATTCATTTCGTGACAAAGGCTCACTAATTTTCTGGGCGCGGTAAACACCACGGGAACACCATATCTGTCTGCTACTTTCTTTAAGCCGTGCGAAACATTATGTACATAAGGGATGACAACAACACCAGCACCCTGCTCTGCATGCTTTTTCTGCGGTATTTTTCTTTTCAGTAGCTTTTGTAGATTCTTTTCAGCCACTGACGTAATTAGCGCGTCAGGGTACCCACTCATCCTTAGCCTACCAATTTGCCTCTTGATGCTACGCTCTACCTGATGGGAACACGATTTCTTAAGACACTGCGCCAAACTGTTACTTGCTACACTTGTTTTCACCAATTTAGAGTGCGCGGAATGATAACTTAAGAAGCTTTTTCCCGTTTTTGTCAGGTACGTGCAACACGTGTGCTTGCCACCTTCTTTTATCTCTATGTCCAAGAATCTAATCACAGAGTTCTGTGGCAGCTCGAACGTGAATTCCAGCCCGGCGAAAACCTCTCGGAAAACATCTAATACGCTGCTTACTGACAATCGGTTCACAATCGCAAAAGGGAAACAAAGCAGAAAATCATCCAATCCCAATAGGAAAACAAAGCAGAAAATCATCAACAAAACGAAAAGCCTTTAGTAATTCAAACTGTGCCAATCTTGATTTCAAGGCCCGGTTTTCCTTTGCCATGTAGATATCCGAAATGACCGGTGCAATGCACGACCCAATGCTAATCCCACTTTTTTGAACATACAATTTCGAGCCAAATTCCACCACCAAAGAACTGAGGTATTTTCCCAGCAACTTTAGGAAACCAGAAACACTAATGCCACACTCATTTTGAAACCTGACTGCCCCAAAGTGATCAACACATTCTTCAACTGCATTTAATGTAGCCGATGACTTCTTCAGAACCCCGATTTTAAACGGATCGTCCACCTGCAGTCTCGACAGGTTCCCTTGTAAAACCTTGCGACACACCTCTGCCACGTCTCTCTGTCATCAATGAT